>NC_134706.1:24956013-25274763 GCF_043290135.1 Rhipicephalus microplus | reverse complement strand
TTTCTACACTTTTTTTTTTTTGCCACGCGCTGACTGGTCCCGCAAGGTCACGTGATCAAGGTGGCGTTCCAATCTCCGCCACGACCCTCACCCGATTTCTCGTGTATGAACTTTCGTTTTCAATACACTTTTCTGCTCCGATTTCCTGCCACAAACGATTCGGGACCGACGCAATCGTCCGCTCAAACGAGCTCAATCTACAACAGATAAATCTCTTTGAGGGGCCCCGTATAAAGAACCCATGAGAATGCAAAGAACGAGCTCGTTGTTGTTTCCTGAGGCTTTTTTCAATATTTCCGGCACAATTAATGACGTTAGCAGTCTGTTCCAGGGGCAACAAATCAGGCCTCCACTGGTCCAGATCACGAAGGATATCATCATCATCATCATCATCAGTCTGAGTACTTCCACTGCATGACAAAGGTCTCTCCCATGTCCCGCCAGTCAGCTCGGTCCCGTGCTTGCTGGCTGCCACTTTACACCCACAAACGTCCTAATCTCATCTGCTGACCTAACTTTCCGTCTCCCCCTCACCACTCGCCTTCTTTGGGAATCCAGTCGGTGACCGTTAGCGACCAGCGATTATCCTGCTTGCGCGCTACGTACGTAGAATATATTACGAAAAATAAACCACTTGTTAATTGTTTTTCATGCTTCGCCAGGCGTTGGCGTGCCGGTCCTTCCTTGTCTATTTGTGCGCGATCAACTGATTTCTCAGCATTTTGAATCGCGCGAACGGAGTTGGCAGCGTGTGGCCGAAAAGCGAGAAATCCTGATAGGTTCAAATGATAGGTTCGACCGACATTGTCCACCCGCTTTAGGAAGAAGTAAAGAGGCGAGGAAAAGATGGCGCTTGTGTATAGACGCTCTAAAACAGTATAGTGAAGGCCTGAAAAAAAGCGCTCTTCCGTCCTTTAACTCCGAGTAAGTCGAGGAGGTGTGGCACACGAGCCTTGCAGAAGCGTCGCATAGCAACAGCGGGAGATGGGATTGCCTCATATGCTCCGTTGGTGTTCCGGCCCGTAGCTTTCGAGGGATTACGCCATCGTTGAGCGTTTATCTGTCTTTTACGCGAGCTTTTTTTTTCTTCGCGGTGCACTGCTGACCTTTCAAGCAGTCTACGCCTTGGCTGTCAGGCATGCCCTTGACGCATCACTGTCCTCGTTGAGCGTTTGAAATCCTTTAAAATGAAGACAAAGCTTTTTTTTTCAGCCAGAGTCCATAGTGCAGTTCTAGCTCAAGAATAATGCTTTTTACGTAACAAACGCTCCGATACGCCGGCATGTCAGCGCGCACTACGGTTTAAAGAACGTAGAGAGAGAGAGAGAGAGAGAGAGAGAGAGAGAGATAAAGATGCAAGGAAAGGCAGGGAGGTTAACCAGACGCACATCCGGTTTGCTACCCTGCACTGGGGAAGGGATGAAGGGGAGAAAAGAGGTTGCAGAGAGATGAGAAGCTTAAAGAACGTAGCTAAAAGTAAAACTAAGTATGGCCCAAAATCAGGGCTTTCACGAATCAGCGCCGCATGCCGACGGACTAAAAAAAAACAACAAAAGAAAACAGTAGGTGCGGTTTAGGGCACGCGGCAAGGACGCCTAGAGGCGGAGTTAATTGGAAAAAAGGAGGAGTCGCTCTACGGCACACGCCCGCTATAGTCCTGGCAAGGGAATTTCTTCGTGACTGCTAATGTCTACGCCAGGAGCTCATTAGGGCTTGAAGCCGCACATAACAACGGTTTTCGAATAGCGTACGCCAAGCTTTGCGTTCGCTTTTCACGTCACTGCGCATGCGTCGTACGCTATAATAGCCTCTTGCGGGCCGGTTTCTGCGCGTTGAACGCCACGCATTCGCGGTGCCTGTTTCACACCACTGCGGATGCTTCGTATACGTTGAACCTCTTGCGGTCTCCCGCTTAGTGACGAATGCTAACGCTACACCCACAAGCTTTGCGTACGCTATTCTAAAGCTCTCATTTTCGCCACATAGGTGAGGAAGGAAGGCGGGGAGCATTGTCGAGAATTTTTTTTTTTTGTCACTGCAACTTTCAAGCCACGTTATCAACAGTAGAAGATACAACACAGCTGAGGGCGAGCACCAATACAGCGGGCCGGGACGCTAACAAGATCGCTTCGACAGTTCTAACAACTCTGATGTTCACACATTTTCACGCACCACGCTTTTTCATCAGCAAGTAATCGAACGATGTGGGAGCTGCAGCCTCTCTTCGGCTACAGTGTTCTAGAACACTGTACTTCGGCATGCCGAAAAAGTGCTGGCCCTACCCACGAACTCATCCTTATAGACGCAAGCCAAGACAGGTACGAGTGTTGAAGATTGGGCGAGTTGGTTCGTCGTACTTGAACTTGTATAGCGCATTACGGGGAAGAAGAAACGGCCGAGCAGACCGACACAAGAGGACAGAGCGCTCTGTCCTCTTGTGTCGGTCTGCTCGGCCGTTTCTTCTTCCCCGTAATGCGCTATACAAGTTCAAGCAAGACAGGTACACATCGAAGCTCACGCTCACAGATGTCCGCGGCGTAGCTGTCGACGGCCTGTACCAGAAGTCTCAAACACGCGGCTGGCGGCTTAAAACTGTTTACAGACACTGTACTATGCCCGACGGTGCTAAAACGTTTCAATTAATCCTTAGGTGGCACGTGCCAGTTCTTTGGAGAGGCGGTCGACACCTTCCGGTGGCTGACATAGCCTGTGAGTGCCTGTCGAACCCCCGTCTATGTCCCCAACAAAATCAACGAGAGAGAAGTGGGAAGCGGCCCTGCTCAGCTGTCAGGACATGAACAACCAAAAGGCACTCGTTCAAAGGACGCGGGCGGCGTTGTTTGCCAATGGAGCTGCGGTTCCACCTTGCCCTCCTTGGTTTTATCTAAGGAGGTTATAACCTCCTCGGTACCATCTAGTCCTGTGAGGGGAGGAGTCCAATATGGCCTCAACCTAATCACCTCTCTGTAACCATTTAGTGGCTATCAAGTGCTTTCACCACCACTCACAAGGAATGAAACGTTTGTGGCTTGGTTAAATGCATACTCGTAATACTTTCTCGAGTAATGCGATTAATAACGCGTCGTACGGGCGAGCTACAAAGAACAGACGGATCTCAAGAATTGAGTTTTCTTTCTTTTTTAGATGCGGAGCATCTAATACTCGAGGCTTGTAGTGCGGCGCCGTCCGCAAGCTTCCTCCTCCTTCTTCCACCATCTGTGCATCCCTTCCTCCTCTACACACCGCGCGCGCTTCACTCCTTCACCATCTGTGCACCCTTCCTCCTCTACACACCGCGTGCGCTTCTCCTCTTCACGAACATTCGCTAGCTGTATAATGTAGCGCGCATGCGCCGTCACGCTTCGAGAACATCGGCAGCTGACACGCGCGCATGCGCCGCCGCGCTTCGAGAACATCGGCAGCTGACGCGCGCGCATGCGCCGTTGCGCTTCTCCCCCTTCTCGAACATTCGACAGCTGACAGTGCATGCGCCGTCGCGCTGTATATATACTCAAGGTCGGCGCTCGCTCGCTCAGTTGCCGCTCGTCGGTTGGTTTGTACGGCGCGTCGACGTCCAAGGTCGCGGTGAAATGAATTCCAACGAATCCACAAACACAATGATCGACGACCCTTCGACCAGCACCGCCCTTTCACATACGTGTGTACGTGTTCACTCATTTAACACCCCCTCCTACAACCACGTTAACCAATTTAGCCATCGACCCAAGTAAGTCGCAATTTAACACCCCATTTCACAACCACGTTAACCAATTTAGCCATCGACCCAAGTAAGTCTCACTTTAACACCCCGTTAACCAATTATATGCTCCGCATCCTCCTCAGTGTTCCCCCGAGGGAAGCGGCGGGCAATTTTTTTTTCGTGAGTCATCCCACTCGGTAACCCTGTGTTGAAACTTCGCCGTGGAATTGCCACACCCACATTCGAGTCATTCTGGATATCGGTATCGATATGTTCCTGGAATGCTTACGCCAAATTTCCTACATAAATGGTCCATATATGAAATACGCGAAATGCGTTCATTCGACGGCAGCGTTAGATGTCGCCTCTGAACCAATCAGAGTTCACGAACGGCGGAATGTTACAATACCCAGAATAGCTCCCCTGGTTATGGTCTCTACAGTATACCGTTATGCATTAAAGTTGTCCGCTTATTCTGATGAGTAATAGGCCGTGGTTCCATGTGGTTAGTGGGCCATATCGGATTCTGGATAGGTAGTGAATTGGCTAATCCAAAACTGGAGCCACGAGTTCTGAAATAGATTGCATATCGAATAAGGTCCACGGTGATTTGTCCCGATGAGCGTTCGCAGTACGTTAACTGCTGTCGATCATAACCCGACCCGGCCCTGAGATCAGTATAGACCTATGTAGATAGTTCGCATGGCGCGTATTCTTGCAATGATTTCTCTGGAAATAAACTGCGTGTCCAGTGCTACGGACACGGAAAATCGTGCACGTAGACGTCAGTGGCGTGCACACGCATACGGGGACTTCCACGAACCTTTGATGTGCGCGAAAAGCAGCAAGTTGGCGGGAAGGCCTTGGCGCAACATGCGATAACGCAACAAGTCTTCGAAGGTTTGCCCATAGACGCGTCCGCCTGCGAGTCACTCAATACGCATCGGCTCAGACGGCGTGGCACTTGGCGGTCGACATGGTTTCACAATAGCGCGTCTGGGCAGTGCTGCGAACGGAAGGATCTTGCTAAGCGTAGACAGCTGGGCTAGTTGGTTTTGCTTATAGCCATGCAAGTGCGTGAAAAATTTTATTTTGTCCACAATAGGCGCGAGTTACCTCGACGTCACCTGGCTAGGCCCACTCGGGGACGGTCCGGTTAAACCTGAGTGCCCTCGCGCGCGGGTCCTCTGGACGGCCAAGATTTGAGAGGTCAGGCCCTGGGCCCGAGCTCCTGCGGCACCCTACACAATATATCCCGAAATGTTCCCAAGCCCCATGTGGAAGTTATGCAGACGTCGAGAACGTCCCGTGGGATGCGCCTCTGTCGGTTCCCCTTTCCATCAAGAGGAAATAAAGAAGTTATTGAAAGCTACGCAAGATGGCGAACTTTGTTCACTACTTCGCACATTACGAACTTTTTTCAGCCAGATGAAACCGGCATGTATAGGTTGCTAGCTTATCTCTCACTCGCACTTTCAACGTGTGCAAATTTCCGGGACACTTGTTCCGCAATAAATCAGACGCTTTAAGGAGAAAGCCTCGGATGCCTCAACAACGTGAAAGTTGACCACCAGCAGCGTCAGCATGAGTGATGCGCACAGCAATCATCACTCGGTGACATCATAATGACGACACAAAACGTGACGCCACGTGGTCATGCTCTCACATGACGTCGTCGCTAGGTCAAAAGGTGGCCGATCCCGGAGGCAGTGTGAAACTAGGCGAGGCGCAGAAGGTTTGTG
Source organism: Rhipicephalus microplus (assembly GCF_043290135.1). Lineage (NCBI taxonomy): Eukaryota > Metazoa > Arthropoda > Arachnida > Ixodida > Ixodidae > Rhipicephalus > Rhipicephalus microplus. The sequence continues at coordinate 25,269,321 of NC_134706.1, read as the reverse complement.
ATGCCCACGATCCCGGAGGCAACGTTAAGTGTCGAAAGCCTTCGGAAGGATGCGGGGGTGGAGTTTCAGCACGTCGACTGAAAGCAGGGTTGCCGCTGGTGACTACCTTGCGGCAAAGCGGCTACTTTTCGACCCGTTTGGCGATGAAAATTTCAGTTGGCGCCATGGCTATCTTCTGGCTACCTTTAAACTTCTCGTTTTACATATTTAAAAGTAGTTTCATCAATAGTAAAGACAATCTCTTTAATGGCGCTCCGGTTCTATTTGGCTACAAGTTAGGCGATGACAATAAATGACGTAGCTATACTTCGGCTACTTTTGGCTTGAATTCTGGCGCCTTTTGAAGTTCCCGCAAATGCAACCCGGACTCAAAGAAGAAAGATGTGTTTCACCCTCGAGTTGTCTGCGAATGCCTAACAGACGCCCAGAGATCTTTGTTGCTTCACGAAAAAGCGTTCTGAAAATGAGGTCAGCTTAATTCTGTCCGAAAGCTACCAATGTGGTCTAGGTGAGCGCGTAGTACTGCAGGTGTCGAACTTGTTGCCGCATTTTGGCTCTCACAATCTTCGCAATCTTGATCGATGGATTTGTGGGGTTTAACGCCTCAAAACGACCACGTCGTCGTAGAGGGCTCCGGAAATTTTGGCCCCCTGGGGTTCTTTAACGTGCACCCAAATCTGAATCTTCGCAATCTATCTGGGACGCAGGCGTCAGCAGGACATAAACCGCTGGACAGGACAAGACGATGACCATTGATATGACCATTGAATGATATGACCATTGATGACCATTGAATTGATTGATATGATTGATATGTGGGGTTTAACGTCCCAAAACTACCTTATGATTATGAGAGACGCCGTAGTGGAGGGCTTGGAAATTTCGACCACCTGGGGTTCTTTAACGTGCACCGAAATCTGAGCACACGGGCCTATTTTCCACCTCCATCGGAAACGCAGCCGCCGCAGCCGGGATTGGATCCCGCAACCTGCGGGTCAGCCACTAGACCACCGCGGCGGGGCACGATGACCTACGGCGGGGCACGATGACCTAGGTCGAATGTGAGTTTTCTTGCGCGGCATGTATAGTCACAGAGGTCGCGGCTAGAATGCTTGCGAGCGTCGAAGAATGGTTTGCACGCAGAGGAGTAGATGGTGTCTTTCTACTTGTCCGCGCCCTTGTTCGCCCCTATCGTGTTAAGGCCTAACCACACGTACGCGCTGCAGCGCGTCAGCGCTTGTCTTTTTGACGCGTTGCCACGTCCTCTCCCTATGGAAGGAGAAGGGAGGGCAGCTTCGCGTAGAGTTCGCGTAGCCTCACACTCACTTCTTCATAGGCTGAGGGCGCCGCGCCGCGTCAAATAGCCACGCCATGATGCGTTGCAACGCGCCCCGTATGGTCAGATCTCTCCATAGCTCTGAATGGAAGCTGCACTGCAGTTACTGTGTACCGACACATTCCACTAGATATCGTGTTTTTAAAAATAGTAGCGTATCACTGTGTAGCGACACATTCCACTAGATATCATGTTTTAAAAAAATAGTAGCGTATCACGATGGTAATCATCAGCATATCTACAAGTCCACTGCAGGACAAAAGCTTGTCCCATTGAACTCCCACTTCTACGCACTCAGGATCAGGGTTTGATTTGCCAGCGAGACGTTGGCAGCGGGGGCCAAATATCACGGAGGTCTAATTCAGTTCACGGCGAGGGAGTGTCTTGTGGGAGAACAGTGAGCCTTCCCATAGTTCACTGTGGCACGGGCCTCGGCTTGGTGATGGACATGGGGTAATGGACATTGGCGATGATTGCCAGTGTCTGTCACCACACCAAGCTTGGTGCTTGTTGAAATATCAGGCAGTGGCGACGAACCACAAATCACGCGTGTCAACAAAAGAATTCGTATGGAAGGAGCGGACCAAAGCTGAGTGATTGGACTAGGAATCCAAAGAAGACCACGCCGGTGGCAGCAACAGTGGATAAACACGTGTGGATGTCGGCAAACACCACGTCAGCATTAACCATCACTTAGAAAAATCTCTTAGGCAGTGTTCAACCCAAAGTATGCCGTAAATCAGCCAACAGTACCCCGCGTGAGCCAACATAAGCCGGCATATTCCAGTCACTACGGTGGTAAATGACTTGACCTGATTAAGTGGGCGGGTAAAATATGTGGCATGTTTTTGTAAGCACATCACGATTCCTTCCTACATGCAGTGGAAATTCTCGATCCTGGCTTTGGCTTTAAGTTTTTTCGTTATTGTTGCCGTAGTTGGGCCAGCACTGACCCCGACTGACCTTCCAAAGTAATGTGCACGCTTCGGATTTCCGCTGACTGCGGCACATTTCCCGGCATTCTGTGTGGTACGCGCCTGCATCTTCGCGACCGCAAAACAAAAGTTTCAGGTATCCATACAAGCCCTGTTGGCATTCCGCGAGTACACATCACGCGGGCAATGAGGGGGTCTTGTATCGGGAAATTTGAACGGAACAACGAGTATGTTGTGGTACACACACTGACGATCAAGATTCCGAAGAAAGACGAGCCCGTACGTCGCTTAAGGTAAAAGAGTGTTCACTTTTACCTATCCGCTTCGAATTCGGTCAAGCTTGGCAGAAATATCTCACTTCGTGTTCCTGATCGTTCAGTGTGAGTGTTGCACTATGACACCTAAATCTTACTAAAAAAAAAAAAAACTGGGCATAGCAGTGACAAATGTTGCACTGAACAATAAAGAGTGATTACATGCGATTGTTCAGCGAATTCTCAGCAACAGCAGGACAGCGTTAAGAACTACAAATCTCAAAGGATATCCTAGAGCCAGAAACATACTCCAGCCGCTATCTATTAAACACCAGTTAAATAGCTGATGGCTTGAGCCGAAGCTACACATTTATGTATACAGCTTTCAAACACACTCACGTTCAAATACGAGGCTTGTGATAAGCACCTCATTCACTGGGGAAGCAGGAACTCTTCTGCGAATCGGTGCCCATTCACCTTCTTTCGTCATCGAGATCGTATACGCGACGCTCACAGCGAAAAGGCATAACCGAAAAAAACGATGCCCCACAGACACGAGCGTGCTTGTGGCAGAAAAGTAAATACACGGGGCGTGGAAAAACACTAGCCGGTAACTCTATATCCCGCAGCCGGCGTCGCCTGCTACAGCGCATGCTGTAACCCAAGACGCAGAAGCCAGATATGCACATCCACCAAAATAGCATTATAAAAGGCACGTCGTCTGCTACGATCGTCAAAACGTCCCGTCTGCTTGTACCGTCGCGGGCCGTCTGGTTGCCACTTCATTTTTCGTCTGCTATCTCCAAAGAGTGAAAGCGAAAGTCAGACGCATTTGATTAGCGTTTTTTTTTTCGTCTGTTCGTTTTCGTGCATTTGCACACGCTACACTCGACCAACTACACGGAATCTCGCGCGTCCTTTTTGTCAAGGCCCAACGTCAGGCTGCGCAGTAACAACACCGCCATATCGCGAGGAGGCTTGGAATGACAGATGGAGTTCTGCAACACCCGAATGAGCCCATTCGCATCCATCTATCCATGGCGCTTTGCCTTCTTTCCTTTCTCTATGCCAATCTCTCTATCCATCGCGGAGCCCTTTCACTTAGCCTTCAATAAAGATCGCGGAAATCTCAGGGGCAGTCGAGAAAGGACGCAGCCTTGAATTGTACGGGGTGTTGACATTGAACTGCAGTGCCACGGTTCGCAGGCGCGGTGGCAGAGTACGAGGCAATCGAGCGGCTTCGAATAACTGACAACAGGGGGAGAAACGGCGCTGCGTCGCCGCGTCAAACACACTGAAATGTACTGAGGCTGGGCCCGAGCCATAGTTGGTACGGCAACGTTATGAAGCGGTCTTCGCACGCTTACCGTTTTTATTATTGGTACTGTAATGCCGCCTGGAAGCCACTGGGTTTCCTACAGTATTTACTCTAGGGAACTGTGGCGCTGCGATCGTTCAGCCACAACAGAAATGACGGGTTGTACATCTACTAGTCTTCGTGCTTGCGGCTTCGAACGCAGTCATGACTTTTTTGCTGCGTTTTCGCTTTCGTTTCGAAAAACTCGTTCATAATTTTTCGTGAGCTGATTTGAATTGGTCAGCCTAATAGCTAGGGTCAAGGTATAATGAAGCGCGACTGCTTAACTTCGTTTCGCGACAAAGAGGTCGCAGAACACACGCATGCAGTCGAGAGAATGAAGTAGAAACACGCTTTTGTAATGTGCACCTTTATAAACGTAACACTTCAATTAATGTAATGCTGCATGGGTGTTTTCATAAAACCCACAGTGCTGCATGCGATGTTTGCGGCACCGATGAAAATATCAAACACCTGCTGTGCCACTGTCCTCGATTGGCCTCAGACATACGAGTACTTGCCAACGCAAATGCGGCGACTGGATGATCGGCCTCTTGCTATGCAGGTGCTATTACAGCAGCGTTAACATCCCTCGACAGTTCCACAAGGCAGTGAAAGCCCTGCTGTGTTTCTTGAAAAAGACGGGTTTGTGTGAACGCCTCTGACTTGCGGTGAACTTCTACACGCTGCAGTGAAATTACTGTCAGTCTCTCCTTTTTTCCCTTTCCTTCGATTCCCTCTTTCTCATCTTTCTTGTACCCTTCGCTAATCCGCCAGTGTAGGGTAGCCAACCGGATGTCGTGCTGGTTAACCTCCCTGCCTTCTCCCTTTTCTTGCTTCCTTCCTCTTCCATTGCAGTAAGCTACCAAAACGAGGGCGCGCGTCAAGGGACTTTTGTGAGGCCTTTAAGGGTTCAACAGGTCCTACGTACGGTATGCTGTAAGACGTAGAAGTGGCATTTAGCGGCCACAATTACGCTCAAATACGTTTAGATACCCATTGCGGAGTACTGACGCCTATCATCGCGTCATACCGACTTTGCAACGCTATCGTGTGGTCAAGATAACCAGCAACCTGAGAACACCGACTAAGGAATGCGCTGGACGGAAGGCTCATCAAGTTACATTAGCGCGTGTCGTACGAATAAATGCCGTACGAATAAATGCCGGGCGAATGAACGTTTTTTTTTTCTTGCCATGCAGTTTGCTGCGCACTGAGAATGCTCTTAAAAACGACACCAAGGAAATGTTCATGCGTCGTGGAAGATGTGGGACAACTCACGAACTCGCTGATTTTGATAGCATAGTAGTCTCTATCACTGCAGAGTAATAATTTAACTATCGAATTAATCTATTCCAAATTAGTAACCTTCCTTCTCTTGACATTATGGCAGTTACCTTGCATCGAAAGTACATTGCACTACGCTGCAGTATACCATGGCAAATGCTGGAAAACTGTGTTCGCTCTAGCAAGCTTATCAATTGTGTTAGCAAGTGTCACCTGATTGTGGCGAAGTAGTATGTATTTAGTGCTAGTCAATATTGTCCAACGTTGGCTAAATTGGTGGTTAACTATAGTGGTTTTTCTTATCTTAGCAAGCTTTGTACAGCGTTGGTGAAATGATTCCCAACGATGGCTCACTGTTTGCTCTCGAAGGCTAGTGTTTGCAAGTGTTGGCTGATGTTGGCTAAATTATGTTCAGTGTAGCCTTATGTTGCCCAGTCTTGGCTAAATGATGGCTATCCACAGCTAGTCGCTGAAATTGTTGCCAGATCATAAACGTATCAGCCAGGAGGGGCAAGGAAAACACGACCCCCCCCCCCCCCAATTGAGAAAAGTGGTCACTCTTGCAGCACGCTGGGGAAACCAACAAGTAAGGTAAAGTTTTCGGTCACAACAGTAGCCACTTATGTTCTTACGGGAATATGAAAAATGTTACGAGGCAATGTTACAACATAGTGAAATTTTGCCAACATTTACTCTGTGACGATTTTTCTTGTGGGCTCTTTACGGTGCGGGTCGCCTATGCGACGCCTTCGCGGCTTGTGCTGTAGTATTGCAGAGCAGGCAAGCGGTTAACAGGGGCCCAATAATATTACATCACTTGTTCATGCTTTTATTCTGCTGTGACTTGTTGATGAAGTTACAGATGGGAACGAGCAAACTTTTTAAAGACCGGTTAAAGCATTTACTGCTTCCGGAAAATAATTTTCTTCAAAAAGGATATATCGTCACCGCTGTTCTGTTGAAACTGTAGCGAGCCGATGAGTTTGACGAATCGTTTTGGACACGGAAATCGGGCTAAGGGCGCCATTCCTCAGCCTGTTAAAGTGTGATTGAGCTTCGTGGTATCTAAGAAAGCGAGTCGTGCCACCTCTGTGTACGCAAATTCATATCAAAGTGCGAGTGCGTCGATCAAGTTCTCGCGAAAGAGTTGGTACGCCACTGTGCCTGACGTTGGCAAAACGATGCCGGAAGGCTGTAGGCCCGTGTAAGCTATGGTGCACGTGTTGCCTTGTGTTTGTTAAATGGTGGATAACTGACCAATATTGTCGGTTAGTAGCTTCCAGCGTTGTCTGATGTCTGCTGAACGTGTTAGCTAAATGACGCGTAATGCCGGACATCAGGACTCTTCACGGCTAGTGTTTGGAAGTGTTGTTGACCTTGGCCAAATGGCGTTCAACTTTATCTAATCTTGTCCAATGCTTGCTAGATGATTGCTGTAAATGAAGGTTCCTTTGGCCAGCAGTCGCCTGACGTTGCCCAGTGTTGACAATCATGCCTCTTGCTAGCATGCTGTTGACTCTTGAAGTCTTGTGCTTGCAAATGTCTGACGTTGGCTAAATGATGTTCAGTGTTGGCTAAGGCCGGCTGTCTGCTGCCATAAGAGCAGCAGTCTTCATTCAATTCAATTAGAATGAATGCGTTTTGTTGTGACGTGCAACAAAGTATATGTTATGTCCGAAAAAACTCGGACATTTTGAAACTAAAACAATAAAGCGAAGGGTCGAAATGCGGCCGCGAAAAAAGGTGGCTCTCTGAATGGCGAGTTTCACTTCACTGCATCTACGAACTAGACGTTACCATGCAAAGTGCGATGTCAGCGTGGTAGTTACAGTCGCGTCGGCAAACCGCTGTCAGCAACGTCAAAAGCCACAAGGATACTAACCGGCGTGACTTCGCAGACCATTGAACAAACGTTGGCACGTACGTATAGGCTTCAAATTCTTCTTCCAATTTCTCGAAGCTGTCACTAGCCTAATAACAAGAACCTGTGAATCTTTAAGAACACACATAAAAGGATTTCGCAATAGAAGCGTCATTCACTTGATGAACGTTGTCAAAAAGCGACCTCCAACCTGCAGCTGTCGTGCGCCAAGCATCCTTTACCGTGATTGTCGTGCAGAGACGCGTCATCCTGCTAAGATTAAGACATCCACTTCCTAGTAACTTCACTCACTTTTCTTCTACGCATACGTTTGACTTTTTGAAGGACGCGGTTTCGTTTTTCGGCCTTCGACTTTGCAAGCTCCAAGAACCATGCGCAACAAACATTGCACCCCGGTTCGAGGTACATGAACGTAATAGACAATATCGACACGTCTACAAACGTCCTGTGCTTTACACTCAACTCTACCAAACGTCGTGACTTTACGTTTTAGTTTTAGTTTGTACGTATACTTCTTTACGTTACCGTGTTACCGGATACCGGATAGAATCTGCGCATGCATGACACGCGTCGTTCGTTTTTTATATGCACACGTCGCGTCGTGTGCAGCAGTGACAAGTGTCGCCCGCGAGACATTTTCCAATCTCTTCTTACATCTTACACAGATCGCAATCAGAGGCGTACTCGAGCAATATACATAAAAAGCCCGTCTGTCCCAATGAGTGACGTCTTGTTGACGTCACAACATGCAGCGCCAACCTTCTTGAGAGTGATCTGTCGGTGTAGCAGTCAGGCGAGGTTGCCCATCACGGCCGCGGTTATCCCTTTTCATACTGTTTTGTAGTTTTTTTTTAAAGTCTTGCAATTGCGATAGTCGTCGAGTGCGATCAAGGTCACCTAGCACGTTATGAATCATGGAAGATCTTGGGTGCATGGTCTCGCAGTACATATACCCACTCGGTAAGCCACACGAGGGCTTGTACAATTCTTGAAGGCAACATCTCTGACCGACCACCTGCGAAACCGTATACTACGTGTGTGGTGTGCAATGTGCATCTCCTCTCTCTTTTAATCCGTCACTCCCCTCTTCTCAAGGGTAGCGAACTGGACTTATTCTATAGTTAACCTTCCTACCTTTCTTATATATCTTCTCCTCTTCTTCCTCCTCCTCTCTCTCTCAGTCGTTAAAATTTATGGTGGCTACAGTTGGGAATGAAAATTCCACACTTAAATTCGAGTTGTGGAACTTTCTATAGATTGTTTGAACAGATTTTTACGCGGTCAAGGCCACTTACGCAGGGGCGACTGCGGTGAAAGTGTGTCTGCGCAGCTTGGAACGGACGACATCTAACAACACCGTCTGCCTCCGAAGTTCATATAACACCCTCTGGAACAATAGAGAAAGCCAGCAGGTGAATGCAAGCAGATTCATCGGCTTCATTATCAGGTGGTTTTGGTTAACGTGGCGCCGCGATCAAAGAAACGAGCCCTGAAAGTTCTCTTCCTTCACTCGTCTTGAACAGAGAGTAAAAAAAAAAAAAAGACTACACTGATCCCTGATTTAGGTGTCTCGCAGCGCGGCATTCGCAACTCGGCGTTCTTGTGCCCTGGCGTATTCATCGGGCAAATTTTTGTGTTTCGTCGCACCGCCGGAGCAGATCCCAGAGACGGCGCAAAAAAAAAAGGGGGGGGGGGACACGTGGTTCAGATCTGTTCCACCAGGTGCCGCGACGGTCTCAGATACGAGAGAGTATGCTCATTCCATTATTTTCGTTAAGTACGCTGACAGTTAATTGTCCCTCATCTTACGAAAAGATCCTCTGATATCGTAAGCTACCAATATAACCCTTTATCTCGAACCAGAACCATCCATTTCCTTGTTTTTTTTTTAGGAAGTACTCTTTCCTAACTTCTCACTTCCGTCATTCCCTGTCCCTGCGCCTCGCTTTCTCTTCCTCCCTCTCTATCTCTTTACCTTGTAATCCTATCCTTTTAATCCCTCCTATGCCCCCACCCCTCGCGAGCTACTGTTGAGGTGTCCTCCCCCTGAGAGACAGTTACGGGGCTCACTTATCTTTTCGTTTCATTTAAAACCGCTCCCCTCCTCCCCCCATTGTTTTTTTAAAGTACGTTTTCTGAAAATTTGAAAAACCGGAAGTGAGCGCTGACTCGGAAGGGCTCGGAGGCGAAACACGAGTGCGAGTAGTCTCTCGCGCTGCGCTACTGAAGAAATGGCTGCTCGGCTGTCCAAAGCGAAAGCTTGTTTATTTGTTTAGAAAAAAAATTATTGCCACAAACGTCAATAACACTCAACAGAACATTTCCTTTTTAGACATACTCTAACGATAATGACAAAACAGACGTCATTTACATGAACATGGATATGAGATGACGTTGAAAGAACATGTACATTCGATGGTTCACACAAACACAACCACAAAAAATACTTCAAGGTAAACAAGAGACGCAAATAAAACATAAATATGTACATTGGTTATGTTTGTTTACCCTCGTAGCCGAAGCACAGAATTAGGTTTGATGGCGTGATGTTGTTGTGGGTATCTAAAGCACCTCTGTGATCGCTGGGCACGCGAAGGAAGAGCTACCACCCAATTCTCTACACATTAATATAAGGAACAGTGGGAGGCTGCTATGTGCAGCTCGGCGCCCGAGGTCCAGGACCAGATCTTGGATTGAGCCAAGAGGGTAGCGGAGACCTACGCTGGGTAGGCTCCTCTGACACTCCACCACCGCACCTTTCCCTCTTGGGATGAATAAAGTTTTTCTCCTCCTCCTCCTATAGAGTCAGGTTGAAGGCAGCGTTCATTTCACGAACGTCCGCTAGGGCCGCGCCCAACGAGCCCTCCCTTCCGTCTTTCAGCCGCGCAACTCAGTGCTGCTCAAAAACTATTATAAAAGCGGTGTATATATGCTACCCCGCTTTCTTGTTCTTTAGCAAGGAGAAAAGGAAATCGCGGTACGCTCCCATTCGGCCGCACCACCCGCGTTGACCGTTATCGCCGACAGACCGCAACTCCTTGGTCGCGTCAGCCACATGGCCCGGAGGACCACAGCGCTCGACTGGCAGTCTTCAAATCGGTGGTTTGCTTCCCCGGCACAAATTCTCAAAGCAATAATTTCGGGAAAAACTGTGACCGCCTTCCAGCCGCCTCTCCCGACGACCCCCTAGATGTGGCGCCATCTCCGCGGATTCCAAGAAGCTAGAACGATCTCAGACTAAGGGGTTTTAGAACAGCGCACCGCGAGCCCTTGCAGTGCGGTCGCTGCCGCTGCGCATGCGTCGTAACGCGAGTCGGCGTTCGCGGTCCGCCCGCAGAAAATCCGAAACAGCGTCCGTTGATCGCGGCCCGCGAGGCTGGCCAAGTGCGGTGTGTAGCTTCCGTGCGTTTGTGTTTGCGGTCGGAGTGGAAGTCCCTAGACTTTTCTCTGGGGGAGCAAACGTTACCCTAAATCTCATATGGCGCCCGCAACTAAATCAACGCACGCAACACCTACAAACGTTATTTTAAAACTCCCTATACTGACTCACAGATTGCAAACCGAATGATGTGGTTAGCCGAACGTTCCCTACCGCGTGCGCGCAATACCGTCGTTTCGTCAGTTTTCGAAGTCGTCGCCCGAGTCGACTCGAGAAACGCCCGGTACCACAAACAAGACGCTCGCGTTCGCGAGCTCATCTGCTAGAATAGACGCACGCGTTCGTTGCGTTTTCACGTCGGACGCCGAGGAAGGGCATTCGGAGATGCAGATAGACGAGACAACGAACATGTTCGCCGAATCTCGGGAACGATTCAAGGAGGCACAATTGCAACGCCCCTGTACCATAGTGCCTGTAGAATACAGTACATTCTAGCTCATATACCGCCGCTAAAATTCACATGGCTCGTCACGGGGTGTACGTTCTTCGCTTCAACGGCACGCGAAGATACATAGCTATACTCGATGTTCGCTGTATACACTAAACCACGGAGTGGAAGCTCTCGCAAAGCTTTACCGGCAAATGTCAGAAGCCGTTTATTTCTGAAACATGCTCTTTTCACATGGTGTCTCCCTTAAAAATAAATTGCTTTGGCTCTCTTGCTGTTAACGCAGGGCAAAGGCGAAATAAAAGATAGTTGCTCCCGACGAAGTTAACATGTTGCAATGAGCATTGATCCCTCGCTCTGCAACACAGTTTGCCAGGGCTTAGGAGACTAATTGATGAGAACTAGTAACACAATGACACACGTTCCGCAGTATCAGCTTGGAAAAGTACAATCGCGCTTGCATCATCAAACATTCGAAACCATCCCCGGGATGCGAAATAATGATCAGCGAGGGACGGCTTACCGCTCTCCCATAGTTGAGTACCAAGTACTCAAAATCGTTAAACATTTTTCTAAACAATAAGGTCTAATCAAGTGTGAGGCCCACGGGACGGCTTAAAGCTCTTCCATAGTAGAGTATACCTAGTACTCGAAAGCGTTAACAACTTTCTCTAAACACACATAAGGTCTCATCAAGTGCGAGGCCCACGGGACGGCTTAAAGCTCTTCCATAGTAGAGTACCTAGTACTCAAAATTGTTACCCACTATTTCTAAACACCACATGGCTTCATAAAATGTGAGGCTTTAAGCTCTCCCATAGTAGAGCATACCAAGTACTCTAAATCATTAACCATTTTTTTTTCTAAACACGCGGCTTCGACACAGTTTCAGGACTGCTCACTGCCCTGCCAAATAGTTGAGTACGAAGTATTCGAAGTCATCAAACGCTTTTCTTTTCTTAATGCGGAGTATTTCTATGTCGCGATTCGGCGTCGGCGGCGGCACCATCCACACCTCCACAGCGCGTCTTCGCGTCGGCCCAGGAAATTGAAGACACCAGATTCAAGAATTTAAACATTTAATTAATGAACATGTTTCTTGAATAAGATGCAGATGTGTTGTACAATTTTTAATGTAACTTTCACTACACAAATAATAATGATATTCGGCGATTGCATTGCAATGTTAATAAAAAGATATTGTGATTACTATAGCTACTTACACCATTGTTGATGTTTGTTGTTTTTGTTGCATTAGTGCTTATGTTGTTACTGTGATTACATTATTACTCCATGTTCATTACTGTCACTACGTTATTAATATAATAGGTGATTATAAGCTTACTGTAATAATAATTATGTCCTTGTCGATTCAGAATTTGCCAAGGTGACTTGTTTTCAAATCCATTGCTTCTGCTGCCCCAGTGCGGCAGGGCCTGGTCAGGAGGTTTGGATCCTCTTTTTGCCTTACACTGCAAGCGGGCGAAGCATGTATACGTGTTACATTGATTCCCTTGTTACGGGGGGGGGGGGGGGGGGATCTTCCAAATAAAATGACGAATAAAAAGTGTTGCTCTTCCACAAAAAAAAAAAACTGTCGCTCCCCTCCCCCTCTCTCGCCTCGCAAGGCCGACGTATACGCAACGTCTGCTAGCAAAAAAAAACAAACAAAAAAAAAACACGACCACTCGCGCTGCACAACCGTTCAGTGGACTGGATCGCGCGTTCGGAATTCAGTCAAGGGCGCCTTGGTTTTCGCTTTACGTTGAAGGCAACGCTTCTCTTTCAATTCAATAAATAAGGATAATAAGAACGAAAAAATAAGAATTCAGCATTCATAAAACATATATACCAAATTAAGCAACATAAATTCACGCGTTACCCTACCGCTCTACGACGCATTTACTCGAGTTCCCCCATGGTAAAATACGGGCGGCCATTGTTTTTTTTTTAACACACATCTCTTTTGGTCGGCTTTTTAATGGACGACTCACTGCTCTTCTATAGTTGAGCACGAAGTACTCAAAATCGTTGAGCACTCTCAAAGACACAATCCACTTAATCCTCGAAACTGGGACAGTTTATCGCTCTCCCACACGTCGTACTTTAAATCGTCGAACATTTCTTCTTAACACGAATGCGCTTTGCGTCAGGACGGTCTGAGGCCCTTTTATAGCAGAGTACTCTAAATATTTCGCTATTTGTTCTAACCACATAGACTTATAGCTGTAATATCGGGGACAGCCCTTTCGTTTTCCCATACTATAAAGTACATAGACCAATCTGCGCCAACGTGGCAGGTTTGGTCGCTGCCGGCGGCAGGTTGTATTATTCTCCACTTTTGCTTGTTTAAGAATTATATCACAATTATTACGATACGCTTACAAACACCACAATGAATTAACATACCCTATATGCCTTCAGTGGCTTGATCATCTGCTGTGTTTCATTAATGGGGCCTTAGGGCACGCAGCTACACGAAACAAGTGCGCTTCGAGTCGTTAGGCAAAACCGTAGATCCATATATATTGGTCTACTTAAGGCTATTATCGCTGTTGTTAAAGTGAATATTTTGTTGACCATTTTACGGCTGAGTTCATGCAGCCATACTGGGCCATAATTTTGTGGCCACTAAACGAACAGTGATACGATGTACGCACACACATGAAAAAAGATTTGGGCTCATGCTTTCGACGTTTCATAACCTTGTACCCTTGTAGGTCGTGCCGTAACTGAGTTAAGAAAACATTCTTTTAAATGCGGAGCATCTTATACTCGCGCCTTGTAGTGCGCCGTCCGCACCGCTTCTCGAACATTCGACAGCTGACGCGCGCGCATGCGCCGTCGCGCCGTCGCCCACTCTTCCACCATCTGTGCATCCCTTCCTCCTCTACACACCGCGCGCGCTTCACTCCTCCACCATCTGTGCACCCTTCCTCCTCTACACACCGCGTTCGACATCTACAATTCTCCTGATTCTCCAGTGGACGCGCATGTGGCGTCGCGCTTCGAGAACATTCAACAGCTGACAGTGCATGCGCCGTCGTGCTGTATATATACTCAAGGTCGGCGCTCGCTCGCTCAGTTGCCGCTCGTCGGTTGGTTTGTACGGCGCGTCGACGTCCAAGGTCGCGGTGAAATGAATTCCAACGAATCCACAAACACAATGATCGACGTCCCTTCGACCAGCGCCGCCCTTTCGCATACGTGTGTACGTGTTCACTCATTTAACACCCCCTCCTACAACCACGTTAACCAATTTAGCCATCGACCCAAGTAAGTCGCAATTTAACACCCCATTTCACAACCACGTTAACCAATTTAGCCATCGACCCAAGTAAGTCGCACTTTAACACCCCGTTAACCAATTATATGGTCCGCATCCTCCTCAGTGTTCCCCCGAGGGAAGCTTCGGGCAATTTTTTTGATAACAGCCCAAGGTGTCGGCGTTCGTGTGCCGGAACTGACGTCATCCACATTCAGCTTTGTAATTTCAGTAGATTTTCCTGAAAGATGTGGGGCAACTTGCATAGGCGTGGGTGCGAGCACGATATCGTCTCGGATGCTGCAAACCCGTGTTGCATCGCAGCTAGAGAAAGAAGGGGGCGGAACAGAGCCGTAGCTTTGGTTTGGGAAAGGGACAACGTGCCCCCTTTGCACCACCATGATTGATTGATAGATATGTGGGGTTTAACGTCCCAAAACCACCATATGATTATGAGAGATGCGGTAGTGGAGGGCTCCGGAAATTTCAAACCACCTGGGGTTCTTTAACGTGCACCCAAATCTGAGCACACGGGCCTACGACGTTTCCGCCTCCATTGGAAATGCAGCCGCCGCAGCCGGGATTCGATCCCGCGACCTGCGGGTCGGCAGCCGAGTACCTTAGCCACTAGACCACCGCGGCGGGGCCCACCACCATGCCTATCGCGTACAAGAGACGGCACGACGACTGCCATGCCTGCCTCTTCTGGCACACGTTTCTGGCGAGAATCAAAACGCAGCCGGTATACACTAAACGTATAAGGTGCGGCGCCTGTTCCGCATGCTTCAGGTATGAGGATGCCCACCGCAAAACGTGTCGCGTATACACTAACACTTTCTCAAGGCCAGCTCAGCACAGCACATATGCAGAGTACTGCATGCAACTTCGCCCGCGCACATTTAGCGAGCGTCAATTTTCACGCCCAACGATTTTCTAATGATTGCGGCAGCTACGCGACAGAAGAATGACAAACGCACCGCTTAACACCTACGACCAGTCGAGTGAGACAAAGAAAAAAGTAGACGAAAAAAATTGCCCGCAGCTTCCCTCGGGGGAACACTGAGGAGGATGCGGACCATATAATTGGTTAACGGGGTGTTAAAGTGCGACTTACTTGGGTCGATGGCTAAATTGGTTAACGTGGTTGTGAAATGCGGTGTTAAATTGCGACTTACTTGGGTCGATGGCTAAATTGGTTAACGTGGTTGTAGGAGGGGGTGTTAAATGAGTGAACACGTACACACGTATGCGAAAGGGCGGCGCTGGTCGAAGGGACGTCGATCATTGTGTTTGTGGATTCGTTGGAATTCATTTCACCGCGACCTTGGACGTCGACGCGCCGTACAAACCAACCGACGAGCGGCAACTGAGCGAGCGAGCGCCGACCTTGAGTATATATACAGCCCGACGGCGCATGCACTCTCAGCTGTTGAATGTTCTCGAAGCGCGACGCCACATGCGCGTCCACTGGAGAATCAGGAGAATTGTAGATGTCGAACGCGGTGTGTAGAGGAGGAAGGGTGCACAGATGGTGGAGGAGTGAAGCGCGCGCGGTGTGTAGAGGAGGAAGGGATGCACAGATGGTGGAAGAGTGGGCGACGGCGCGACGGCGCATGCGCGCGTGTCAGCTGTCGAATGTTCGAGAAGCGGTGCGGACGGCGCACTACAAGGCGCGAGTATAAGATGCTCCGCATCTAAAAGAAAAAAAAAACACACACCAGCCACACCCATTTCACACGCTTGACATCATCCGTCGTTTTCACGTGATCTGATCGTGCGTCGCGCGTGAATTGTGAATGCTTAAAAATGTCAGCGGTATAGTTGTAGTTTATGAATATCGCTAGGTGTATAAAGGTTGCAGGACGTTTGCGTCATTTAGTCTATCCTTAATGCACGGCTGGGCGTCGCGTTGCGTAAAAGGGAGCTGCGGGTGCACCTTTATTGACAATTGCTATAAGCCAGGCACAAGGTTCTGAAAACGAACAGAGAAAGAAGGGACAGAAATCCACTAGCCATCAGGCGGTAAATGCGGAAATTAATGTACTGGCCTTACCTCGAATTGCCTCTAATTATCCTTGGATTAACTTGAGAAAAGCCTGCCCTAACCGATGCGTTAGCCCCCATCGAAAAAAAAAAATCTAACGATACGTACCACACACGCCCAGTGATCTCGTATACGAAGACATATGGGCCACGCTTGATCTCGTATGGTCACGTGAGATTAGTGGACACGTGTCGTAGGTGTCATGTGAAAAATCCTCGAGCTGGCGTTAACCAAAGTTTCAAAGGGTATAGTGCCTTCTTCGAGTTAGCTGCCTTGAAGAAAAAAGACATTGACCACTCTTAGAAACGTTGGCGCCAACGACGCACCCTGTCCAAGACTATTTCGTTTCTCCAAGTTTAATAATAATAATAATAATAATAATAATAATAATAATAATAATAATAATATGATCTTGGGTTCAACGACCCAGAACCACGATACGGTTATGAGAGACAATGTAGTACGTGGAGGGTTCCAGAAATTTCGACCACCAGGGCTTCTTAAACGTGCACCCAAATGTAGGCACACGGGCCTGAAGCGTTTCCGCTTCCATCGAAAATGCAGCCACCGCAGCTGGGATTCGATCCCGCGTCCTTCGGGTTTGCAGGCGAGTACATTATATCATATCCACTGGACAGACCACCGCGGCAGGGCGTTTCTTTAAGCTTCCACCTTTCCCAGGACTCCTGCCACGTTTGAATTTACACGTGTTCCACGACATCTATCGGCAGAGAAGCGATTTACTAAGTCGATGGTATTAGCTATCCAGCACGAAAGTGAACAAAAAAAAAATCAGACAGTTCCAAGCAATGCCCGCTGAATCATATTTGATACATTGAACTCGATGTCTCCGAAAAAGGTGGAAAAGGTAAAAAAAAAAAACTTGTCACGTACAACTTCATTGAAAGGCAGTTGCCCTATATTTAACAGGTTATAATCAAGTTGCACTGGGCTAGACATTTATTCATAGTAAATAATAATTTTAATATAAAACTAATCTTTTAGACCTCAAATAAAGTTTCAATCATAATTTTCTTAAAATTAACTCTAGAAGAACAGTTCGAATTCTGGGTGTTTCCCGATTGTTTTCTCGGAGCATAACCACTTGTGAGAATCGCATTGTTTTAAGGTGACGTAAAGCTAATTACGATCACCGTAAACTAAATGTTCCCGCCACTGAAACGCAGCCGCAAAGTTTGCGAGTCGAGCCCGCGACCTCAAACTGACAGGCTCTACACTTTAGGCCACTCGACTGCCGCGGCCGACAATCCAACGGTACGTAAAGTAGGGCAGGAGAATTTATACAAATCTACGCATAAGCACGAGTAACATACATTATAAGCGTGAATGCACGCGAGATTGAAGCGTGCTCTGCGAATCCCTTGCTTTATCATAAGTGCACTTGCGTGCGAGTTGGTCCGTCATCACAGCGCATGAAGTATCACACCGCGTATACACACGAATAACACGAGCAACAGCAAGCCTTGTCACGCTAACGGCAAGTGTCAACTATCGAATCACAAGACAGCATCACAATTTCAATAGCTCCTACACTATACGACAGGCTTAATTGGGTGCTTGGAACGTTGTGACCCGTCTACTGCCACATATTCGTCTCATTTTTTTTCGTCCTTCATTTTTTTTATTCCATGATTCAATACGTCATCATCGTCATACATCTCTAAAGTGAACAAAGCACCCAGGCGAAAGAAAGAAACTAAATAAAGAACAAACAAGAAACAGACAAAACTCACTCCGATTAGAGGTGCCCACGCAAAGAGCATAGAGGTGACGTAGCGCGACGTGGGCAGCAAGCTCGAACGCGCGCTTCCAAGTGTTCTGCGCTTTATTTATTTTAAATATCGTTATTAATTGTATCTATCTCATATTTATATTATATTGATCGCGTAAGCCACATGTGTTCCACTTCCCGGATGCATGACACACGCGAGTGGTACGAATTAAAAAAAAAGAAAAAAAAAGCTGCTAACTCCGGCGCGCCGCTTGCACTCGAAAAAGATCACAGGTACACAAAAAATAAAGCGAGCATATATGTTGTCGAGATAGAAAACGAGTAGGACCGAATAATATACGTAGCACACCAACGTCTGAAAAGCATGTTCCTGCCGCTTGAGCAGCGTAAGATTATTACCCAATATTTGCAGTCTGCTAAAGCCCACATCAGCAATAAATGGCGTCCGAGGACTACAATCACGCCATCTTTTAGCATAATTGTAAACTTGCGCAACTGCGATAACCATGTTGATTAAGCGTTGACATCAAGAAAGAAATTACTGCATACGTTCAAAGAAAACAATCTCTTGCGCCTTCCCATGTGAACACATCGGTAGGCAAACAACGCTTAGCCAACGTGGCTTTTGCAAGGTTGCGTAATTTTACACTTATGCCATAAGATTGCGTGATTGTAGTCCTCAAACGTCACTGATTCCAAGCGGAGGACATTTTGTGAAAAAAAAAGTTCAAAAATACATAACCATGTTTGGAAAATTATAACAGTTTGATTATTTACTTCATACGGCACGTATTGTAGTTCGCTAATTATTGTCGCTGATTTTGCAAGTTGCAATTACATCCACTTGGAATTAGACCTCGTGATGCTCAGTAACATAGCAATAATAATTATGCTGCCACCCTCAGAAAATACCAGTGTTATTTGTTAAAGACCGTGAATTTTCGTTCCTAGCATTTTTAATAATATACACAAATTCAGAATTGTGGCAGAGGAAAAAAAATTACGCCTTCATAAGTTCTGTGTTCAGAAGTAATGGCCTTCTTTGCGATTGTCCGTAACCCGAGTGACATGTTCGAAAAATATTTCTCGGTTGACTCGTGACGAGATTTCCCGTCGTTTTTTTATAACGGAAAAGCACGCAACTTTTGCACAAATAAATATTTTGCAATGAAACTCTCCTTTTGTTTCTCAGACATAAACCGGCGCATTGAACCAGCCTTGCCGAAAGGGATGAATATGCTTTCATCGTATAAAACTTGGACTGAAATGCAACCTCCTGAAATTCAAATTTATGGTCTTTAGGCTATGTGACACTATATATTGATGACAGGGCTAAGGTCTTAGTTAGTTGTACATCATATATACACAGCCACGATGCTGCCAGGCCGTTCTCTTTTAGTGCGATTTGATTGGTAGTTAAGGCCTTTAAACATGGTGTCCGCCTTGTGGACATTATCGGTAGTTATATCATATAGCTTCTTTTTTATTTTTTATAAACCAACTTGAAGCGTCTTTTTAAGCTGTCCTTCCTAACACGGTCAAACATTGCTCAACTTAGGACTGAAATTCTAAAATATTTCTAAAAAAAAAAAAGACGTGGCAGCATACCTTATGTGCAAGCCAACGCTGGAAGTACGCACTTGGATACGGTTATCTGAGACTTTGTGAGATGCTCTTATAGACTGCCTTGGTCGGAATCACGGTCCTTGCTATTCGTCGGAAAGTTGGGCATCGTGCCTTGTTACGGAATGCTGCAGTCGGGAAGAGGCCGAGGTGCCCAGCGAATTTAATAACACCCGTTATGCAGCGGGTGTTTTTAAATGCGTAATGTATAATGCCTAATGTCACACTTGCGTAAGAATAAGTGACGAAAGGCGTCGCTTCTTACGACATTTAGCTGGACAACGCGGCTCAAGTAATGATTTTGTTATATATAGCAAAGTAAACGTGGCAGCCAACAGACGGAAGCGAAATATGCTACAAAGCCTTTATAATAATAAAAAAATGCCTGCCTTGAACAGGCTGGCCCACGTTTCCATAACTGAACCTATTTTTGTCAAAGACTCGCCGTACATTAGAAGCGTGCTAGTTTTAAAAGTGTTTTTCAAGGCAGTGACGTGAATGCAGACAAATTACAAGGGGGGACCCACACGTTGCCATGGCGATCAGTCTGTTTTTAATTATGTTTTATTTTATGTATATAACAATCAAGGTCAAGCTTTGAAATACAATTAACTTGAAACGAGCATGGGCTCCCAGTTCACGTAAGCCATTGTTCTATCGAGTCTTCACTGCAACCCATCGAGCGACAGTTGTGATTTCAGTAGTCTGACATAGCTCAGGCGAATAAATACGGGTACACACTGTAAAATAAACATGTATTAAATGAAGATTCAGAATGCCTCATACATTTAAATGGTAAATATTTTGTCACGAGGACTTTACGTGGACGAAGGCAGCAGCTGACTCGTCCAAGATGGAACTGACCGGAAAACTGCAAGTATACACTGTCCACTTATTGCGGCGAACTGAGCGTCGGGCGTCGATAAACTGATTCGCGGCAAGACACGTCGGCGTTCATACATGCGGCATCGATCGATCGAACGTTATGCCCCGCCGCGGTGGTCTAGTGGCTTAGGTACTCGGCTGCTGACCTACAGGTCGCGGGATCGAATCCCGGCTGCGGCGGCTGCATTTCCGATGAAGGCAGAAATGTTGTAGGGCCATGTGCTCAGATTTGACTGCACGTTAAAGAACCCCAGGTGGTCGGAATTTCCGGAGCCCTCCACTACGGCGTCTCTCATAATCATATGGTGGTTGTGGGACGTCAAACCCCGCATATCGATCATTCGACGTGCGTTATCTCCGGCGACCGCGTTTGATCGAGAACAAACCGAGCTGTGTGCGCTTGCGGGCTTAAGCCTATACCAGGTGATCCTGAACTAATCTCGAATGATCTGGCGAGGTTTGCGCGAGGCAGTATCTGCACTTGCAATGGACCGGTAACCAAATACGTTGAAATGAGTGTGTATGGCAGTATGACGTATGAAAGATGACTCTCAAGCAGCCACACTTGCAAAAGGTGTGCCCCCCCCCCCTCCTTCCCAAAGCAGTTGGAACACAAGGGGGGCGAAAAGCCACCTGATCAATGCAACCTAGATAACTAGGTGGCATTGACCTGACCCTCTCTCCATTCCGTAATTTACGCCAGTGTTAACTTAAAGGAACATGACACTTTTGACAAGTATAGCTCCAGCTATCGAAACGCGAAGCAGCCTGCCTAAGAACACTTTTCCCTCTTCATAAAACCTTTATATCACGGTGCTGGGATAACATAGAAGCTTAAAACAGGACAAGCATTACTCAGCGTGTGATGGAGCGCACAATGGTAGGCAACAGAGTGGACAATAGAACAAACACGAGCGGAATGTTCGATATCACGAAGTTGATACAAGATAAAAAAAAAAAACGTACCGCTTCACTACCCCCAAACCAGTGGATGTGCGTCGCACGGGCACTGGCGATTTCCACCTGTTGAGTTTCCACTGCTACGCTTACAAAAGCGTCAATAACACCGATGTTTCAGGTAAGCATGCAGGATTTCCCCGGAACGAGTAGAACATTGTTAGGCAGACTCGCGAACTCTGTGTGCGACATCAGTGGTACTTTTTGCCGCGCTTATTTACCGACTTCCTACGTGTTACGGCAGTTTAGAAACAAGTCCTGTGCAGCGAGTTTCGACAGGTTGTTTCCATCATCAGATGTAGCGACGCAGCGCTGGCGCCGAGGGGCAATCGCTGGCTCGGCAAGGCGGTGGCGCCCTCTGTAGAGCGTCGCCGGAGTCAGTGGCTTGTTTCCGAAACGTTTTTAGCGATATTCAGTTAATTATTTCGACTGATTCTTGGTCATCACTGTCAATAATACTATTTTAGACCTCGTTCGCGTTTCGAACCGACTTCGAGAGCATTGCTGCCCTTGTTATGGCATTTATTGAGCACTTTACTGTGAGTGTGACAACGCCGCATGATATGTGTGGATGTACGACAACAGGAGCCCCTAAAGCGCTCCGCCCTTAAAAAAAAATTGTCTGGTCAGGTCACGCCGTGTGCAGGAGAGATATAATCGGTGGTCAGTTACAGCGAAGGAATAGACATCAAGAAATGGGAAACAGCCAAAGGTGGAAATGCAATAAGGCTGGGTTATGAAATTAACAAATTTTTAGGCACAAAATGGAATCAACTCACACACCACCGGGTAAACTGGAGACCACTGAAAAACCTTTTTCGTCTTGCAATAGTAAACTGGGCTCATGTGACGATGCCGAGACGGGGGAACTAAAGGATATTAAAGCAACGCCTGAAAGGAATGAGCCCACGTGAAGAATTCACCATGTGACATGCACGTTCATAAACCCGAGGGCGAAACACACACACACACACACACACACACACACACACACACACACACACACACACACACACACACACACACACACACACACACACACACACACACACACACACACACACACACACACACACACGCACGCACGCACACACACACACACACACACACGCACGCACGCACGCACACACACACACACACACACACACACGGAGAGAGAGAGAAGCTTTCAAAAAGCACGCTGATGTGATCGCACGTTTTTTTACTTGTGCATGTGTGCAAGTTCTCGCCCTACCAGCGACGCGCCACGGGAATGTTAAAGCGCTGTCGGATTAAGCGGGATTAAGCGGAAGCCCCCACCTCCGTGTGCACGGCTACGCGTGAGCCTCGAAAATCCCGGTTTATACGTTTGGTAACTTCAAGCTTAGAGATGACTACGTTTGGACGGATTTTCATGAAAATAATTTAATGCACCAACTAAAAAAAAAAAAAAAACCCGAGCTCCAGCAAAAGATAGCATTTCTGAATTTCTGCACTACTGCAATCAATTTTACATGAACACTGTCGTACGTTTTGATTAAACGCAAGTATATTTCGAAATATGCTCGCAAGATAAATGAGCAAGTTTCCCCTCAAATACCCTATAGCATTAATGAGGGGAGCGTAAACAATGCTACATAATATTTAAACTATACCGATAGCAATAGAATAATAATGACATACCTGACAATAACAGGAGTGTTACAACAGTTATGTCACGAGTTATTTACAAATAAGGTGCTTAAAAGAACATCTAACGAAATTAATATGTTTAATGACGTCAACGCAGGGAAAGGTGTTCACAACACAAACATGTAATGGTGATAAATGAGTGATCACGATCGGTTTGTGCTTGGTAGCGAACGACCTATATATGTGAGGGTGAACTATAGCCGGGAAAAAAATAAGTTTGTTTTGTTATAAGCTAATGTCTCAAGCATGAAACACAGAGAGAGATAACGCTATCTAGGCAAAGTTGTAGATAACATGAAGGGAACCCCAATTCAATCAAGCAAATGACATTCATACTGAATCGGTCTTGCGTTCCTGGTGTATACGCGCACACGAAACGGTATACTCATATTTGACGTCGAAGATCGTAATCAGTACAATGCGCTTTTCTTCGAATTTATTCTTCTGTACACTGACGCAACTTAAGAACTTCTTCCGTGGTTGGCGAATAGGTATCGCACTCTAACTCCGAGCCATTGCTACCAGGTCACTACTTCAGCAAAAAAAAAAAAAAAAACAGAATAGAGCAATTCAAATTTAAGAAAGAACAGGCGGGCATTCGTAGCACGGGCAAGGAGACGACGACGTCTATAGTTGGAGTCTGGGGAACCACCACATAATTGCCCTAATTGTTTCGATCATGCTGTTCGTCGAAGGCACTATTCAAGCCATTAAGAAGAACCTTATCATTGACTACAATATGCTTGGAGTTATCGATTTGATATTTTCGATATCTGGCCCCTTCGTCCGGACTACTCGCGTCGCGCGAACATGTGTTCGGGAAACGCTTTCAACGAGCGAAGACCATAAGCTTTGGACTTCTTTCGGTTCGCCCCTGTAGCGCAGCGACGAATATGACATCAGGTTCGCTGCGAAGAACATCAGGTGTGCCATGTGGTAGGGATCTGAGGGAGCGAGCATGTTGAAATGGCTATGTTGCGATTCTGTACGTCGTCGCACACCAATATACATACACACTTCGAGCCTCGAGTCCGAGCACCGAGCCAGGACTTACTAGGGAGCGCGCGGAGGGGGAACGTGCAAGCGGGCCGTTGCGCGGAAAAATGCACAAATACTTGCCTCACACTTTGTCAAATTGTTTGTTAGCCACTGCATTATTATTATTATTATTATTATTATTATTATTATTATTATTATTATTAGTATTATTACTTGGTTTGAGTACATAGCAAACACGAAGATGAAATAGAAAAGGTGCAGGCTGAACACTGCCGCTTGTAGAGGCACAACGCGTGCCTACACTCCTTCGAGAAGGGGAGGCCAAACATTCTTGCTCCGTGGGGGAGGCACAGAACAAATAAAGGAAGAAAGAAAGAGAAGAGGAAAGTTTTTAAAAATAGAGAGAGGAAAAAAGCACGCGCAAAAAATAGTCACATGAAAAAAAAAATGCCTATAAACGTGATGCCAAGTACATTTTCGTTAAGAAACTTAAAAAAAAATTCCGCCATATCCACGAAGTGAATGATGATGAGTGGGCGAAGCTCCGGAGGTAAACCTGGTAAACCATGAATCATCTGTACATTTTGCCCACTCGATTTTATTACATCGCTCCCCCTAGCGTACGTCGCCGCACTAAATCGAACGATTGCCTTCAACCAATGACACGCGCCATATGTGACATCATTCCTATTTTATAAGATCTCGCGTCTTTCATCAACTACAAGTGCCGCTTTCTAGTTTATAACATCTTGCATCTTTTCATCATCAGCTACAAGTACCACCATCTAGTAAACACTACAAGAACTAAACGAGAGGTGGCTACATGGATGGATGGATGGATGGATGGATGCTATGAGCGTCCCCTTTATAACGGGGTGGTGACAAGTATGCCACCAGGCTCGACAAAAAAAAAAAACCTTTTTTTTCTTTTTATGTTGGCCTAATGCCTCTACTTCGATAAATTCTATCTTAATGGAAAAAAAGGTAAATTTTCAGCTTAAGTTCTCTGCCATTTACGGCACACTGTCCATATTTTATTTTTCCAATATTTATTTTTGTCCTTTCTCTCTAATTTTCTGCCACCAATACTCTAACCGTCTCTTACTTATTTCAATCGCGGGTGTGTTCAGCTTTCCATTGTTGTCCCTAAAACCCAAGGCTTCCTGTAGGCTCGTGCCCAAACGTACACCTGGGTGGATCTCTCCACATTCAATCAGAACATGCTCCGCCGTTTCCTTATCTTTCCCGCAGCATGTGCATTGTTCTTCTTCTTTACTGAATCTTGCTTTATAACTACGCGTTCTAAGGCAACCCGATCTCGCTTCAAACAGTAAAGCGCTTCCCCTTGAATTATCGTAAAATGCCTCCCTCCTTATTTCATTTTTGCCCTTTCGGTAGTTACTCAAAGCCGGTTTTTTCTCCATAGCTGCCATCCAGTAAATCCTCTCCGCCTCCCTGACTTTTCCCTTAACGCTCTTTGTTGACATATGGCTTACAATACCAGCCGTATACTTACTAGTGAGTCTTCTAGTTCTTTTTCTCCACTGTGTGTCCACGCTCTTCCTTCGGTAGTTACTCAAAGCCGGTTTTTTCTCCATAGCTGCCATCCAGTAAATCCTCTCCGCCTCCCTGACTTTTCCCTTAACGCTCTTTGTTGACATATGGCTTACAATACCAGCCGTATACTTACTAGTGAGTCTTCTACATACAGGAGACGGTACCGCCATCTAGTGAACACTGCAAGAACTAAACTAGAGGTGGCTACATACAGGGGACGGTACCGCCATCTAGTGAACACTGCAAGAACTAAACTAGAGGTGGCTACATACAGGCTACAGGGGACGCACAGCCCACGCCCTAAGGAGCTTCGCCCCTAAAAGGACTCTGCTGGTCACGCCTTGAAGGACATCCTCCAGGGAACAAGCAATCGTCAGGAGCCGGTGAAATTATCGGCATTCGTCGGGGCCTCACCGAGGCCCCTCGTATACTTTGGTCTTTGAAGGACCACGTCCGTGCGCATCGCTTAACAGCCGAATGCGCATTCACCACCATCGTTATGTGTGTGAAGGTTAGCGTAATGTGTCCCGCTTTTTTTTTTTTTAAATTTGCGTCCGCGCTGCTACCGAGAGGAAACTCGACTTCCGCAGTCGAACCGAACGAAAGCGGCTCCGCTTGCGTCTTAACACGGTATTCGTCGTTTACGGTATAGACACGTTTACGGTATAGGCACGTGCTATACACGGCAAACGTGTTTACCGGTTTACCGGTTTACTGTGTATAGCACGGTGTGTATAACACAGTGCTATACTGTGTATAGCACTGTGTATACACGGTAAAAATACCAGTAAAAATACCTATACCGGTAAAAATACCTATACACGGCAAAATACCGGTTTACCGTGTATTTACCGTTATATATCCGGTTTACCGTGTATAGGCACAGTAAACCTATACCGTGTATACCTATACCGTGCCTATACCGTGTATAGGCACGTTTACGAGCGCGACCGGACGTGCAATTCTCGCGCGTATACAATCGCACGAGAATCGTGCGCATATGCATCTGGGTCGGTCTATAGTTGGTGCGCGCGTTCTCTGAACCACGACCGATGGCTGGGTGCAATCACCTTATAACTTCCTCAGCCATCTCTTTATTTGTGCCGTGCTTGTTTGTAAACGAGGCAGAAGTTCCGGAGATGACATCTGGGCTTGAAAAAGATGAGTTTTTTTTTTTTGAACATGGAATGACGGGGGAGCCTCACTGAAAAAAAAAAAAAAATGGTGGCCCCGTATCTGCATGCTACACCGCAAATTTCGTCGAAAGACAATACTCTTGCATCTGGACATAGTGAACAAACCGGTTATTTAATGTTCTGCGCAAGAAAATCATGTGAATGGTATTCTGGAGGCGCTGCGTTAGAGTGCCTCGAGCGTGCAGCGGAGGCGAACGAGCGCATCGAGTCACGGCACACGTGAGACATGAGCGCTATCTGGCAGTTATCTTGGAAAACAAAACGCGCGGCTCTGAGACGGGCGTGCGCACCCGTCTCAGAGGTGATAAGGTGTAGAACGCAAGGCGACGGGTAGGTGCCACCACCGTGTCGTCTTAGCAAAGCGTTGGAAACACTTGCCGTTTCGTGCAAGCGTTGCATGGCCAGCGCAGCGCTACGATCCTTAAATTTACTTATGTAAATTACTCAATTGTTACTTATGCAAATACTCAATTTGTTTTTAGAGTGCATCTTTTCGACGAATGGTCTTGTCTTCGCAAAGCCAGGAACCGGAAGTATTATCTCCGTCAAGGCAGCAGCAAGTTGCCTTGTTTTCTTGAGGAAAACAACAAGATCTCGTCCCCTCCAAGCAGCAGCAGACCACGTGGTCTTTGTCTTGTTCAAGACAGCAACTTGCTCCCTTGAACATGAGAAGTCCATCTGTTGCTGCTTTGGACGGGACAAGCAAAAAAAAAAAGAAAGAAAAAAAAGACGACTAGTCTGCATTACATCTTTTTTACAGCTGAAGAGCGAAAAATCATAAACAGTGGACAAAGGTACCAACGAGGACAAGCGCTAACTTCCAACTATACTTTTATTGCAAAGCACAAATAATAAATACCTGTCACATATAGCATCACAATCTTATCAATCAATGCACTGGAGTGAGGACAAACTAAACTAAGCGGCTGATACTTTGCGTCGAAAAAAAAAAAACGGTGTTGGGTATTTACCCTATAGTGATAGTACTAGGCTCATCATTGAGGCGGCAGCCTTAGAAAATCGAAACCGCGTTGACAAGCCATCCATCGCACTAACAAGAGAAGAACTACATTACCTAAATTCACTTACACGTAGTTTTCCTATACGTAAATACCCTGTTGCTTAGTTTTAGTTTGTCTTCATTGATTGATATGATTGTGATGTGACAAATATATATATTTTTGTGCTCTGCAATGAAAGTATAGTTAGAAGTTATCACTCGCCCTCGTTTTCCCCTTCGTCTACGGTCCACCCTTTCCGGTCCGATGGAGGCGGAAATGTTGTAGGCCCGTGTGCTCAGATTTGGGCGCACGTTAAAGAACCCCAGGTGGTCAACATTTCCGGAGCCCTCCACTACGGCGTCTCTCATAATCATATGGTGGTTTTGGGACGTTAAACCCCACAAATCAATCACCCTTTCCGCGTTTCAGCTGCAAAAAAAGACTTGCTACCGCCTTGATGGAGACAAGACGACTTCTTGCTGCCTTGCAGTAAACAAGCCTACATGCCGCGCAGTTAGCTCCGGCCGGCGGTCACACCCCGCGTTCATGAACGTTCATCTCTTTTAGTGTGTTTGTCTCAGTTGTGCTCGTATGTAGTTGCAACTGTTCGTGCATATTCATTCGCAGGCTTATTTTGCATACGCGAATGTCTTTCTTCCGTGAGCGTTGACGTGACTCTAGGTTGGCCAGTTTCTTAGTTTTTTTTTATAGATAAGTTTATGTCTTTGTACAGACATGTGTATCACGTGACTATGCACATGTCAGTCGGCGTGTGTGCCCACATTTGGGCGCTCGTTCATATTTGTCTATATGCTCGTAAGCGTTTCGGTTCTACTGCATGTGTGTTATCAGGAACGTGTGTGTATATGTGTGTTTACGTCTGTGTGAGCGTGCGCGTCCGCGTTGTATGTCTGAGGGGCTTCTTGAAATTCGTGCACGAGAGTCAAACAGATCACGAAGGAACGTCATCAATTGAGTGGTGATGTTCAAAGGCGGATATGCGCTAAAGCAAGCACCGCTAGAGTAAATCAACAAAACTTCGTTAATTAGTCAAATATTTTTTATTATTCGTGCAGATAATGTACACCGTAGAAGGTAATCTGGCTCAAAAAGCAGGATTCCAGCCACTGTCACCGGTGTGTTTTGGGGGCGTTCTCACAACAACGATTCGAAAAGAAACACCCTGCACAGCAAACGCGGACGGTTTTTCTCGTGCAAATTTGTGCAAAGAAAGGGTGATAAACGAAAACATCCGCTGCTAATTTCCAAATGTGCTTTGTACATCATCTTAGGTCCCCACGTTCTCGTAACAGAACGCCAGGTCCTCCCCGCGCGATTTTCACAAGCTTCCGCCGTCAAGCGATGATACGGCCTCGCGCTTGCTGCCAGCGTACACAACGATAAGAAGACCAAAACGCAAACACCTTCAGAGTGAAAAACTGAATAAACGGGAGCTGGAATGACACCCTCCACGTCGCGTGAAGGCGGAAACTCGTGGGCCACGGACAAGCAAGCTTTGCTCTTTCCGGCCACGGAAAGAGCGAATCCATTACCGTGTAAGTGGAGGGCCGAGAATGAACGCTCGAGATCTTTGCGATAAGAGAGCCATCGAGAGGCCATTCAAGAAAACGTGGATAACACGTGAAGGTTTCGTAGATATACGTACGTCGATGTGTAGTTGCGTGCAGAACGGTCCCGTTGTGTGTGAATGCGTGCAGTACGTTCAGCAGGCCCGTAGCCAAGGAACTTGCCCTATCACCCACCCCCACCCCTTAAATTCTCATCGAGGGGTTGCTTTACCGAGAATAAATATTGAAAATACGGGGATTTTCAAGGGGTCCAACGGTTGGGCCTCCTTTGGAAGGGATTTCTGGCTACGGGCTCGACTCTCAGTGAGGCGACACTCGCTGGATGTCGAAATCAACGTCAGCACCACTTTTCGCTCCTCACTGAGCCTCCATAGTTTGTGAAGTAATGAGTACGCACGAACGTAGTCGTGAGCAAAGAGTTTCAGCACACCAGAGGGTAATCTGCTACTATATAGTGTGTGTTGGAGCAGCAACGCACGGCGCTTCAACCAGCGTAGGAATGATGGTATGGTGGCATAATAATGGTGTAATGATGGCTAATGCACGGATTTGTATAAGCTTTGTTCTCTCGGCTCCATGTAGCTCCCCGTTTCCTGCAGCCACTTCGTCCCAAGACGAAGTTCAGCATTCCCAAGTGTCAGCACCTTGATCCTTTAAAGGCCACTTATTCCAATCACCTCACGAGGTTCACAACGAGTCATTCTTCTATCCGAAACAGAACAACAAACAGAGTCAAAAGTGCGTTTCAAGCCGCAAGCACAAAGACTAGGCAAATGCATGACCCACCCGCAATTCTCATGATGGCTGAAAGATAGCCACGCCGCGGTTCCCTCTGGTAAGTATTGTGTGACGCTCTTTGGTCGTGAGTTAGCAAATCGACGGTTAACCTTAATGCGGCTTAGCCAGGATTGAGGCTTGTGGCTGCAATAGCGAACTTAAGCGGCATACCTTTGACAAAGCTGCGAAGATTTCTCCGCCTCTTGTGGCACTTAAATAGCACACAATGAGCTCTCCTTTGTGATACAGCGCTAAAAGGTTTGACGCAGAATCGATGTTGGAAGCCCTGCGCTAGAGTGTTCGGTGTTCCGGCGCAAACGCGTTTAAGATAGCCAAGATGTTTCTTGTGTGACATACTGCGGACCGGCACCTAAGAGGGACGCCGGAGACTGCACACGATTCTCGGATAAACAGAAAACAACGACTATATATGATTTCGGCTATACAAACTTGTGCTCACGAGATATGCAGACGAGTTCGTAAACGTGTTTTCGTGCTATCTACCATACGAATCACCGCTTTGTCCAGAGCGTGTGTGTCGGTGTTTTTCTCTTATTTATTTTTTAACTCTCCCTTCCTCTTTCAACCCCCTATTCCCCAACCCCAGTGTAGGGTAGCATACCGGACACTAGCATCTGGTTAACTTCCCTGCCTTCCTTTTTTCTCGTTTCTATCTGTCTAGTCCAGAGCGCAAGGCTGGCATCTTCGGCATCTTTTAAAAAAGAAAGAGAGAGATAAAATGGAAGGCTGGGAGGTTAACCAGATATTGGCATCCGGTTTGCTACCCAGCACTGGGGGTGGAGAAATAGGTGCAAAAAAAAAAAGGCGGCAGAGAGAGAGGGGGAAAAAAACGCGTGCAATCATGGGGAAACAAAAACGAACTCAAGAAGTGCGTTCTGGCTACAACACTTCAAAAAGGCCAGTCGATCGCAAAAAGCGCAGTAGCAAAGTTCAGGGCCTTCTTCTGCGAAGTTGCATCTTGTCGATGTTTGTAATATTATTTCCTCCGACAGAGGTTGATTATCTAATTTTCTGAGTTCCTTGCGAAAACACAGTCGTTATCTACTATACTCTAGGCAGTCACAAAGAATATGTCGGACGGTCTCTTCGTTGCCACGATGGTAACAGGCTGCGGTGTCGGCCATCCCAAAGAAAAAATATGCAGACACTGACGCCGTAACGATATTAAGCATATGTGTGGTTATGCCGCATGTTAGAGGTAGTCGTGCTGCTATAGTACAAGCACGAGCGGAAGTTTGCAGGTAGCAGCATGCAGCTGCATGAACGCGCCATGAGCGGCCACAGGTGCGCACTCGAATGCTCCAGAAAAGGGTGATTCAGACTGTACAACCAGGCGTTTTTCTGCGCTTACGATGCAGAATCAGACGTTCAGAAGTTGGTCTGCATTATTAGGAAGTTTTCGAATGGGGGGGCCCCAAAGAAACAGCGTCAAGGACACTGCGCAAGCGCAAAACCCAAACCGCGTTTGGGTTTTGCGTTCGGGACGCTATTTCTCGAATTTAGCGGGAAAGCCCGACCCAAAAGTTCTGGGTCAGACAAACGTGATGACACTCACTTAAGTGACGGCTCTCGACAGTGACATGGAAAGCGACGCAGACCCTATTGAAAAACTCCCTATTGAATAACTCCCCTATTGAATAACTCCCCTATTGAATAACTCCCTGGGACGTTAAACCCCACATATCAATCAATCAATCAGATTTCACTTGGTAATACGTATGGCAGTGTTTTGATTGCATGCGATGCTACGTCGCACGACCACTTATTACCTGTTATCTCGCAGTGTATATAGTGACCGTTCCCTGCGTGCGACGATATCAGCTTCCGTTCGGTCGAGCACGCTTTCTCGATAACGACGCTTCCGCGCGTCAGTGGCTGTTATCTCCGCGAGGACCGGATATCGGCTCGAGACGAACACGGGAAGAAGATCAACATCTCCGAGAAAATCGACACCAAGAGGGTCAAAGGCAGAGCGGAAGTCTCGGTCAAACTGAAAGGACATCGTATAACATCCGGTCATTGCGCGCGTGTGACGTCACCATGCGTCATCCGGGAACCAATGTTTCAACTATGGGGAGGCTGAAAATATCCACGAGATGGGCGAAACTAGCTATTGATGAAGCTGCAAAGAAAACCCGTGCGTATTTCTCAAGAAGGAATATGCGCTGTCCCCTTGACCTGGAACTTCCTCGTCCTAGTCTGAGACTTGAACCTGGCACCAAAGCCTTTACGATGCGGTCCCTCTACCTTTCGAACGAACCATGATGCAAACAGATGCCTCGGCAAGAAGCTGACATAGTCGATAACTGGAAGAAATAAGCGTAGAGATAAAAAAAAAAGCAGGCATCGTATCAATCATGCATCGACTTGGTGTGCACACAGCTTCAAAAGAGAAGTTGCCCCCCTCCCCTCCTCGCAACCGGACTTTAGTATACAGGCAATTATACGTTGAAGTTAGATACATAGTAAAGCAAACGCTTCACGTTATAGATATGCTAATGACTATCCAATCAGCACGTCATGTTGGGGGCAACGTAGGCTATAGATGTAGGGCTATAGAGTGGCCACCTGTTGGACAAGTTGTTCCTGCGTAGCTTGCAACTACACTGTGGCTCGAAAATGGCTACCTTAAAGACTCTCGGTGTCGCGATTCGACGATATCTCAAGTTTTCCACGAGAACCCAATAAAGTTTCGCAACCAACCAATCCACGAGAACCAGGCGTTTTTTGGAAACATTTCGGCGCACCCACGGTGGGCGGGAAAACGGAAGGCGAGAAGAAGACAAGACAGGCGCCTGGTTTGTCTCCTCGCCTTCCGTTTTCCCGGCGAAATGTTTGAAGTCGTCAAAACAACTAGCCAAACTTTCCATACCATTACATTACAGAACCGGATGTTTAAAAAAATTCCGCCATATCCACGAAGTGAATGATGATGAGTGGGCGAAGCTCCGGAGGTAAACCTGGTAAACCATGAATCCTCTGTACATTTTGCCCACTCGATTTTATTACATCGCTCCCCCTAGCGTACGTCGCCGCACTAAATCGAACGATTGCCTTCAACCAATGACACACGCCATATGTGACATCATTCTTATTTTATAAGTTCTCGCGTCTTTCATCAACTACAAGTACCGCTTTCTAGTTTATAACATCTTGCATCTTTTCATCATCAGCTACAAGTACCACCATCTAGTAAACACTACAAGAACAAAACGAGAGGTGGCTACATACAGGAGACGGTACCGCCATCTAGTGAACACTGCAAGAACTAAACTAGAGGTGGCTACATACAGGGGACGGTACCGCCATCTAGTGAACACTGCAAGAACTAAACTAGAGGAGGCTACATACAGGCTACAGGGGACGCACAGCCCACGCCCTAAGGAGCTTCGCCCCTAAAAAATACGGAAAGTACAACTTACGCAACAAGGGACGCCAAGAAACCGTACTGGTTCGCAATCTTTAAAAAAAAAAAGGAACATTTGGATGTTCGGACACGTAATGTACGCGAACGTGGAGCGCTAAAGTATTGACAGCGGAAAAGCAGCGAGTCGTAGCTATACGCTCCACTCGGTCCATTACAACATCGACAGTCACATGACTTACTTCTTCCGACGGGGTACAACACATGCCTGCGCGCGTCACACCTGCCTTGTATTTGAGCACCGATTTATGTATCGGCACAACAGAACAGTGTCTCTCGTGAAACCTTCGCGATTTATACGCGACCCCAGCCCGCATCGTCGTCTAAAGCACTTTCATTGTTGACGAAGGAAGAAACTTCGCCGAGTGCCGCTTTAAGCCTGCTGAACGAATAGTAGCGCTCGTGGGAGAAAGTAATTTCGCAACAGTGGGTTTCGTTTTCATCCACCGAGAATGTGTGTCACCTGTTGTGCACTTTGTCGTGATCCCGGGGTGCTGTGGTCGTATCCCACCGCTTGCAACCAGTTGTCGTGATCCCACCGCTGATCACCAGTTGTTGCAGCTCGGGGTGCTGCGTCGTTTCCCACCTCTGCTAACCAGTTGTTGCGGGTCGGAAGGAAGGTCGCAGGAGGATACGAAACAAAACCCGGTCTCTTGTGGTAGCGTGGTGTAGCTTCGCGTTGAGGAAACGACCGCTTACAAGATGGGGATACGAAAAACAAACAAGGTTTATGGCACTATTTACAAATATTTACAGGATAAGGTTAAGAGTTCACAAACCACGAGCGTGGTGGTCAAACCTTTACTTGGTTCAGAGCCTTCACAAACTACGAACGTGGTGGTTGAACCTTTACTTGGTTCAGAGCCTTCACAAACTACGAACGTGGTGGTTGAACCTTTACTTGGTTCAGAGCGACGTCCTGCACTCTGCGGCGCCGTTATAAGCCCTGTCGGGCTCCTCCTTCTTCAGTGGAACACAAATCACACACACACACAACAGGTGAGGGGTACGAGCATGCACGGCGCACGTGAACATCCAATTTCGAGTCAAGATCACTACACTTAAAGGTGGCGCCAGAGAGGCTCTTGCTCGTCGTGTATGTCGCTGGTCGAGGGGTCCCAAGCTTCGGACAGCAGACATCAAACGGTCCGCCAATCTGTCCGCTCAATTAGCAGGGCACTTTGTGGCGGCGGTCGCCGTTTCTTCAAAGGAATACGCTGTCTTTGTTGTCCCCTCTGGAACGGCTTACAGCTTTGTGGCGACATGACGTCTCATCCGCCGGCTAGCAGGGACAATACCTGGCGGGCATAGGCATTCCGCGAGTCGGCTACTTGTTTGAGGATTAAAAGAGCGCCGCTCCCCCGCCAGCTCTCGACGCTGGTTCCAAGAAAACCTGGGTTCCAGGCGTGAGAACGCGGCCCGGTTACGCTTCTCAGCGACAGCATGGCGCCTACCGATGGCGGTCGTAACAACTTCGAGGACCTCCGTGAGCTTATAACGTGAGCGTTATGTGATGCAATATGGTGCATCTTTTTGGCCGAACTTGACTACTTCCCTTATTAGTATAACGACAGCACCAATGGACACTATAGTTATTACTATAGCTTTAGCGTTGACCACTGCTAGCTGAACGATTGCTGATGTTCGGTAGTGTTGGCTTCGTATAAAAGCATTTCGGCTGCACACGGCGCCACTCAACAACGGCAAATGACGTCCATAGCGTTGGCACAACATCAGAAATGTTGGCTGTGTAGTGATGCTTAACAACGATAAATGAATAGTGTTGCCCATTATTGGCCAATGTTGGCGTATCGATAGCTGGTGTTGGCCAATGTTGGCCAACCTGCTGTTAATTGATTAACACCGACTCCGGAAAGGCTTCCAACAAAGTGCTAAAAACTCAGCGCTTTTACCGCCTCTCACCCAGAACCATTAACGCTTTGTCACTTTTCTATTGCAGATGAGGCTGCGCCATCCTCACTGCAGTGTCATTCATTTTGCTTTCTCTCTCTCTCTCGCTCTGTCACAAAAGGCCAACTCGCAGATAATAGAGCGTTCATCAAAATTCCGAAAACGTCGCTGGAATTACGTAACGTGTACAGGGGGCGCTTCTCTTTCGTTTACGACTGCCATTAGTGCTACCACCAATCAAGCGGTCACGCAACATCTTTCACTGCAATGGCAACGGCAATTAAGCTTTAAATACCACGAACGTTGCGCCAAAACGTGGTGATCACGACGGCGTAAATGAAACCCTCGTCGTGACCTCTCCCTCCCCCGTATACCCGCGTTAGTGAAAAATACCACAGGCAACGCTCGTTTATGTATCTTTCTTTCAAGTGCCGCAAAGCGACAGTGTTTAGACTACGACCGTTTCCGAGGGGTGGTGGCTGTAGCCACAGATAAAGTGGAGATAAGTCAAAACGGCACTCACTATCGGGTCCGAGCCGTGTAAAGAAGCAGCGGCCAGTCGCGAAAAGGTCATTTCGTAACCCATGACCAATGATTGATATGTGGGGTTTAACGTCCCAAAACCACTATATGATTATGAGAGACGCCGTAGTGGAGGGCTCCGGAAATTTAGACCACCTGGGGTTCTTTAACGTGCACCCAAATCTGAGCACACGGGCCTACAACATTTCCGCCTCCGTAACCCATGACCAAAGTGAGTACAACGCGACCAGAGGTTTTGAATATACAACGCGATAATAGTGCTGACCGCGGACAGCAAAAAACTGCTCGCAAGTGAATAGGGCATCCATGGTGAGATAAGAGAAACGCGCAAAGCTATTAAAAAACAACAAATTATATAAGCAATCAAAACGAATACTAATGGCAATGACTATTTCAAGCGCAAGGTGGCAGTGCACCGATGCTATATCTACGACAGGAATTCCACAATGCGGATATCGTTCCGCCGTCAAGAATGTCAGGCACGTATACGCATAAACTTATTTAGGAGGTGCAGAGAGTCTGACCCCCCCCCCCCCTCGCTTTATGCGCGTTCGCGTGTGCACGTGTATATGAAGCATAAATTAAAAATAAAAATATAAGAATTTAGAGATGGGTTGAACACCTCGAACCGCGCTCTGGTTATGCCAATGAATAATTTGTACGCACGGCATATTGATTTTAAAGAAAACCTCAATTTGTGAGCCCTGCCCGTTTTTTTCTTTTTGATAACTTTGTACCTGATTTTTCTACAGCTCACAGCAATGGGTTGAGATAATGTGGGAGAATTTAGGTGAAACACGTCGAAGCATGACGCTTAGGTCAGCGGTCTGACTGTGATAACTGGATTCGACTCAATGACTGGATACTGCATGGCTAAGTACGAAGGGCGCCCACACCGCCAATAGCCGCAACAGAAACGGCATACCCAAATATCAGCTGTGGCCATTCAACGCACGTCTTGCTCTACTGGATATAACGTTCTTTTGCGTAAAACGAAACAAGGGTCGCTGATACAAACGACGACGTGGTCGCAATCGAGGACTTTGGCGATTGCTTAAACATCGGAGCAATCAATGTGGGGAAAAAAAGTCTTGCTGTAGACGTAAGTTGTTAGCTGTGCCTTGACAAGAATCATCCTTGAGGTCCAGTCGAATCTACACGGATAGTCTTCAATGGGCGAAGGAACTCAACGTAAAACACAATGAACTTTCAACGAGTACTTTCGTAAGAGAATTGTGCATTGAGCGCTTAGCGCTTACTGCGATCTCAGAATAGATTTAGCGTTGTAAGAAGCAGCTAAACTGGTCGTCCTAAACTGGGGACGCAACTGGATAAGCGAGGACTTCAATGTGAACATTTTCCCAGCTAGTCCCTTAGTTCTTCGCCTGTCTTTGAAATATATCTCTCTGGCTGGGTGGAAGATCCTCGCGGTTAAAATGTTACCAACCAAAGTTTTGGCTCTCTGCAAAGAGTCGGAATCAGTCCTGGAATTCCTGGACCACCTGGAACTTTGTCTGGGTCTAGACAAGCATCAGAGTGACCATCAATATCAAACAAACAAAGATAGCCAACATCCTAAGAGACATTGAGAAAAAAGTTCACGCAACACGACAGGCAGATAACCGACGATCAATTACAGAAACGGAATGTATATAGCAAGACACGGGAAATATCGCGCCGAGAATAAGATGGAGTGGCGAAACTAAGAAGGGCGAAGGCGCAATAACGGAGACAGCTCGCACAAGATTGGGTAAATTGGGAACACAGGGAGAGGCCTTCATCAGGCACTAAACATAATGCTGGTTTTTAAATAATGACTGTAGGCACCTAAAAAAAGCCACCACTGAAACACATACCCGCCACTTAAAAACAGCTCCAAGATAAATTTGTGATGGATTTGTTGTACAAATGCACAGTATACAAGCAGAGCGGCAGAAGTACCGGACTGAAAGTAGAACTTCAGCACCATACCACAATATGGAGAAGACTCACCCAAGTAGCAAGCCAAGCAGTTCCGATTCTTAACTTTCAACAGTCCCCCAAATGGGGCGAAAACATGGCAGGCAGTACGTTTTCCTGAAGATGTAGCTCGCAGGTTTAGCTCCAGGACACAGCGGAAGCGTCGACTTGCAAGTAAGCGCTACCACAAGCAAGCGACGAACACAGGCGAACTCCACCAACGCACAACAGCGAAGCTGGTATACCGGTTACGATAGATCCGGTAGCTTAGCCAATCACATCACGAAGCTGGTATACCGGTTACGATAGAGCCGGTAGCTTAGCCAATCACATCACAGGAGGTGCAGCTCCGGGTGCAACCGTTGCACGCGTATGACGGCTGCACGTCGACGACTGTGCGTGCACAGGAGCGCAACGCACACGCCCTCACTACCTTGCAGCAAGGTCACGTGACTATCCGTACACGTGCCCGCGTCACGTCTTACTCCTCCTTGCAGCTTATCCTCCTCTCCCGCCATCTTTCGTCACAACCAATCGGTGTTTGCTTTTCACTTGGCCTAAGGAAGCAAGAGTTGATGCCTTTGTGGCAACGGTTCAACGAAAACAAGAGACATTCACAGCACCAGAAAGGAAGATGAAAGGAAAGAAGAGTCACGGTGTGTCGCTGCGAGCGACTTGCCAGCCAGAAGACAAAAAGAAAAATTCAAACGAGGGAACAAAAGGGTCGACGAGTCCTGTTGTCTTCTGAAACTGAGTTGCCAGCCAGACAAGCGACATGCGTCGTCGTCAATTTCCTGCCCCCCCCCCCCCCCCGCCCTTATTTTACACGGTTCAAGAACGTCTACTAATAGTCATCCTCTTGTATATGACTGCTATTAATTGCACCTATTTTGACAACTGGAGTACATGTGCTAATAGTCGTCTTCGCGTAGACGTTTGTTGGTAGTCTTCTTGTGGCCGTCTGCTAGTAGTGTATCTTGTTTTATTTACGTCTACTAATGGTTGTTTTAGTGTAGACCTCTGTTAGTAATCTTCTTGTCGTCGTCTGCTAGTAGTTGTATATTATTATATTCACGTTTGAAGTACGTCTACTAATAGTCGTCTTCGTGTAGACCTCTGCTAGTAGTCTCCTTGCAGTTGTGCGCCAGCAGTCTGCCACACTACTCAAAACGTCGGTAGACGCTGTTACTCGCGCGGTAAGACTTGAAAACTTATCATACCAATCCATTTGTCTGGTCTGAACGAAAATAGGGAAGGGTGAGGCTTGCGTCTCGCAAACACCATCCCACTTATCTGCGACCGACTCGATGAAAGAGAATATCAAGTGCTAGAAAGGGCATCCTCTTACCGCTTTCATCTCAAAGTGTCCGCCGACTTCCTCCTCAGATTTCGCTGGGTGCGAGACAAAAAAAAAAAAAAGAAGATTCGTGCCAAAGAATGAATGGATACGTAGTACATTATGGTAGCATCAAAAGCTCACCAGGGATGGCTACGACCAATTACAGCGTAGCATGGACCAGGTCGTTACGATAAGGACACTGACTACGTCAAGCACTTATGTATTCGGAATAACGGACGATGCCTGCAAGGGTACCATGCAAAAAGAAACATGGTTTTCGGCACGTTGTCTTCATGCTGCTAGGCCTACATCGGTACAGCGACCGTGACCGAGACTGGACATTGGGAAGTCTACCGGTACATTTCATGTAGGAAGACTTCTCGGAAGAGTGACGTCACCGTCATTGTCCTTTAAAGATGCGATGACTGTGGCAACCCTGCACGCGCAATAATACCCATACAGCACCTTGGGGTCGAGGTTAACGAACAATTAAGGTTCACTCACCCGTGCGTAGAGCCGATCACCCTAAAGCTCCCGAGACGCCATATACCTACACCTGACAAGCCTGCACATAAACTCTCCAGGCATCGTGACAAAGGCCATGACAACAGAACACGACTACTCATTGGACTACCCTACGAAGGGGGTCCTTACGAAGGAAGCATCTATTCCAAAAAGCCACGACTACACTTACGAAGCGTTCTTACACGAAACTTCGTCCTTAAAAACAATATCTTACTGGTCCGCCGTATAGCCAATCATTCTCATGTCAGAATCAACCCTGGCTTACTCTAACGAACGAAAGGCTGAGAGTTACGCCGCGCGAAGTATAGTAGTCACAATCGTAATCATCATCGTCAAATTGCGTCACGGTTTTCGGCCGCCACAGAACGCTTACCAAATAACATATACAACTCTTCCTCAAAGCGTATAGACCCTAAACCTTTGTGACGGTTCGGTGACGTAACTAACTGCACCATGACGTGGGACGCGGAACAGTCCTCCAGAGCAGGACAGTGAAGAGCCACCAAGAACGAGCGACAGCGGCACGAAAAAGAAAATAAACAAAAACAAATTTACGGCACTTGGCAAGCAAAATCTGACATATTCTGCCGTCATTATAACCAATATCAGCCAGTAATCGAGGTCAATTAGGTATTCTCATCAAGGTAAGCATTATTTCATGCAAAGGCTGGAAGAAGCTAAAGAAGGTGTACCATCATTAACAAATGGTTTGGCGATTCTGATAATTGTACTTGAAGGTAATAAAAAAATAAAAACAAGACGGCCAGAAGTGCAGAGACTCCCAGCCTAGCAACAGTAAACACTAATGGAACACTGTCGTGACGTAACACGCCATGACGTAGGACGTGCTTACGCTTCGACCACGCGCGCTGACAACGCTGAAAGGTGGGTTGTGGAGGAGCCGCACCTCATTGAGTGACGCGCCTAATTGCTTCAGACAGCAGCGACTCCCACGCTCTAATGAGTAATAGTCAACTACGAAATATATGTGCGTACTCTTACTAAGCCTTGTATACACATACCCTGAAAAAAAATGCTTGTGTTCAGAAAAAAAAAAAACAAAACGAGAAGTTCGCGGACGAACCAGTCATGAAGCTGGAGATATGAGAGATCCGATAGTTCAACTCGAGTCGTCTGATCATTTACGTCCCCTTACTTATTTAGTAGTGTAGTATTTAGTATTTCATGCTTTGTTGTGTACTATACTTCGCAGCAGCGTTTCTTTATAGATACCGCGGCGTCCCTATGAATAAAGTCTTTTGTCCACGGAGGAAGAAACAAAAAGTCAAGACGCATCATCACGTCACGTAGTCAGCACTGGAAAGTGAACGCTGCGTGAAACCAGCATTGTCGGAACAACACGTGAAATTTTTCGTCAAGGTTTGGCACCTAAGAAAAGCTTTGCCGATACATTGCGGTTTGGTGCCAGCATGTACGTGAGATACGTGAATCAGACCAAACTCGGTAGCGGTAGCCAAGGAAGTGCTCACAAATATAAGAGAGAGAGAGAGAGAGAGAGAGAGAGAGAGAGAGAAAGAGAGAGAGAGAGAGTTTATGTACAGAAAGGTGGAGAGGTCGGCCTGAGCTATAGTTTGCTCTGGCCTGCTACTCTACACTGGGGAAGGGTGACTGGAGAGCGAAAGAGTGATGAATGACGACGGTAAGTTAGAGAGATGATATGTTC
Source organism: Rhipicephalus microplus (assembly GCF_043290135.1). NCBI lineage: Eukaryota > Metazoa > Arthropoda > Arachnida > Ixodida > Ixodidae > Rhipicephalus > Rhipicephalus microplus. The sequence continues at coordinate 25,227,720 of NC_134706.1, read as the reverse complement.
CTATTAGGCTGGGTAACTCTACAGACGTGCATCCAGTCCAGTGGCTTCTAAGAGAGCGATGACGGCTCGTATAACCACATGTGGGCTGCTGGCGTCACGTCAAGTACCTAACACAACCTCATCGGTTAATCGTCGACTAATATATCGGCCAATCGAAGATATCAGTTGCTGACGTTCGCTTGCTGGACAGTCGCAAAATATACGTTCGAGCGTTTCTGGCAACCGACAAAGACCACAATTGGAACCTGTGTCATTACAGCCAATCAAGCGGGTGTAACGTCTCGTGTAAGCCACACCGAGGCGAATGCCAATATAAAGATTTTAATCTTTCTTCACCATTTACGCAGATTCCTTGTGAGCCGGGACGGAATACACGGGCTTCAAAAAAGGGCAACTGAAGTGAAAGAGAGTGCGGTTAGATTGAGCCGCCTGTTTACGCAGCGCAAATTGCCCCGTCACTTAAAAGGGAAGCGCGTCGGCCAGTGCGCTAACGAATGGGTAATCCATCACTCAATGTAGACGGCGCCACCAACGACGTCGATGAAGCCTCCTGTCATCCGCGTCGACAGGGGCGACCGGGACGGGCCCTGAGGACGGGCGACAGTTCATCTCCACTGGCGCGGAACGAAGACACTCGGTGGCGGTTGCCGATGACTCGTGGGCTTTCACTTCTCGTTTTAACAGTGAGCCTTCTGAGAGGATTTTTTTTTTTTTGTGGCTAAAAAGAATGCGTCTCCTGCGCAGTTCCGAGGTTCTCTTAGACAGCAGAGTAGCCAGAATTGTTTTTTTTTTTTTGCTGGGGTTTCAATTATACTTTATGGCCACGCCGCGGAGGTCTAGTGGCTAAGGTATACTCGGCTACTGATCCGCAGGTAGCGGGATCGAATCCCGGCTGCGGCGGCGGCATTTTCGATGGAAGCAAAAATGCTGAAGACCCGTGTGCTCAGATTTGGGTGCACGTTAAAGAAACAACCCCAGGTGGTTGGAATTTCCGGAGCCCTCCGCTACGACTTCTCTCGTAAGCACATGGTGGTTTCGGGATGTTAGACACCACATATCAATCAATCAATCAATCAATTAATGAATCAATCAACCATACTATATGTGTGTTCCTAGGTGCGTTTGTATGTGTGCGTGTATGTATGCGCCAGCGAAATTGAAAAAAAAAACAATTCGGGTAGGTTTGAACTCCCTCCCCCTCCTCGGCCATGCGCACGGTCTTCCACGGCCGAGGGTTTGGGCGAAGGGACAGGTGGCACTCGCGGGCTGCGAGTTCATCCGGCTTGTCAGTGGTTCTGTTTACACGTCGGGACAACGGAGTGAAACCTGAACTGGGGCCAGAGTGAAATGCTGCGTGCGCTAACCGTCTGACGGAACGTGCTCTCCGACGTCTATTGCGTCATACTGTTATTATTTTATGCTCATCATAATCTGATCGTTTCGATTCAATCATGTTGTGTGAACAACTAACCAATCAGCTTTCAAGTAACTTCATCGGTCTTGAATGAAGGAAGAAATTTTCCGAGGGCCCATTGCGTTGTTTATACACAACCTCAATGAAAACTGGGAGATAATGAAGACAAATAAAGTGCAGCGGTTCCTAATTGTATTGTAATAATTGTGATGTACAGATGCGAAGAAAGCGAAGAAAGTGAAGTGGCGACGAGAAAAGAAAACTTGCCGCTGCCAGGGACAGAACCTACGACTTTGTTTTTTTGGGATCTGAAAGTCGCAGGTTCCACTTGTTTCCCCCCACCAGATGTAGCGACAATGCGCCGGCGAGGTGCAGGTAAGACGAGCAATCACGCGCTTTGCGAGGCGGTGGCGCCCTCTCTCGGGAAGAGCCGGAGTCGGTGGTACGTATTCAGAACACTTTTAGAGTTTACCGCGATTACTTCTGCAGTCATTTCAGTTGAACCTTTTAGGGCGTGTTCGTCAATTTTAACGTGTTTTAGAAAAAAAAAAGTGATTAACGCTTTAGAGTACTTGGTTCTCCACTATGGAAAAGCTGAAAACCGTCCAGTGGACCTCACATTTGACGAGGCCGTGTCGACAAGAATTCATGTAACGCATTTTGACCGCCCAGAAGGGCTTCAACGATTAACGACGGACATGCGCAATAAGAACATCGTTTCGAAAATTGGTAGCGTTGTTGTGACTTGTACTGAGCGCTTCACTGTGGGCGTGATGACGCCAATTGAGATGCCTGGGGAGACAAGACGCGCCACTAAAGTACTCCACCCCGCTGTGGTGGTTGGTCTAGTGGCTAAGGAACTCGGCTGCTGACCCGCAGGTCGCGGTATCGAATCCCGGTTGCAGTGGCTGCTGCAGGCCCGTGTGCTCAGATTTGGCTGCACGTTAAAGAACGCCAGGTGGTCGAAATTTACGGAGTCCTCCAACACGACGTCTCTCATATTCACATGGTGGGTTTGGCACGTTAAACGCCACACGTCAATCAACTGAAATACTCAGCAATTAACCTACGTACAGTTTAGTGTTGTCCTCTGCACTTTTGAGTGCGCGATTTCCTTCAAGATAACACCGCGTGGCCCTTTACCTTTAACACCGCAGGGAGCTCAGCCAACACACCACAATAACGTTGCGTCCCGGATCGAAAACACACACACACACACACACACACACACACACACACACACACACACACACACACACACACACACACACACACACACACACACACACACACACACACAAACACACAAACACACAAACACAAACAAACACAAACAAACAAAACAACGGGCAACGTGACCCTATCTCGAATGATCAGATTTGTCGCACCTGTATCAACACGTCCTCCTATCAAATAAAGGACGATGAAAGTTGAGATAAGAGGAGACGAGAGGGAACGCGATTGACAAAGATATCTGTCCATATTCCGCGCGCGACCGAGTAACGCTTATCAACGCGTATATCTGATCGGTTGCGAGCACGGCGTTTCCGGATAAACTCGGTCGATTACGGCGTTCCGACGAGGTTGACGCACTCATTGACGATTCGACAGAAGCTCGGAGGCGTCTTAAGAGTCGCAACGCCGAAAGAAAACACAAAGATGTACGTACCACGTTGATTCCGTAAAGATTCCTGTATGTAGGCCAACCTCCGGGGTTGGCAAGTGAACTGAAGAAAGAAAGAAAGAAAGAAAGAAAGAAAGAAAGAAAGAAAGAAAGAAAGAAAGAAAGAAAGAAAGAAAGAAAGAAAGAAAGGTAGGTAGGTCTTCTGATGCATCGCCTTCGCTATCGTTCCGTATCCTTCGCTTCATTCATAATACCGTTTACTCCTGAATTAATACCCTTCCTTCACGAATGTGAGAGCAAACACCTCATAGCTGCTCGGTACATATTTCGTACTTTTTTTCCCCTTCTTCTGTTGTTTGTAACTCTTGGTCCGTGAACGGGCCGTCACAGCAAGGTCGTATGGCGCGCCATACCAGAAACCTCACCGAATCGAAGCTCGAGCAAATAGAGAGCTGGCGCACTTCGCGAAAAGCGTGCAAGGTGGCCCCGCTGGGTTTCCCCGCTACCCCCCCCCCTCCCCCACTATGTATGCAAGTGACTCTAAAGCATGTTTCTCGCAATGCCTGCATGTGGTACCCCACTCTCCAAGTAGGAAGCAAACAGGATGGAAAGGTGGGCTAGTTTGTAATTCACAATTGTTCAGCGAACTGGGAGCGCGGGAGAAACACAGTCACGAAGAAAATAGGAGGCACTGCAGAGCATGAGCGCTCTTGCTCTTTGCCTCCTCTTCACCTCCCACACTCCCAGTTCGCTGAACAATTAGGAAGCAAACAGTTCTTGGAATGCAACGTCAGGGGTCACACCATTACTGCCAAAAGGCTGGAAAGGCCACAACCTACTACATTTAATTGATAACGCCAAGGGGGCTGACTATGTAAAAGTATGGAACACATTTCGCGCTCTTCGTACCTTACCGCCCCCCCCCCCCGCCTGTGCCCGTGGAGAACGAGGAGGGGCGCGATAGGGGGCGATAGCCCTCCCGCCCCAAACCCTGAGTCAGCTTCCCTCTTTTTCGGTGCTTTTCTTCCACCACCTATCGTCAATTGGGGCAAATGAGATTGCACACCGTGAGCCTATTTATTTATTTGTTTATTTATATTATTTATTTATTTACAGAATACCTGCGTTGCCTCGAAGGCATTATCGCAAGCGAGATCATATTTAATAACACATTCTGTACATGTTTTGCAGTGACAAACAATAAATGATATCAAACACAGTCACCATTAGGGTAAACAGTATATTAGCGTGTTCGAAATTAACAGAAAGCTCAAAGAAAGAAAAAAGAAACGCTAGGACAATAATACATTATTGTGAACACAACCGCGAATAAAAATCATGATTATGACATACAGAAACATAGTTTTCCGGCAACACGTGCCAATCTCGCACAGTTTGTGAAAAAAAAAACCTGGAAAAATGATCTGTGTTTGCAATTAAACGCTTGCACTTTCTTTGAGTGATCGTGCCTAGCCGAAACATAGGACGGTTCTGATAGGTAACGCAAACCAGGTAACGTCAACCAGCGACAGGTAACAACACCAGTATTCGTGTTGTGATGGGGGTTTTGTGCGACTGAAAACAAAACAAAAAAAGACAACATACCACCCCAAGCAGCACCCCTGCTGCGTACACGCCTATGATTGTAAAGGGGATACCTGCCCTCGCTAGAGAGAGAGAAAGTGAGAAAGGAAAGGCCGGGAGGTTAACCAGATATTGGCATCTGGTTCGCTACCCAGCGCTGGGGGCGGGGAAGTAGGGGCAAGAAAGAGGGGGTGGATAGAGAGAGAGAAAAAAAAAACTGCACGCGCACTCATAAGAAAACGAAAACACACACAGGAAAGAGCGTCCTAGCTACAACCGTTCAGTAAGGCCGGTCGATCGCAAAAAGTGTAGTAGCGCTTTCAGCGCCCTCTTCTGTGAAGTCGCATCCTGTCGATACTGCAGAATTCCCTGCTCCGACAGAGGTTGATCATCTAATTTGTGGAGTTCCTTTGCGAAGGCATAGTCGTTGTTTACCCTCGCCAACTTACTCTTGCGTTTCCGGGCTGGCGAGGGACGCGCGGGGGAACACGCATTTCGTTATATCGATGGGTTCGTCGCGGCCCGTTTCGTTACACCGCGAGAAACGGTTCGCCCGTGCACCTTTGCGCGCCGGTATCGACTGCAGGGAGCGTCGCGGTGTCGCGCCCTATGCAGGCAAGGCCTTTCCCGAAAGCCAGCGGATGCGACGATTGGGCGCAATCGGACTGTCAATTGCTTGGAAGGGGTCCAATTGTGGGAGTCCCACCCCTCCTTCCAGACGCCAGCATCGATGACAAACCAGAGCCTGCTAGCGTTCACCCGGGTGCAAACGTGTACGTACACACACTTGGGCTGCGAAATGGGAAAACCGACTGTCGTGTGCGCTTGCAGCTCGTATACCATGTGCATGCGCAAGCTTATACGCTGTAACACCGACTATAACGAGAAATCTATTGGAAAGACCAGTGCTCGACAGGGTGTTTATACGTCCCCGATTATATTTCTATGCTGTCGCCACTGCGCAGTCTTTGCGCCGCTTTTGACAGCGGGCAGGGTGTTGCAGCTCGAATTGCGCGCGACTGTACATTGCAGGAAACGTTGACTTTGCTAACGCTCGCTACTGAAAATCCGGGAACTATACAGACAGGTTGTTCAGAGGAGCACATCATCGCTTTTTTTTCCTATTTTTTTTATTTTTGCTGGCTCGACCAAAATGAGAGGAAGGGCTGGGGTGGTGAAAGTTGCCCCTCCCCTCTCCGTCATCGCAGACCCTACGCACGAATATGGCGCAGAGGATAGGCGTAGGTAGAAAGCTTTTCGGGGGAGGGGGGCACCACCCCCCATGAAGTGGCGACTTTTCGCTCTGTATTCCATGTTGAAAAAACTTCGGAGTAGGGGGAGGACAGAGCCCATGGTGTGGCGCCACCTGGCTACACTACTGGCGTACCGTATCGTCCTCTCGCTTTGAGCACACTGTAACGCGGTGGCTGTGAGAATTTCAGCAACCTCTGCTTCAGGAGAGAAGTTTTTCCTTACGGAATGAATAATTCAATCTAAATGTCACGCACTCTGGCGGTTGACCCCGTTCTCGTGGTCATTTTCCGCTTAAGTCAACATTTATTTACGACTAGATAGCAGACGGTGAAGTTAGAGGCAGCTCGCGAAAAACTGAGACAGAAACGCAGATTAAAGGTGCGGCACAGCCATCCAATAACGACGTAATATTGATAGTTGTTGGCGTTTTGCGTCTCAAAACCGCCACATAATTATGAGGAACGCCGTACTGAAGAGTTCCGCAAGTTTAAACCACCCGGGGTTTCTTAACGTGCACTCAACTCTAAGCACACGAGCCTAGAGGATTCCGCCTTTACCGAAACGCAGCCGCTGCCGCACCCGTGATTCGAACCTGCAACCTTCGGTCCAGCAGAGGAACCCCATGCATAACCACCAGACCACCGCGACGGGTTACTCCCCAAATAGAAACTAGAACGACGTCGCCGTTGGCGTATGGCCTCGACTCCGTGAAAGATGCGGGGCTCTCCAATTTGGAAAACGGGTCGCGATACCCAACTACAAACCCAACTATACCAACTATAGACCCAACTATAGAAGTGTGGCAGCTTGGGCTAGTTGGTAATGGCATGACGTTATAGCGCGAGAACGGAACGACGACAAAGAGACCTTCGTGTCCTTCTTGTCTCTTTGTCGTCGTTCTGATTGATTGATTTGTGGGGTTTAACGTCCCAAAACCACCATATGGTTATGAGAGACGCCGTAGTGGAGGGCTCCGGAGATTTTGACCACATGGGGTTCCTTAACGTGCACCCAAATCTGAGTACACGGGCCTACAATATTTCCGCCTCCATCGGAAATGCAGCCGCCACAGCCTTGTCGTCGTTCTGTTCTTGCGCTATAACTATCGCCAACTATAGGCCCCGGCAGCGCGATTGCCAATGTATATACGCGAGCGGTACGAGTTTGTTTCTCTTCGATTCGTCGCCCGCGAAACTTAATCTCGCCGCTCGATTACGTATGCGGCAAAACAACTTCTGACTCTCTCCTTTTCCCCTTTTCGACACCCCGAATTCCTCGGCGCGCCAGTGTGTACGATCTGCAGATGTTGCCGCGGTTTTATTCCACGGAAGGGTACCGCCGGATACCCGTAGAGACTGAAGGAAAAAAAAAGGAGAAGCAAAAGAATTCCACTTTCTGAAAAAGGAAGAAGAGAAACGCGTCGGCCTCGTGTTTTTTTTTTGTTTTTTTTTTTGGTGCCCGCTTCAGCCACTGGTTGTCGCTGTTTATACTTGCGGGACGGGAGTATTGCGAACCAAGACATATCGGGCCAAATACGAAGGGCTAGACACGGTATGCATCTGCGTGTGTGGAGGAAAGGTGGAGACTGCCGAACACTTCATAATGTTCTGTAAAGGGCTTCACCCTATAGTTCAGGATGATGGCGCAGAGTTCTTCAAAGCACTCGGGTTAGGGGACAGGGAGGGCAAAATAGACTTTAAGCAGCTAGAATTAACTAGAGGGAGGTTATCTGATTGGAGGCTAAAGTCAAGGCACGAGTGAAAATTAAACCCTTCATTGCAAAGTACCAGTCCTCAACTTCACTATTTAAAAAAAAAAGATTATTCTAGTTTATGGTTCACTAAGTATTACGGCTAGGTGGCGTTAGCCGCCGCTCGATCTTAAAGGTACAGTTATATCAATCCATCTATCCATCCCCCCTTCACCCCCCCCCTTTGTTTGTGAAGGCCGATAGTTGCATGCAAATCAAGTCCTTGAGGACATTTCGTCTATACAAAAAAAGGTGAGTGAGACGTCCGAAAAAAAAAAGAAAAAAGGTCGTGGAGGGTTAGAGGTGAGAGAGAGAGACACTATGGTATGACTAACAAGGGGCTGTTGGTATGAAAGCCGATGCTATAACAGGTCACCCCGATTAACATTTAGCAACCGGGCACTGAGCAACGGGGGGGGGGGGGGGAGGGTGGCGTTCACCATGCTTTGAGAAAAAGCAGGCAGCACATATATATATATATATGCCCTATATAGGGTATATATACTATATGCTGCCTGCTTTTTGTTTCTTTACAACTCCTTCTCCCCCCCCCCCTCTTATTCCTGTAATCCATCTTGTCCAGACCGATAGCCACATTTTCTTTCGATAGCGGGGTTGGGGAGCACCTGCTGAAGACCTTAAAATTTCAGAAAAAAAAAAGCAGCCATTTGCGTTACTTGTTTTCCGTAGAACACCATCCCCACCCCCTCCATCAGAACTTCTAAAAGAGAGGGGGGCACCTCGGGCCCTCCCCCTGGCTTCGGGCCTGCTCCGCTCTTGGAACAGGCTCTCCCAAGGTTCTTTTGTGCATCATTTTTAAGTGGACGTTGTGTGTGGTGGGCGCATACGCGTTTATATGATGATGATGATGATAGTTTTCTGACAGGCCACACACGTTTCTGGGTAACATACTGCACCCATTTGAAGGACTAACTCTCGCCTTGCTTTTCAGTAGACAAGTCGTGACGGGGGAGTTTATAACCCAGAGTCTGTGGCGCATACCGTTTCACGATGCCTTCCAGAGTTCCCACAGATCGCAGACATGAGAGGCTCGACCAGATAGACTGTCAGTCAACAAACTTCAATGGATTCTGAAGAATTGCTGACAGGATCCACTATCAGGGGTGAAGGAAGGGGGGCGCCCAAGTGGAGGTCAGAACGCGATGACGTTCCACCCTTTCCTGGGCCCTCTGGATCATCGAGTTTCCTAATATGCACTATAGAGGGAACTCTGGAGCTAGTGTCTAAAGAAGCTGCAACGCACGGCGCTTCGGCGAGCATGGGAATGATGGGTAGTGCACACATTTGTCTAATATTCGTACTTTTGGCCCGCTTTTGGCTCCGTGTGTGTTCGTGTGGCTTGGAACTGTTTTCTAACGAAAAAAAATATTAGCAAATGTTCAGCAGATGCGCTTCCCCATCTTATTCTTTTAGACTTACCTTAACAAATCGGGTCACGAAGTTCAAAAGGGTCGAACCTTTCTCTCAAAACAAAACCGAAACACAGCGATAAACGAAGCCGCAAGTATACGATTCGCCACCCGCAAGTACGAAGACTAGGCAAATGTGTGTACTACCCATCATTCCCATGGTCGCTGAACGATCGCAGCGCCAGAGTCCCCTCTGGTTAATTTTAAGAAACTCTATGCTCTGGATAGCCTGTGAAGGAGATTTTCTTAAAAGCTCCCTCGTACAAACTGCGTGATGCACTTGCCAGCGGGAGACGCATTTAAAAATTACATATTTTACGTGAATTGACAGACCCCGAGTGCACAGAAAGCACAACGAAGCGCAGCTGGCGTGCACATGCAGAAGAAGCGAGTACAGTTTCGCCGAAAGATGCCAACACGTATACAGTGCATTTTCCCGTTTGCGGTATACTATACATGGCGCGAAATAAGGGACACGTGCGGGCAGGCTTGGAGCGAGAGTTCTATACGGTTCGCGTGTTTGAGACCCCTGCTTCACATCGTTTTTTGTTTTTATAGAGATCTTCGGCAGATCTTCTGCGTAGTCACGGTCTGTCATGAAGCAGGTGTGCACCACAAAAAAAAAAGAAACAAAAGGTAAATCCCCCGATTTGGCACTGGTCCACTAAAAACGAAGACGGCAGCACTCAGCCCAACAAACAGCCGGCTACATAAATCCTTAACTGAATGCAGGAACAGCGCAACCTAGAAGTAGTTACTTCGAAACTACGGAAGCGAAAAAAACGTCAAAAGTCAGCGTTATTTTCTGTCCTTGTTTTTTTTTTCGCTTCCGTAGTTACGAAGTAACTACTTCTACGTTGCGCTGTTCCTGCATTCAGTTATGTCCTACCTACTTGCCCAAGCTTCCACGCTACATAAGTCCATAGAGCTGAAACACCCTTCCCTATGCATGGCGTAGGGAACTGAAACCAGTAAGACAATGAAAGATGCACCTTATATGGTAAGCTGCATAACGACGTAGCTTTCTGAAAACCTTAGCGGGGAGTGGAAACACCCTTTTATACGTGTCAATATTCAGGCTTGAAATCAGTAGTGTCTCATCAAAGAAATCTCTCTCAAACCACTGGATGCCTCGTCCCTCACGTCAGAAGAACTGAAGCGCCCTTCCGTACATGCTTCACTTCTGACAATTAAAAAAAAAGTGTTCTTTGAATTTGATGGATCAAAGCTGCGAATGTTGGTATATCTCACAACCCTAGCTAGCTCCACTCGGACTCATTTTCCCGCAGAACAGGGTCCGCTGATTTTTTTTTTTTTTTTTTGTTTTGTTTCTTGCCCACAATCTCGCTCGGTAGCGAAGAGACTAAACACGCTGCACAAGCATTGTAAAGGAACACGGCCGACGAGCTTGCCCATTCAGCGGCGCCCATGTTCCGGCGTGCGTTGCCGTATATACCACGAGAATGAGCTGTCCATGTACATGATGTCGCCATCGCGGAAGTGCACCAGAGGGGCCACGCTTCGGCGCGTGTCGCGCACGCGTTGCAACCGGGGTCTATGCTGTTCGTTCTACCACGAGGAAAAAAGCGTGGAACCATTAGGTCCGCCGCCGCTTCTGTAGGTTCTATAGCTACGTAGAAAAAAAGAAAGCGTTAACGGTGCACAGAGAAAAAAAAATAATACTAATAAGCGTTAGCAGAGCAGCCATAAGAGAGTCACGTGCACGGGCTTGGGGGCAACACGAGTATAGGTCGTGATGACGGGAATGGGCGGGGCCCTTCCCAAGCTACTGGTATTGCTGCACACGGAAAACCGTCGCTTCAGACAGCCTCAATTTGACAGCGCGAGTTTTCTGCTGCTGCTGCTGTCAGGACACGACTCTAGCCAGCTGGCCTGTGTGTGGACTTGAGTGATCCCGGAGTCTCAAACCATTCATTACTGCAGTCATCATCATCCTCATCATCATCGTAATCATCGCCATCATAATCGTCGTCGTCGTCGTCATCATCATACGCAGCTTGAAATAGTTGAATATTGGGCTAGTCGGTAAACATTGTGACGTACAATGACACTCCTGCGAGCTGGAGCCGATTCATCGTTACTGCTCAACGCTATAGCCACGAACCAAGAGTATACACTGAAACGACGCGAGTGCAAACACACAAACACTTCATTCAGATCCAAGAGTGAAAGTAAAAAATACATTATCATCGCTAGCACACTTTTCGGCAGTGTGATTTGAATCAACAAAACTCCGCATTACTCTACGCGTCTGATTCTCTGCCAACTGAGCTATATAGTAGATCAATAATAGCATGTAAGGTGGGTTTAATGTCTGAAAAGCACCATATGAATATGAGAGACGCCGTAGTGGAGGGCTCCGAAGATTTCTACCATCTGGGGTACTTTAATGTGCACCCAAATCTCAGCCCATGGGCCTACAGCATTTTCGCCTCCTCCATCAAAAATGGAGCCGCCGCAGCTGGGATTTAATCCCGCGACCTGCGGGTCGGCAGCCGAGTGCCTTAGCCATTAGAACACCGCGGCGGGGCAGCTATATGGTGGAGCATCGGACTCGTAATCATAGCAGGTTGCGGGCTCTGATCTCGTCGACGCAAAGAGCGGTCTTTCGCCAACTTGATGCCGTTATTACTACGCTTTATGCAAATATCACAATGAATTGACCACTACGTTTTTCCAGGACTAATTGTCTGGATTCATTTTGGAATTCACTCCAAGAGAGAAGACGTGCGAGCTGGGCGCAACAAAAAAAAGTGAATAGACAATAAATGGCGACTAATTAACGCCGATCGTGCTTGGGCGTCTTGCCTTTTGTTATAGTGTGCTATGCCACTGTGCGTCGAAGAACACCATATGATCGATACTTCCGGAGGTCTATACTACACTGCCCTTCTTAATGATATAGTGGCTTCAGCACGTAAAACACCACATTAAAACAAAGTTTACTGTATGGGCTTTTACCGAATACGGCGAATTGAAAAAAGTGTATATATGCGTAAATTTTGTTATTGAGATGTTCAAATGTTCTTCACCCTTAATTGGTCCAAGAAGTAGTTGATGGTATTCTCCGATTTTCGCAGCCACTTCTCGTTCACTTCGTTGGTATCCTCGTGTACGATTTGGTGAAATTACATTTCTCATAAGTTTTATAGTTGGCCACTTCTAGGTAATATGTGTTATTTGTATACCTTTTATGTTTCTTGTTAGTACTTACTGTGGTAAAGAACCCCATGTGGTCAAAATTTCCGGAGCCCTCCACTACGGCGTCTCTCATAATCAAATGGTGGTTTTGGGACGTTAAACCCCACAAATCAATCAATCAGTACTTACTGTGAACAAGCATTTAGAGAAAGGATTTGTCTGTTTATTGAAAAAAAAAACGATGTTATTTTTCTCCATAAAGCACATCGCTGTAACCAGGTCTTCAGGACCTAGCAGCCCAAGTATTTTTTTAGTCATACAGGTCGGTTTCTATAAGCGATTTCTGGACGTGTGTAAATTATTATTATTATTATTATTATTATTATTATTATTATTATTATTATTATTATTATTATTATTATTATTATTATTATTATTATTAATGCCACTATACTGCGCTTGTTCCCTTTATTGAGGGAGCCGCACTTTGAGGTTACGCGTCGACAGTGACGCCTTCAGATTGGGCAATGACACAACCAGTGACCGAACGGGAAGTCATTGGTTCCGCATGACTATATTATAGCATATGCCCACGCCTGTCGCATGCGGCGCCCGTACCCACCGACTCATCGATCCATTATTCCGTGCGTGACGTCATTGACTCCTCTTGGAGAGACAGGTCGGCGAGCTTACGGCAGTTTCCTCGACTTTCGGAAACAAAGAAAGTGGCCGAGTCGTATATACGCTTTCTGTATATGCAGTCCCGCTTTCCATCTCTCGCAGGTCTCTCGTTCACCTTTCGGCGATTGTTACGTCGTTCGTTAAAGTATACGTAAAAGCTAACGACTGTTGTTTTAGTCCAAGTCGTTACTGGCCACCTGTTGCGCGGCTGGTTCGTTAACCCTTGGTATTGTGTATTGTTAGCGAGGCATCTTGACCTCTTTCTATTAGTGATGTTTGCATTTCAGTCAGAAGAATAGTAGCAGGGTTCCTTGCGCATCTACCTTAGTCGACTCGAAAGCCAAAGTTTTCTTCTTCTACTTCTACTGCTTCTTCTTCTTTTCAACTTCTTCCTGTACTTTTTCTACTTTTTTCTCTACCTGTTCTTGAAAACTTTTTCTGTTGTGGTCCATGCCCACTATGGCAGACTGACTAAGAGTTGAGTAGTCTTATAAAATACCATGAAATATTAGAGTAATGGAGGTTATAGAATAAAAAATAATATTCCGATTCTTCCGCCTCTTTTTCAACTTTTTCTGCCACTACATTTTATTCTTCTACTTCAGTCACTTCTACTTCTTCCTCTACTTCTTATTCTACGACTTCTTCTTGTACCTCTTCTACTGCTACTACTTCTTATTCTTCTACTTCCACTACTTCGTCCAAGTCGATGTAATGAACCTCCCGCTCCCACTTACAAAAACTCGCTGCAACTAACGCTGTTTTGCAACGGCTCCCGCATCGGAGGCATCGCAAATTGCGTAACAAGTTGGCGGTTTAAAGTTTCGGACCCGTTACAAAAGGGCTAAGCCGTAGCTCTTCATTGTCATCGGCCCCAGCGTCAACAACGGGCACATAATGACTGACAGGTGCGTACTGGGCACCTCGTTTCTGCGCAGAATGGCGAATGACGGCACAGTGTGTGCTTGCCTACTTCACGTCGATGATTCACGGCGTAGTGGGTGCTTTGCGAGTTTGCCTGTAGTAAACTCAAGAGGGTCGACAACGGATACATGCTATTAATCCGTAAGGGATCTGGGCGCCGCCATCTTGAACTGTTGATGATGATGATGGTGCTGGTGGTGGTAGTGATGATGATGATGATGATGATGATGATGATGATGATGATGGCGGCCCGAATGCGTGGCTCACAGCCACTCTGAGGGATTGGCCAAGAAACCAATAATTAGATAGAGGGGATCAACATAGCACTCGTAAATCTAATGAATTACAAAATGGTTAGAAGAAATTAAATTTTACTAATTAGGAGAGATTTGCAATTAAAACTGCCTTGATTCGATTAAGAGTGTTTCCACAGCAGAACAGATATACCAGTAACAATGACCTAATGAGGAGGCTCCTAAGGAGAGCATATTAAAAATTATAAAACCCCATCTGATTCAATTAAAAGCCGCTTTAAAAATGTCTCCTCGGTAACTTCAAGCGACTACACGATATAAAAAAAGAATGCTCGATTGTTTCATCCTTGTTACGCAATGAACAAAGAGGTGAAGGAGCCAGAGCAGCTCTATATACGTAGAAATTTAGTTACCGAACTCTGGAGCATAATTTCGTAAAAAAAAAAAAACTTCTTCTTTGCGTGTTAAACCAATGTTTTCTTCTTCGTTTCATATCGCGACGTGAATTGGTAAGGTCGTGACACATCGTAAGCGCTAGCACAACCATTTCCATGCATATGCGCCCAGTGTAACGCGGTTCGTTTAGCCGAACAGGTCGGCCCCTCAACCACCATATGTAAAATAGCCTACAGCCGCTCTTCCAGCTTTTGCTGTGACTCTGCCGAGTGTTCCGTGCAGGCCCCCCCCGACTTTCTTCGTTTTCTTTTTTTTTAGTACTTTCGCCACATTCGCAGCGGACGTTGGTTGGTTGCAGTGCATGCATTGACAAGGCAAAACGAGTTTTCCCTTTTCTCCACGGGGAGCATGTTTTGCTCTTCGCGGTCTACGCGCGCGCCACGGCTGCCCCTGCATCAAGGACATCGTGATTTGTTTCCACAGCCAGGATCGGGCAATTCAAAGAACTGTATAGCTTTATCGCATTCTCTCTATGCTTATTTTTTTTTTCTCTTGTTTCGACACTCACCAGCAGTGCGAATACGTGATTCATGCACTTGTTTACCGATAATTTTCGATGCTCGAAATAGCGTGTTACGGTCATGATCACATGATTGATTGATTGATTTGTGGGGTTTAACGTCCCAAAGCCACTATATGATTATGAGAGACGCCGCAGTGGAGGGCTCCGGAAATTTAGACCACCTGGGGTTTTTTAACGTGCACCCAAATCTGAGCACACGGGCCTACAACATTTCCGCCTCCATCGGAAATGCAGCCGCCACAGCCGGGATTCGAACCCGCGCCCTGCGGGTCAGCAGCGGAGTACCTTAGCCACTAGACCACCGCGGCGGGGCTGTGGTCATGATCACAATGCCGTAGTAGAGGTGCACAACATTTGGGTGCGCGATATGTGGCACTGAATAGTTCTTGCTCTTTTTTTTTTCTTCGGACGAATGAAAAAAATTGTGGCATTGAGCTGTCACGCAGATACATTCATAAGCTTTTTGAGAAATAGAGAGAGAGAGCGAATCGAAACTATTTACTGGACATGCAGATACGCAGGTGTGCCGACGTGCATACAAATTGGTGCCGAAACCCATGTCCCCGGTTGGGGCATCCATTTGTATGCATGCAGGTCGACGAACCTGTCAGCTTTGCACAAGTAGGGTAATTGATTTATTGGTGTGTGGGGTTTCGCGCCCCAAAACCACCATATGATCATGAGAGACGCCGTAGTGCAAGGCTCCGGAAATTTCGACAACCTAGGGTTCTGCAACGTGCACCCAAATCTGAGCACACGGGCCATCGGAAAAGCAGCCGCCGCAGCCGGGATTCGATCCCGCATCCTGCGGGTCAGCAGCTGAGTACCTTAGCCACTAGACCACCGACCCCACTAAGAGATCATATTAACAAGTGTGGCCTCAGTAACACCTCAGATTGAACGGATGAACAGACCATAAGCCCACTGTCGAGAAAGCGTCGAATGATTGAAAAACGGCGAATATAGAAGCACGCTTGCGACAGGCGCAAACTGCATACGAGGGCCACAATTGTCGGCGCTCGCTGCAGCGACGGGTGTGATAGCGCACGAGTTGGCGAGTTTTAACAGCTCCGCTTCATCGGCGTGTTGCATGCTTGTGGTCCTGTTCATTTGAAACAGCACACACATTAACCCCCGTATTCACAAAAGCTCCTCGACTCGACTTTCACCCTTCACTTGACAGAGTTGAGCACTGCGCCTCTGCTCGGCTAAAAATGGCGCAGCGCTACTCAAGAATAGCACCAAATAATCACTGATATGCAGTGACTTGCCCTGCCTAGAAATGGCGCTCCCACCGGTTTTCTCAAGTGAAGGTGGAGCGTTGAGTGAAGGGGCGTTCTAGAATACGGGGGTAAGTGCATGATACATGGCTTATGTAGAAATATTCTTTACAGTACCTTTTTAGAAGCTATCAAAAAAAAAAAAATCACAGCATATCCACGGAGTGAATGATGATGAGCGGGGCAAAGCGTCCGTCAGCCCGTCCGTGCTTCCGTCGGTCCGTTCGTTCTTGCTTCCGCCTGTCCACGTGACCATCCGTGCGTTCATTCATGCGTCTGTTCATCTGTCCATGCGTCCGTCTGTGACTTCGTCTGTCCGTCCATTCGTGCGTCCGTCCGTCCGCGCGTCCGTCCATTTGTCCGTTCGTCTTCTAGTCTGTCTGTCTGTCTATCCGTTCGTGCGTCCATCCATCCGCGCGTCCATCCATTTGTTTGTTCGTCTTCTAGTCTGTCTGTCCGTCCATCCGCGCGACCATCAAGTGAACACTCCAAGTACCACCATCTCACATCTCAATACCCTGTAGCACATACCCACTCTACGCGTCTATCCACCCGTCCATCCGTCCGTTCGTGCGTCCATCTATAGTGAACACTCAGAGTACCGCCATCTCCCATCTCGCATCCCCTGTGGCACATACCCGATCTAGAGCGGGTATGTGCCACCGGTGGCTACGCACCACAACAACAGAGGAAGGACATACCCGCACCCTAAGAAGCTTCGCCCCCCCCCCCCAAAACACCACGCCTGCGCAGTACGCGCAGCTTAAGCTGAAAGAGCAGCATTTGAGAGCCGCCTTTAATGGGTAACTACTACAAGTACACTTTGCAAGGTACCCACTACGCCACCTAATAAGCATAGTTTGTGTAGAGAGACATTCACTAAGCGATCCTCCGTCATTCTTCGGAGAAGCGTGGTACCCGCTACACACTCGCAAGAAATTTTCGTGCGTTCATATCTTTCATGCAGTGGCTGACGACAACGAAGAATTATGCCTGAAGCTTTTGTAATGGGTTGAAGCATTAGACGGCCCATTCGTTACGCCTTCCGCATCGTGTGACGCCTGGTTGTTCATTTGCTGCTCTAAAACGCTTTATTGCTCATATTAACGCGATTCCTTTCGCGACATCAAGCCTGCCTAAGGCCAGTTTGCAACGTAGTTTAAACCACCAGCGTGACTCAGTGATAGAACATTGGGCTGGTACGCCGGGGACCCGGGCTTGAGTCCCACTGTGTCCTTGGTGTGCTTTATTTACTTAATTTTTTTTAGTTTGCGCGATACCAGTTACGGACACCGGCGTCGGCGGCGGACAACTACGACAAACGCGAGCGTTTGTTGTGATCTCACGAGAGCTTTCACTGCAAAAGATCGTCCGGACACTGCTTGTCCCCCCCCCCCCCCCCCCCGAACTTATCTCGGCTTTCATTGAGTGAGACGGCTGCCGCCGGCGTAAATTTATCCAACATGCATACACAAGCAGCAGGCCGAGGATCTTGTTTTCAGGCCGACGATCTCCATCGCACGTCGGTGGTGCGCTGGAAAAACCCCGCAGACAGAGCAACAGCAGGAGCACGTGTCTCTTTACTTCGCATTACGTCACGCGGATGTGAACCCCTATACTGTATCTGGTAACGTTGCGGCGCGTATCGGAGAAGTATATATATATATATATATATATATATATGACACGGCTTCGAATGGAAGCTGTGCATCCGGTTTAACTTTCTCAACGCGCGCGGCAACCGTGCAAGGAGCTGGCGGGCCAAGCCGCTCGAGTGAGGAACGAAACTGCACGGAGAGACCGACCGACCGACGAAGGAGCCGGGGTACATTTCATCGGTTCCCACGGCGCCGCCAGCGCCGCCTTCCGGTGCTTGTGGCCGGTGCGTGCAACCCGCTCCTAATGCATGGTCCGTAAGCGGACCCGCGCTGTCGCCCGCATCGCCAAAAAAAAGCAAAAAAATCGAACGATTGCCTTCAACCAATGACACGCGCCATATGTGACATCATTCCTATTTTATAAGATCTCGCGTCTTTCATCAACTACAAGTACCGCTTTCTAGTTTATAACATCTTGCATCTTTTCATCATCAGCTACAAGTACCACCATCTAGTAAACACTACAAGAACTAAACGAGAGGTGGCTACATACAGGAGACGGTACCGCCATCTAGTGAACACTGCAAGAACTAAACTAGAGGTGGCTACATACAGGCTACAGGGGACGCACAGCCCACGCCATAAGGAGCTTCGCCCTTGAAAAAAAAAAAAAAAACGGCAGATCCCCCGTACCTGGGAATCAACGTTATGCGAAGCATGAGGAGGGAAGGTGACCGTGCTGCAATTTTTTTTTATTGTGTGACACGTCATGAAATGACGCTAAATACATGTACAAACGTTGCACGCACAGACATATGTTGAAGAGTTACAGATGTTTATATAACCGGTTATTTGCACTTGCGCAACGATGCCAACTGGAACATACATATTAGCAACGCCAGAAGCTGACACGAAGCGCTGATGCTCGCGAGAATGCTGCCCCTGAACAGTGCCAGATAAATCAACTTTAGCGCATGGCAACTAACCACAATCGACGTTAACCCGACTTGACGGATGTATGAAAGGAGCACATGTGTAATGTTTATAAAATTGGGTATGCAGCACTGCAACCACTATTGACGTTTCACGAAGATTAGCGTCTATTTGAAAAGTAGTTCCGAGACCTGGCGTAGCTCTGTGGTAAAATGCTTCATTGCCACGCAGAATGCTTGGGTTCGATTCCAGCTGGGACCTTGACATTTGTTCTTTGCATTCGTCGGGTTGACGCTACTGATTTCAGTTATTTCTTAACGCTCGCACGTTTAAATTGCCCATGTGTGTTGTCGTCGTTCCTGGGTAGACACTGTCAATCACCTGTGGCACACACCAGCATACCAGCGGCACATACCCGCCCGTGGGTATGTGCCACTGTCTGCCGGCACGTGTTTGACGACGTGCGTGACGGGATCGGGACATTATTGAGGTCTTGAGCAGCGCGTCATATTCGCCAAGCCATCTTACCCTTGCATGCTTATTTTGGTTTACGCCAAGAGCACCCAAACGTAAGCGGCTAGATAGATAGATAGAGATAGATAGATACGCTCAAAGTCGCCGAAGTTCAGTAAGAAATGCTTCGCATTTAAAAAAACGCACTGTAGGTATAGGCGGAAGTGCGCGCGAAACATTGGTGTTATCCATAAGCTAAAATTCGTTATGAACAAAAACGACCCGCATAGTACCTGCATTCTGCTGGGCAGTCATAAAACAGCGCTGCAGAATGCCTGGTGACAGACAGAAAAACAGCCACATAGACAGACAGACAGACAGACAGACAGACAGACAGATAGATAGATAGATAGATAGATAGATAGATAGATAGATAGATAGATAGATAGATAGATAGATAGATACGCTCTAAGTCACCAAAGTTCGCTAAGAAATGCTTCGCATTTAAAATAAAGTATCCCACCAACACTTGCTGAGCCCCAGAGGCGTAACTTTACACAGGATATTTGTATGGTAGTCTGAATTCACCTACAGATAACGGTGTCAGAGTGAATTTGAAGGGTTACTGACAGGAAAAGTTTCCATTGTCGTTTTTTTTTTCTTCCTGCCACAAGGCCAAATCATTCAAGAGCCTAGAAATCCTGGTGATAACGGTAAAGTGAGCCCTTAAAAAATGATGACATGTATTCAAATAGTAATTCATTTTGCCACTCTGCCCTGACTTCACGACACGGTGCGAGTTTCTCTACGCGTGTGTGCGAACAATATATCTAAATTCCGCGGCTGCTCCGCTCCATGGCCCCGTTGGTAAAGCGCAAGGGGCCGTTTTGAATGTTGCGCCATTTCTGAATCGCCGCAGTTGCGCAGCTTCGAGGACTTCGTTTATGTACGACGCTCGCCGGCGCCGGGTTTTTCTCTCAGCGGCGACGCCGCCACGGAAACGCGCGAGTTATAAAATATTCGATCAAAAAAATTCATTTGCCACTGCAGCGATTTCCCGCGGAGTGCACGCTGAATCTGCGGTCCGACTGAATCCGCCTCGATCGCTCACGATGCCACGGCGCATGCGTCCATCCCCTAGTGGAGAAGTCGTGAAACACCCCTCGATCTCGGAGGCTACCGTCGTGACAATACGGTCTGTTCCGGCCACAGAAATGCCACAGAAAAACGCCACAGAAATGGCAGACGGGAACGCAGGAAGGAAGGAAAGAAGCGAACAGAAAAGGAGAAAGGCAAGGAGGTTAGCCAGAAAGACTTCCGATTGGCTACCCTAGACTGAGGAATTAAGGAAGGGGAATAGAAAGATGGGAAAGGGGGTAAGAAAAGAAAAAAAATAATTAGAAAAGTAGACGGGTTGTGTCACTGACCGCAATAATTTCCCTCACACTCAGCAAACCTTGATTGACGTGTACGTCTTCAACAGCTAAAGATATTGAGGTGACAAAAAAAAAGCAGACACAGACAGCAAATATAACTCCTTTATGGCCTAGTTCTGCAAGCGAGGCCGTCAGTAGGTTGAGAGGAGCTAAAAGCTAGTGCACGGCTTAGATTACATTATCTTCATTCCGCTGACACGGCTAACGCTTTACTCGCTACACGCCCTTTGTTTCACTCGACAGACTCTTGTCCTTCTCCTGGGCACGGCGCAGGTCTGCAAGCACATTGCCGCTGCCGTTCAACAGCCTCGCGTTCACCCCGTACGGACATCGTTACATGTACACAGCTATGTGTACATGTCATTGAACTCTGTTTTAAAACATCATGTTGAATTGTTATTGACGTGAACTGTCTATGGTATAAAAAAGTTCGCTAAAAACGCGATGCTGTTGGTCAGAACACGCACAAGGGGGAGACATTAACAACTTTAGTATCGCGTTATAGACAATTTCCCGTGAGACATTTGGGCGTCGCCATCTTGAACAGTTGAGCCGATGTTTTCTTGCGTTTGTATGCTGCGACGTGAATTGAGAAGGCCATGAAACATAGTACGTACCAACCTAATAGTTTTCATGGGTATGCATATACCGTAACACTGTACGTTTAGTTGTTGAATAAACAAAACAAAAAGGTTAACAGCTCGCGATGTGGGGCGGAAGAAACACATCCGCGAAAAAGCGGTACGTGAAAACCATATGAAAATAGCGGTCTGTATACGTTGAAGCGGCTTTTTGGATGAAATCTCTTGTCTGCGAAATGCTGCTATTTTGCGGCAAATGTGAAATTTCGGGAGGCTTTATCAGCTCGAACACTATACGTCGAAGAACAACGCGAGGTCATTGGTGATGAACGCCGCGGGGTGGATTGCGGTCGACGGTTTCGAGTATGAATGGGGGGGGGGGGCAAAGGCCAAGGCTCTCTCCCCAGGTTGTTACTCTCTCGCTCTCTCACTCCTTCTCTCTTCCCATTCACACATTTGACAGTTTTTCTTTCAGAAAACGGTTCAGGGCTCAGGTCGCGAGTATGCGCCTGACAGAGGCCCTGACTCGCGTACAATAACTCGGCAAGCGACGTCATAAAAATAAACAGTCTATGCAGACACCAAAACCGCATGATCGAGTAACAAACGTAATCAGCACGGATAACGTTAAATAAATAAATCGCATAAGGGGCAGAAGTAGCATGGGGAGCAATACAACACATTATTAAACCTGCATGCAGAAAACGATGCCGGACCGATATGATCGTATCGTCGGCGAAGAGGCCGATGAGCACGACGCTATACATGCCAAGGACATTTCCACGGGACGGTAGCCGACCAGCAAATCGCGTTCCTTCGCTGCAGCACACCACGAGTTGAAAAAAAAAAAAACGATCGAGCAAAAGAACCCGTTCGGTTTTGCTTGCACGGTTTGCGATCGCCCGTGGTTCGAGATTGATTTGCGCGATGCTCCAGTGCGTGCAGCGTCTCCGGAAAGTGTGTACTGGTCGTTAATCGTTAATTGTCGTGGTGGACAATATGTGTCACTCGATGTCAACATGGGCGGATCATCTCCTAAGGGTTATGCAGGCACTAAACACCAAAATACATTATATATCAGTGTGTTATAAACGTAAATGCTTCTCTTTCGTGTGTTATACCGATTCCGGCCACTATCAGAAGGATCTACCACGTTTCTTCTCTCTCTCTCTCTCTCTCTCCACTCGTTTCGACGCCGACAGTCGATTATGGCGTTTGTTCAGGCCAAGTCTAAGGCTTCCGCTACGAAACTACAAGCGGAAGCACTCCTGCGACACGTTATTGCACCACCGGGCTTTAATGAATAACTTATCAATAAAATAACTTATCAATTAAATATGTCTGTCCAATTTTCTACGTGTACCGCATATACAGTTTGTGCTACAATTTGAAAGTTCACAATTTTATGCGTAAAGGTTTTTGGAGTGTCTGTATGATATGTTTGTTTTCGTGAAGAGTTTTCATGTATGATGTCTACCTGTAATGCTTTATACTTGCAGTGACAATTATGTGCATGCATGTTTTTTATTTTTTCTGGTTGCTCTATTGTTTGTATACTCGCATCGCATGCAAACATGTACACGCATGCCGAATGCGCATGGGAGTAGAAGCCTCTGTCAGGCAATACGGCCTTTAGTTCTCACTCCTCTTTCTGTATCAGAAAGAAATAAAATAAACTTCAAACTTCAAACAAATCCTCGCGATATTGAAACCTCCCCTCCCCCTCTCCTAAATAAAATTCTCGCTCTGCACTTGAACCATGGTGCATGGTGAAGAGAGGCTGAGCTCACAGAAGGCGCCATCTGCCTTCGTTCTGGTACATATGTTACTGATTTGTGTGTGAAACATACGACCCGTCAAGCGGATAACTCGTTACGTATGCGTCACACGGGTGCACCGCGGAACAGGTTTCGCTGACACAGCTCATTAGAGGCACGTCACGCATTCAACGCACGTGCTTTCAGCGAGCGTGTGTCAAGGTCGGCATTGCTAAAACAAACCAAACAACCGTGTTTGAACAACGCTGCCTATAGAACCAACGCCCACATTGGCCGGCACGGATCAACCTGCATACCGTAAACACAGCCGGATCAGCGATCTGCGCATCTTCGAAATTTCGGTGGAGCTATCTGAACTTACTGCGGGTATAGGAGCGGGAAGAAGAAAAGCAATATTTCAAATGAAATTACGGGCCATCATTTGCGCGGTGAGAGGGAGGGGTGAGCACCCTATTCCTCCCAATGCACAGCTGTAATTCGCGACCAGTCGTAATTCGTAGCGTAATTAAATCTCACTTACGAAGATTTTAGGGATGTAATTAATGAAACACTTTCAAGATCTTTCTAACATTGATTTCGTCATCTCTGGCATACAGAGAATCCAGTATCACCGTGATTATTTGCCGGTTCCATGTCACCTGCAGAACCACGAAGGCCCACCACGGAACACGCTGAGCAGAGCCTAAGTTTTAAAAAAATTTCTTCAGGATAGGGATTGGCGAGGGGGATGTTAGACGAGGTTTTATGAACGTTCGTGCAAATGCATGCGTTCGTATGCGTGCGTGCAGATATTATACACGTGCAAAACTGAAACGTTCCAAGGCGGGAGGATTGAACCCCTCACTCCACTACCTTCACGAATGGCGCTAAAATACGCGCTTCTACGACCGCGAGCTTGTGACGTAGCCCTTAAAAAACAGCCCCCCAGGTATTAAACGAAATGTACCCCTGCACGCAGAGAAAGGTGGGGTCGGGGTGGGGGGGTAGCAAGAGAGAGGCCACCCCACTCCTTAGATCATCATCAACTGCGTTCTTATCATAAGGACATCAGAGGGAGGGGGCTAGAGAGACAAGCGAGACGGGGCAAAGCTGGAGTGAAACATCAGGCCCTTCGCACTCACCCCCCCCCCCCTCCCAAATAGACAACATTGACTTATAACGATAATATATGGGGTTCCAAAACCACGACATGACAAAGAGCGGCCGTAGTAGAGGCGATACGACGATAGTTATAGTCCTTCTTGTCTCTGTGTCGTCGTTCTGTTCTCGCGCTATAACTATCGTCATGTCTTTCGTGTACTTTTTGTCTCTGTGTCGTCGTTCTGTTCTCGCGCTATAACTGTCGTCGTTCTGTTCTCGCGCTATAACTATCCTCACGCCATACCAACTAGCCCAAGCTGCCACACTTCGTAGTAAGGGCTCCGAAAACTTCGATCACCTGGGGCTCATTAACGTGACTTACTCTAAGTGAACGGACGCCAAGAATTTTCGCAAGCGATAACCCTGCGCCTGTCTACGTGCACATAGTATGACTTTCTCGCATTTCTAGGCGCACGCAAGGTGGCACGGCGCAATATAACCCGCACGCTATGGCCAGTGGCGAAGGTCAAGCCACGTAGAATGCGCTAATTGGCCGGAGGGAGGGTATAGGTGATTTCCTACGGCGACTCGATGTCCACCAGTCTGTACGCGAGCGCGCTATTTTCTCCATTGTTCGACTGTCCAGCCAAGGACGAGCTGGTGTGGTGTTCACACGCCGGATTTCACAAAGAGCTGCCGCGCACGGGTTGTCAAACGCACCCGCGCGCGCATGCGAGAGGAGGCAACTGCGTGTATACAGTGCAACAACCTGCTGCGACACTGCGTGCAGGGCGCCGGCCAGCAGGCTGTGCGGGAGAGGAGCGTTCTTCGATTACGGTGTACGTATACGGCGCAGTGACCTTCGCACACGTTTGTTGTCGAGGCACGCCGGGAAAACAGGGAGACTCTCTCCTGTGACGGGGAACGAAGAATTCTAGGCGACCCCGAGTACGATAACACACGCTCCACTCCACCTGGGTGGTGTGATAACATCAGGGGTTTTTAGCGTCTCGAAACGACGATATGATTACCAGGGACCGGGCCCGTAGCCGGAGGGAGATAGGGGAGGGGGCCCTAGGGGCCCGAGTCCTTTCCCGAAATTTGGATGTACGGGGGTCTCTAACCGAGGAAAAATGATAGAAATGGGTGTTTTTCAGAGTCTTTAACAAGTGGACCCCCCCCCCTCCACTCCGCCCCAAAAATTCCTGGCCGTAGTGGACGCCATAGTGGATTGCTCCTGAAACTTACGACTACCTGGTCTCCATTAACGTGGGCCTGAATCTACGTACACGAGTGTTTCCTGCATTTGCTCCCCCCCCCCTTCCTATTCCAATGTGGCCGTCGTGGCCGAGAAGCGAACGCGAAATCTAGAGTTTACTCATGGAACTCGGCACGTGCTAAGCTATCACGGCTCTTCTTAACGACACGCTGCAAAATGCGAAGGGGGGGGGGGGGGCGCTTGCTCGGACATCAGCGCATGGTTAAAGCTTCCCAAAAAGGGAAGGGACGCCTCCTCGAGTGGAGATCGCCGCTGGCACGGGATTGCAAGGTAGTGATGCGTGGACTGAACAACCGCTCTCTCTCTCTCTCTCTCTATGTGTGCGTGCGTGCGTGTGTGTGTGTGTGTGTGTGTGTGTGTGTGTGTGTGTGTGTGTGTGTGTGTGTGTGTGCGTGTGCGCGTGCGTGCGTGCGTGCGTGCGTGTGTAAACACGCACACGTATGGCATGACGATAGTTATAGCGCGAGAACAAAACGACGACACAGAGACAAGAAGGACACGAAAGACACCTTCTTGTCTCTGTGTCGTCGTTTTGTTCTCGCGCTATAACTATCGTCATGCCATACCAACTAGGCCAAGCTGCCACACTTCTAAGTTACATTAGAGTCCTTATTAAGGGACTGTGGTTACACGTACGGCGCTTCACGAATAGCGCTAAAGAAGCTCGTCTGGGGTCATTCGTGTGACAGCCCTAGCGCCTGCCGGCAAGCGTATAATACACTCGGTCGGCATTGCGGAGTTCCCTGCCGGCCGACAAGCCCGTGATTATCGCACTGCGCTGCATCCTGGGCAAATAAATCCGTGTTTTCTTGACGACCTGCCTCGAGTGTCATCTCTGCGCCGTGTCGGAGAGTCGACGAACCCTGCCATTGCGTCTTAGTGTGCGTGACGGCAGTGGAGATTGTTCCGTCCCTTCCCGGTCGCTTCCTATATAGGGTAAGCCGTTAGCAAACCTATCTCTCTCTCCACATAACATATAAATTCACTCGTTTTGCTTGTGGCTTTGATCTGTTGCTCTACTTCGGTTTCGTATCGAATGGAAGAACGAACCGTTTTGAACTTCCATGACCCGATTCGAACTGGTGAGCCCTAAAAGGTTAGGGTGGTGAAGTGCAACTGCGTAACACTTGCTGAATGTCGTTTCGGTACAAAAGCGGCTCCAAGCCGCGCGAAGCCAAACGGAGTCAGAAACACAAATCGGTCCACTACCCATCACTACCGTGCTCGCTGAAGCGCCGTGCGTCGCATGGTTTCATGACCCTATTAATTGACGTTAAATTGGTTTAACAGCCCGATGCGGCGGCTTTCAAATCCATACGTAAGATAGTCTATAAACTATACACACGTTACGATTCGCGCGTGTACATTCCCCCCAGATGCATATGCTACCCGAAGAGATCCTCAGACAACCGCATCGTCGAAAAAAAAAATCACTGATAATAAGACGAACACGCCGATTGCACGCGAACAAAAATGCATTTACGTCTCAGCCACCAAAATCTTTCATTGATTGATTGATTGATTGATTGATTGATTGATTGATTGATATTAATAGTTTAACGTCCCAAAACCACCATATGATTATGAGAGACGCCGCAGAGGAGGACTCCGGGAATTTCAACCACCTGGGGTTCTTTAACGTGCACCCAAATCTGAGCACACGGGCGCTACAGCATTTTCGCCTCCGTCGAAAATGCACCCACCGCAGCCGGGATTCGATCCCGCGACCTGCGGGTCAGTAGCCGAGTATACCTTAGCCACTAGACCACCACGGCGGGGTTTCGCGAAATCTTTGAACAAGAATGCCATTCGGAGTGCCGAAACGTCAATGCATTTTTATTTTCTCGAAGTCGGCGCCCTCAATTTTTTTT
This sequence comes from Rhipicephalus microplus, assembly GCF_043290135.1. Taxonomy (NCBI): domain Eukaryota; kingdom Metazoa; phylum Arthropoda; class Arachnida; order Ixodida; family Ixodidae; genus Rhipicephalus; species Rhipicephalus microplus. Next base: position 25,200,375 of record NC_134706.1, on the reverse strand, counting down.
TTATTCATTCACCCGAAGAGCCACGCCCGACAAAAATAAGACAAAAAAAAAACTTCTTGGCAGCCTTCAGCGCTTGCGGCGGCTGCAACGAGACCCACGCCCCGCTTGTGTCGCTATCGCTAACCCTCTTGTTCGGCATCAGCTAATGAGATAAGCCTAATCAGTTGAGCGCCTCAGGTCACAAACGGAGGAGTCAACGGCTTCGACCGCCGAAGCATTCGCTATAGCTCGGTCGGGTTATGACGACGGCGACGCGACACAGACGGAGGAGGGGGAGGGGGAGGAGAGACAGTCCGCATAGGTTGCAAGGCCACGCGACGGAGATACGCTTTGCGCCATGTCGCGGGCCGACGCTGGTGTCAGGTGGCAGCAGCTGCGGCTGCAGCGACCAAGTCACCCCGTGTGGCTCTCGCTTTTGCGAGCCAGCAGAGCGCGTAGCGAAGCGGAATGGTTGAGCCACTGATGAATGGGCATACGGCAAGAAGAAGACGTGCGTTCTTTGGAAGAGCGGGAGGCACGTTAAAAAAACCACAGGTGGTCAAAAAAACCACAAGTGGTTGAAACCACAAGTGGTCGAAAGTTGAGCACGGAGTTGGGAGAAGTTGTAATAAAACCTATAGAACAAGCACAGCCTTGAAATATTACGATGTAACGACAATTACTCGAGTCCCAGACTCCCAGGGATGTATGGCGCTGATTCTTTCGCCACGACTGTGCCTGAAAGAGACGAATCTGGCCGTACAGTTCTGCGTGGATTCGAAAAGGTTAATGAGGTATGCTTGGTGAGGGCTCCAAATAGCTGAGGCATATTCAAGCTCACTCCGCATAAATGTTTCATGCACCAGCCTTCGCGTTGCCGAGGGACACAAGGAAAGGGAACGTCTAATGTAATCAGGTAATGTAGAAGTACTAGCAACTAATTTCGTCAACTATATTGTTCATTTTGAGACCGAGATAACGACATGACTCGGCGGAGGACGAGGGAGATAAGTTTAGGGAGTACGTGCAATTACTGTTTGAGCACTTACGGGATACAGTTGCAACACTTGGCATTTCGAGATGTTGAGTTTCACAAAATAATTAGAACACAAGGTCTCGATTAGATACAAGCTGTTTTGAAGGAGATCGTGGTCAATATGGCGAGCGATGCGACGACAAAGAACACAGTCATCTGAAAAAAAAAAGTGTAATGGAAGAGGAAATGCCGTTGGAAGGTCGTTTATGAATATGAAAAAGAGCAGAGGGCCAAGAATGAATCCCTGCATGTGGTATTCCAGAAATCACGTCTGTATAGTGGTTGAACAACGATTTCAGAAAACGGTGTATCGGAGGCGATTTGTCAGAAAGCAGCGGACCCGGCATGATGACGCGAGGGGTCTAGTCGTAGGCATGAGAGTTTTGCCAAAAGTCGCTGGTGGAGAACACAACCAAAAGATTTGGAAAAAAAAAAATCTAGATAGATGACATCATTTTGAAAAGATGAATCTAAGTTTAGGTGAAGTTCATTAACAAATTCAAAAAAGCCTGGTATCACACGATAAGCCAGGCCGAAAAAAACACGTTGATTGTGAAAAAAATATTTTCAGATCAGCCGACTTGCCACTCGGTTTTTCAAAAATAGAAAAAAGAGGGGAGAGGATGTCATGATCGGATCCCCAAAGCTGTTGTTGGCCGACCCCTCGATGGCGTCGTCATAACGTTCAGCTTTCTAGGCGTTCATGTAATGCAGAACAGCATCTCTTGTATAGTTGCTCGCATTTTAGCACAGCCGTGATCGCAACACGCGCTTTGGGCTGAGGGCAAGTAGAATAATGGGGGGGGGGGGGGGGCAGCAACTCTCTGAGCCAACAGCAACACACCCAACGCCTTTGACTGCATCACACCCACACCACGACAATCACCCGACGCCATTCGCTCTTTTAATTATCATGCGCTAAAACGCTACGACAAAGGCCCCTTCAGTTCCGGCCCTCGGAGGCTCCGAACAAGAAAAAAAAAAAAGCTGGCGACTCTTACGTAGTTACGCGCTTCATCGAAGCGGTGGCGTTTCCAACCATTAACGGCGGCATCTCACATATGTTGTCGTTTTTTGTGTTTATACTCCATCCAAGGTATTTTTTCTTACACCACGACTCCATCTCACAAGCTGGTCGCAACATGGTGAAAGCTAGCCGGTGGTGTAAGCAAACAAAGGGATCACGCGGTAATAGTTCACTTGCAATTGCATTGTCATTCGAAAACGTTTAAGAAATCTTCTTGCCTGCCGCACGTGCTAAGTCACATCAATAGGTGAAGCCACAGTCACGTTGGAAACCCGCAAGCACGAACACTAAGGCAAATTAGTGCACTGCCAATCATTGCCGCTGTCGCTGCACGATCCAGAGTTCCCTCTCTGGATCGCCAGAGCTCCCTCTATAGTTAATTTCAGGAAATTCGCTGTTATGGGGACGCCGAGCAGACGCGAATGGATTCATCGTGAGACTTGTTCGCTCTTCCTATTGGTCAAGCATGCAGCCCGTAGCTTCCGCAGTGCTGCAACCAGCTTAAGAGCCCACAGGCTCCCCGACATATATATGACGCGTGGTCAACTTTTTCTCGCTATCATGGCCGGAGAGACGGGCCACCTATTCTTACGTAAGCCATCTTTCCCCCGCCGCCTCTGCAGACAAAATTGGCAGTGATCTGAGACTGCGCGGACATCATGCGACTGAGCGCGGGTCACTTTTCACTTCTTTTTTTTTTCCTACTCTTTCTGGCACACGCGACGACTGACAGGACGCAGAGACATCGCATGGAGGACGGGACATTACACTCCAGCGGCTTATGTGGTTGGTGGTGCGACGTCTCCAAAGTAGGGGATTTCGATAACGGTCCGAGGCTGGCGGGCCGTGTACAAAGCGTCGCGGTGGCCAGTGGTCAGACACTTCTGCCCCGACAAGACGCGTCGAGTGCGATCCACTGTTAAGAGGGGCAGGGGAGAGGTCATGACACAGAACGCGCGTAAAAAATGCCCCCCCCCCCCCCCACTTTTTGAGTTGTACCATACACGCGTAGCCCGAATTCCACGTGTATATTGATGACGGTCAATGGAATGATGTTACATCCATCTTTCGGGGGGAAAAAATACTGCAGATCCACGAAGTGAATCCTGATGATTGAGCGAATTAAGCCTTTGGAAGCCAGTCTACGTCATTCTATTTAACGAAGTGCAGCGTCATTGATTGGAATAGAATTGAAATTTTATTCCACAGCAAGAACAGGTTATGAGGGTAGGTAAAACCTGCGAGAAGAGCTAGGGTAGCCCTGACCCCCTAGTACACAGGGTAGCAAAGAAGACGTGCTGCTAAGTACAACCAAAATAAACGAAGATTATATGTTTCACAATTTGCTTTGGGGAAAAAAAAAAGAAACAATCGATTGATGCGTTAGCGATGTACGGTCTATGCACGAGCGGCTTGCGGGCAATGCAGCGCGCTGTGCAGGGTTTGTAGCTGCGTGCGGTCGGTATGCGCGCGGCGTGCGCTCTGCGAAGGGTTCTGCGCATGACGTCATGACTTTCACCGACACGCTTCACCGATGGTTTCGGAGCGGTGCCGCAGCTGTTTCGACGGGGACCTGCGACAACGCCGGCGACAACGAACACAGTGAAACATATACAGGAGCTTCGATCCGAAAAACCGACACCCGCCGGCTCACGCCGCAATGAGACAACGCCTGGACACGTCACGTGCCACTTGACTACCCTCCTCCTCCCAAACACATTCACACACCGAATCTTATCCCTAACTACATACGCAACTGGAGATGAGGAAGAGAGAAGTAAACGTTTATTTTCGAAACAGTACTCCGAGCAATGCCTGGTGTGACCTTGAGGTGGGAAGGATCCTTAGTCCAGGAACCCTCTGGCTTCCACTGCCCTCTTGGCCCTGGCGACGAGTTGTCGCTGGTTTTCCAGGTCCTCGAGGGCGAGCTTCGCGATTTCACGTTTCGGTTTGGTCTTCGTTCGTCCGTCCTGCTTCATTATCAATCGTGTGTTGTTGCAGATTACGTCTGGCAATACACTGGCATGCAAGAAGCAAGTTTGTCAGGGTGTCCTTCTAATGGGGCTGGAGATGAGGAAGACAAGCTTTTTTTATGTGCACGCACTCCGACGTTCAAAGCGCGGCTTGGTGTCTGTAGAAAGGAGGGTGAAAAGGGCGGAATAGATGGGAGGAAGATAAGAGAACAGCGTGCACATCATATAACGCGTCGTGTGGCCTTTATACTGTTCAGTCCAGTCATTCCATAGACTGCCCACAACACCTAGACTAACCTCGGCCATGTTGGTCTGTCTAGGGGAGTGAAGCAGTGCCACAGTGCCTCGAAGACCACGGTGTGGCTGTTTGCAGCAAATATATATATAGCCAAAGATGCCTCGGAGAAGAGCAGCACAGCGAACGCCAGACAATGGCACTGATTTCCTAAAGCCCCCCCCCCCCCACCTTTTTTTTATTTTCAACGGGTGACAGCCACACATGAGAGTGAACCCTATAAAAATGTAATGCCCTGTAAACAACCGACTCTATTGAGGCACGATGCCAAGCGATCGTCGACCGCTTCGGAGAACGGAGAGTGCCATTCACAAACGCGCAGTGCGCGGACCGAAGTGCTCGGCAGAATAGGAACACGCGCGGGACCCCCTCAGCCTTGCCGTGGCCCTTTTTTACGAAGGCGATTGTAATGCGCCGCGGTCACACAGCGGACCATGGAGGAAACGACTCCGTCTTCCACAGATGCGTCTCGCGTGAGTGACCGCGTGGGTGACCGAAAGCGAAAGCGTATTGAGAACGCTCTTACACAGAGAAGTGCTCTAGCTTTCGCGATATATAACTGGCACCATCATACTTGACATGAAGTTGTAGATAGTCTTGAAGAGAACAGAGGCAGGTAGGCGCACAAGTAGACCAGACAGACAGACAGACAGACAGACAGACAGACAGACAGACAGACAGACAGACAGACAGACAGACAGACAGACGGATAGACGGATAGACAGATAGATAGATAGATAGATAGACAGATAGATAGATAGATAGATAGATAGATAGATAGATAGATAGATAGATAGATAGATAGATAGATAGATAGATAGATAGATAGATAGATAGATAGATAGATAGATAGATAGATAGATAGATAGATAGATAGATAGATAGATAGACAGACAGACAGACAGACAGACAGACAGACAGACAGACAGACAGACAGACAGACAGACAGACAGACAGATAGATAGATAGATAGATAGATAGATAGATAGATAGATAGATAGATAGATAGATAGATAGATAGATAGATAGATAGATAGATAGATAGATAGATAGATAGATAGATAGATAGATAGCCGTGCTTAATGGCCAATAGGCTGTACCGCCATCTCGGGCTTAACGTTATTTATGCGTAAGCGTAAAGGAAAGAAGTTTTTGTTTTTGCTTGACACAATGTTAATCATAACTATGCAGACAATGATGGCAAGGAATGTATAATTGATTGATATGTGGGGTTTAACGTCCCCAAGCCACCATATGATTATGAGAGAAGCCGTAGTGGAGGGCTCCGGAAATTTCGACCAGATGGGGTTCTTTAACGTGGACCCAAATCTGAGTATACGAGGAATGTATAGGGGGCGTTGTTAGTAGTGATTTTAATGCAAATGTGAGGAAATCAACGTGGACGAAAAGACAACTTGCTGATAGACACGGACCGAACTTGCGACCTTCGGATAACGCGTCCGCGATGCGCTACGATTGAGCTACAATGGCGCTTAAATAACGGATAAGACATTACAACAAAAAAAAATAACGAATAAGACATTAGAACACACAAAGTGGGAACTCAGCAGAGTACCGGCTAAAAGTCATGCAATAATTATATAAATAACATATCGAGAGATCGGAGGACGGCACAGCTGACCAGCAGGCGAACGGGATTGACAGAAATCGAGCGAAAGAAATGGACCTGCAGGCTGGCTACGTAATACGTACAACTACAGCCTATCACCACTTTTGAGGAACAATGGTTAAGGGACTATTGAGGTACTATAAGGAGAACGCATAACGGGAGGGCAGCCACAGGAGAAGGGTACCATAATTAGCGTGGTTTTACGTACCAGTACAACGAAATGATTAAGATGGACGCCGTTTAGTGGATCGATCCGGAGATTGCGACCACCTGCAGGGGTTCTTTAGCGCGCACCTAAAGCTAAGGACATACGGGCCTCCAGAATAACATTTCCCGTCGAAAATGTGGCAGCTGCGACCGGGATTCGATCCCGCGACCTGCGGGTCAGCAGTCGAACCCCATCGTTAAGAGTATAGCAGAACGGTTACTATAAGGCAGACGCTTAAATAGAGCAACGACGTTAAGTACATGGGAGAGGCATTTTGCTCTGCAGTTAAAGGCGAAGTCAAAATGATGGTGATGATGAAAAACAGGATATATTTGGAAGAGGCACTGCTCCTCCAATGAAATTAGGAAAAAAATATATAAAATTTCGTCAGGGACACAACTTAATTAGTAATCATTGCAAATAAATAATTACTTTCGTATAATATGTAAGTCACTGTACTTTCTTCTCAACGTGTCAAATCTGCAGTATATAGCCGCTTATCAGGACACCTATAGTGGCTTCATTGAGGTACTACATTCAACGTACCAAATATGACACTTTGCACATTATACAGGGCTAAATAGGCTGAAAGTGATAACGATGACAGCAGCGACGCGGGTTCGAAGCTAAAACGTTCATCGCGCATGCGCCTACGTCATCAATTCGTGCGTGCGCCGAAGCGACCACGTCATCGCGCGCGTATTGGCGCTTACAAACTCGTACGTCCGCGTACCCATTTAGTTGTGTGACCACAGTATAGAAACGTGCCATTAAGTATACGTGCCTAACATTGCACACCTGTAATAAGCGTGACGATGCGGGCGTCCACCTAAATAGCAGACGCTCGCACGTGTGTAAACACAGTTTGGCCCAATTTAAACACGCATAAGTAAATATTATGACGTATGCTACGCGCCCCTTTCATTTCATTTCCTTTTATTTCCTTAAAGAACCGCGAGGGGGTATTACATAAGGGGTGGGTAATTATAAAGACAAAACATAGAATCCAAAGATTTAACACAGAAAGTGCTTATTGATGTTTTCTATGAACGATGATGGGCAGGAAATGGTTGCAATTTCACCGGGAAGGCCGTTCTAGTCTGGTGCGGTATACGTGGAAAAGACGAGGCAGAAAAAAGTAGAATTCCGGGAACGTGGCCGAGCAACTTGAAGCAAATCGCTCGTGCGGTGAGATATGCGTGTTGCGGGAACGATATAAGGTGGGGCATGCAAGGGACTATGAAAAAAGTTTGTGGAACAATGACAGGCTGGCAATACGACGGCAAAGTTCTAGATCTGGTATAAACCAGATTCTGCTTTCTATCCAGATACGCCGACAGTGGAAGAGTATGAACAGTGAATAAATCTAGCAGCCCGGTTTTGAAGCGATTCGATGGCATGTGTAAGATAAGATTGTCGAGGGTCCCAAATTGGCGATGCGTATTCTAGTTTAGGTCGAACGATGGATTTGTATGCTTGCAATTTTACGTGTTGTGGAGCGAGGCGTAAATGACGTTTAAGCAAACCCAGTGTTTTATTTGCAGATAAAATTATATTAATGACGTGTATGTCCCATGAAAGATCGCTACAAAGAGTGACGCCCAAATACTTGTATAACGGAACATTTTCTAGGGGGCGGCATCAACTGCGTATACGGACACACAAGCAGTTAATGCCATTATGCATCGGACGACGAAAAGGGCCACGTACGTTTGAGCGTACTTATAGAGTATTCCCTTCAGTCTGTAAACGTGACCGTCCGCGTTAGCCTGGCTTGAGTTAGTATTGATTGATTGATTTGTGGGGTTTAACGTCCCAAAACCACCATATGATTATGAGAGACGCCGTAGTGGAGGGCTCCGAAAATTTCGACCACATGGGGTTCTTTAACGTGCACCCAAACCTGAACACACGGGCCTACAACATTTCCGCCTCCATCGGAAATGCAGCCGCCGCAGCAGCCGGGATTCGATCCTGCGACCTGCGGGTCAGCAGCCGAGTACCTTATAGCCACTAGACCACCGCGGCGGGGCCTTGAGTTAGTATTGCCCACACGTGTTTGCATATGTACACATATGAGTTATACTGCGTCACGTTTGCACAAGTATACTTACGGCTCGCATTTCTATAAGCTGTAATTTTGTCTCGAAATAGTAAAGGCGTGTATACAATTTTTTAAGCGTATACGTGTTGCACACTTGCGAGAGTATAGCGTAATTATTCATGTTAGTTGGCGCGAGTTTACTTCGCATTTATGTGCCCGCATTTGTGCGTCCGCTTTTTTTATTTCAAGTGCATGACGTTTACGAGCATAAAGCCGCGGGTACAGCGATCGCTTATGTGCGCGGATACTTATCTCTATGGCGAAGGGGCTCCTATATTCTCAGCCGTTACGTCACGTGGGAAGCGAGTTAACACTGATACACAACTTTTACACGGAGAAGCGAGATCATTTTTCGTTTGCCCCAGCGCGGTGGCTGCTGACCCGCAGGTCGCAGGATCGAATCCCGGCTGCTGCGGCGGCTGCATTTCCGATGGAGGCGGAAATGTTGTAAGCCCGTGTGCTCAAGTTTGGGTGCACGTTAAAGAACCCCAGGCGGTCAAAATTCCCGGAGCCCTCCACTACGGCGTCTCTCATAATCATATATTAGTTTTGGGACGTTAAACCCCACATAACAATCGATCATTTTTCATTTTCCGCGCCGTTTTTCAGAGTACGCATCTCTATACATAGACGACGCTTTAGTAAACAGCAAGCCACGTGACCACAAGCAGTTATACGTACATGCGCGACACTGGGTGCGACAAGCCGCTCGAAGGTATTTATCTACAGAAAGATATAAAGGCACAAAGATCAAGTACCGACACACTCTATTATCGCATAGGAACGCAAACAGTGCGATTTCCATGACTAAAGAAAGGACACACGCATGTAACCGACGAACGAATGACCTTCATTAAAAGGCCGGCCAGATTAACCGTACTTTTTTTTTCTTTACTAAGCGATGTTTCATCAAAGACACGCGGGAGCTTCTTATGACCGATTGATAGAAGTATCGGTGATCGAGGCATTGCGCATAATATTGTTGTAATCATTAAAAATGCCAAGTTTCACATTAAAAAAACACGAAATGCTTAAAAAACCCACCATACAGTGGAGCGCTTAGGGTTTCTCTAAATTCTCGTCTGGGGATCTTTTAACTCCTTTAACATCCATTTCAAACTGAGTTTAAGCCATGACGCGGTAACCCAACCGATTCGAATTATCAACGAGAAACAGAAGTAGAGAGGTCGCCATACATGACAAGTAGACTGTACAGGACTATTCAAGTGCAAATGAGCCCCGAACGACGCCGGCTATGGAAACCCCACCAACCACCGGCCACCCGCATTTCGTGACGAAATGCGTGACGTCACGTGCCGCACGGAGTGGAGCTGTCGTCTGGTACCGACGTTCCTGCAGTCATTGCAAATCGTGGAATCGCAATGCCACAAGCTGAACAAAGCTGAAATAGCTCGACTGCATACGCACAGCTAACCACGGAACAAAAGTCGGTCGCCGCATTGTAGACGTTCGCACAGCAAGTGTAGATTGTTACGTCAGAGCTCGCGAGTACATCAGTGTTGTTGCCCAACTCTCAGATCGCTCGAACGGTTGTAAAAATATTCATATCATGTGCCCGAACAGTAGGCTAAAATTTCTCCAACTTGTTTGCGAATGCACAAAGATTATACTAACACATATTATGATCGAAAATTGGGTGTTAATGCCCCATTAACTTGACCATGACCCGATTATTCGTAATCCATTCTCTTCGAGTTATTAACAATGTCTCAGATAAATATAGATATAGATACGAACGTTTCTTTTCTTTTTATAGCAAAAAGCGACTTCAGCGCGGCGTCTGATTATCGCGCCAATGGGCGAGTCATTGATTAACGCATTGAGGACGCATGCAATGTGTACATGCAGTGCTGCGAAGACGTTAAGAATGACGCGCGCTCGGCCCTGTCGATAACGTGGCACTTCGTAAAAACGCGTTATCTCTGCCCGAATACAAACCAAACGAGCAAGCTAGCCTCATTGCCAATGGTTTATCCACGGGGCAAGAACTCATCACGCCATATGGCATTCTTTGATTGATTGATTCGTGGGGTTTAACTTCCCAAAACCACCATATGAATATGTGAGACGCCGCATAGTGGAGGGCTCCGGAAATTTCGACCACCTGGGGTTCCTTTATCGTGCACCCAAATCTGCGCACACGGGCCTACAACATTTCCGCCTCCATCGGAAATGCAGCCGCCACAGCCGGGATTTGATACCGCGACCTGCGGGTCCGCAGCCGAGCACCTTAGCCACTAGACCACCGTGGCGGGGCGACATTCTTTGTCACCCGTCGCCATTTGAAGCTTTACGCTTGAAGTTCCTCGACTTTCCATGACGTACGCGCGTCAATAAATCACTTCACGGTTCTAATGATGCACTCTTGGTCGACGACTTTCGATCCTTGTAAAACGCTCCGATGCATGGTGTACCTTGACTGACGAAATGTGATCTCTCTCAAAGGTTCTAATTGTGTGCCCTTGACTTACGGAGTGTGATCAATACCAACCCACCTAATATAGTGTGCCCTTGATTGGCAGATTGTGACCTTTAACCAGTCACCTAATGGTGTGCCCTTGAAATACGGCTTATGATTTTTGTCAAACTGCCTCATGGCGTACGCCTGACTGATGGGTTGTGATCTGTGACAAACACTCGAGTGGTGTACCACTGAATGACCGTATATTATTCGTAAATCACTCTAATGATGTACCGTTGAATGATGGGTTGTCATATTTGAAGAAAAAAAAACGCTTCAATAGTGCATCCTCAATTGACGAAATGAAGACGCAGAGCATACGGAACTGCAAGATGTCGACAATAACCGATTCTCGGCGCTGTCGACGAGGGTAATTTTCTGTCAATCCTCGATCGGTGCGTCTTTGATTCATGGGTCGAGAACAGAACATTCGTAGAGCTAATATAAGCAGTTAAGAACCCTAACACACACTTGTGACGCGCATACGGACGATTACTGCACAAATGAAACGGAAACGGTCACAGGAACCACGCAGATTGCCGAGTTAAGGCGAATGGAGTTTGGGTGACAGTGCCTGCCAGTGTAAATAAGTTCACGATGGATCCTGACCAAGGAGGATTAAAAAAAAAAATTGCTGGAGTGCAAATGGCTGCGCAGAAGTGAAGCTGTTCCTCTGGCAAGATGGCGGCTGTGGCGGCCATCTTACTAGAGGCATTAAAACGGGGCGTTAACCTCGCACACCCACCAAGTTTAATGTGGGAACTTTTTCGGGTCACATAGTGCTCCAAGTGCGTCTTAGAGTTGCTAGTTTTCCTTAGTGAGCCTCTAATGGGAAGCAAAGTTCTTTGAAGATTCAGTCATCCATACTCGTTTCTGTATGCTATTTCGTCGGAAACAAGTATCTTTTAATATAGAACTAACGCTGCATTTACATAACATAACAAAGCCACTTGATCTTCAAGTGGGCACTATCAGAAAAGAGCATGTTTCCGCCATCTTGGCAGTGGCAAAAGCTGGCTTCACTTCTGCTGGCAAGGCAATGCAGCAGCTTCCACTCCAGCAGTTTTTCTTTAATCCTCCTTGATCCTGACTAACTGGCCCAACTTACCGTCTTAGACGCAACCAAACCATACATAACGGACACAACGCTGGCAACATCTCGACCTCCGTTAGGTTGGCCGAAAGCTCGTGCTCTCCATTTCGTTCTCAATCTGAATTCGCCAGAGCTAGACGCCATCGTTTCGTCGTCCTTCGTCTCGAGTGCGGCCGTGTTCTCGGTACGCGCCGAGTGTTTTCCTTTGCCACGCGACTCCGCCGCCATATTACAGCCAAGCGAAAGCGTCCACGAGACGCTGCACTTCTCCGTCTCTCAGCTAGAAATGGTCCTTGATCATCATCGTTCGCGCCATACGCACAGCGCAATCGATCACGAGAGCTGCGCCATCTAGCGGCTGTGTTAATAAGGAAGAAGGCCTCTTCTATAACGGCAATGCCCGCCCTGGAGATACAACGACGGTCGGATTGTACTACGAACTGAAGAACGAGCATGCATTGCCAAACACTGAACAGTCTCAGGAAGGTCACGTTGGGGTGGACTATACAGTTGACGATGACTCAAAAAGGCACTGACACAAGTTTGAGGCGCCCCAACAGAGAAATCTTTCGCTTCTATGGCATGCACAATCCACAATCGCCACACACCGGAGCCGAAAAACGCGTATAAATATGTTGCATTGATTTTAAAGGTCTTTTTGGCCAGCATATCAGCAAACCAGCCGCACAGTGATGAAGATTATCACGACAATTACGCAACACACTTCTCTGGGTGTGAGAAATCTATGTTCTGCATGTAGCCCCCGCCGTAGTGGTCCAGTGGCTAAGGTACTCGGCTGCTGAACCGCGGGTCGCGGGCTCGAATCCCGGCAGCAGCGGCCGCATTTCCGATGGAGGCAAAAATGTTGTAGGCCCGTGTGCTTAGATTTGGGTGCACGTTAAAGAACCCCGGGTGGTCGAAATTTCCGGAGCCCTCCACTACGGCGTCTCTCATAATCATACGGTGATTTGGGGACGTTAAACCTCACATATGATTATCATCATCTGCATGTAGCCGGAATCGCAGAAATCGCTGTCAGTCTCGACGGCGATTTGCACCAGTCCCGTTTGCACCAGTCATATATTTCGTCATACATTGATGTCACGTAACACCGAATTTGGTGTATGTGGAGCTAGCAAAACGGCCGCGAGCGCATCGCGAAGGGTCCAATATACTCCAATGTAGCGTTGACGCACGCGCACGCTGGGCACAGCAACGCTACGTTAGCATAAACGCGAGCACCCTAGAGTCTCACGCCATGCGCGACCAGCCTCCGTCGGCGCAGCCCGACGGCAACCGGCGCGAAATGCGACATGCTGTATTTCGTGCCGATGCGTTGCCCAGACAGCACTGCGTCTCCCTCTTTTCGTGAGCGAGGGACGCCGGACGCGCTGAAACGCGCATGCGTCAAAGCAACGCAGCGCGGCGCGCGCCTGCGAGTATATACGGTAGGACCGACGCCTGGCGTGGCAACGCCGGCGTGACGCGACGAAATCAACGCCAGCGAGCACGCGCACCGCGTCACGTCGAAATGTAAGGGCGCCCTGACTGTGGCATGTAGTCATGTTCTCGCATGACACGCACCTCATGATTATCATGTTTGCACCAGTCAGACACCTTCGTCATCCATTGACGTCACGAAATACCAAATTTGGGATGTGTGAAGCTAGCGAAACGGCCGCGAGCGCATCATGAGTGTGACATGTAGTCATGTTGTTACATGACACGCATGTCGTGATCATCATGTTTGGATGCGTCATTTACTTATGTCGTCCGTACGAGTGACGTAACACCGAGTTTGGCACATGTGATGCTAGCGAAATGGCCGCGAGCGCATCATAAGCGTAGCATGTAGTCATGTTGTTACATGACACGCATCTCATGTTTATCACGTTTTCACAAGTATAATACCTTCTTCATCCATTCACGTCCCGTAATATCAAATTTGGTACAAATGAAGCTAGCGAAACGGCCACCCGCGCATCATGAGCGTGGCGTATAGTCAAGTTGTTACATGACACGCATGTCACGATTTTCATGTTAAGGTCTGTCGCTTGCGTTCGCCTTGCAATCATGTCATACCGTACCAGTTTAGCAACATGTCATGTGAACGAAAACCACCGCAAAAGCTGCAGGACCATGAAATGTAAATCATGACATTCATGGCATTCATGTCTAGATTTTCATGTTATGACTAGTCAAATATCTTCATACAGTCGTGTTATGCCATACCAAGTTTGGTATCGATACCAGTATCGAAACGGCCAGGAGAGCTAAAAGTCGTGGGTGGCTAGATACATAGCTAGATACACTCAGAGTCGCTGAAGTTCGCTGAGAAATGCTTCGCATTTTAAAGTGGTTAACGATTGAGAGCACTTAGTACTCTGCTATGGGAGAGCTTGTAGCCGTACCGTGGGCCTGTCAGGCGCAATGAACTGCTGACGCAGCCAAACACGGCTTAACTGATTGTTTCATTAAAAAGCAAATTGGGGGGGGGGGGGGGAGGTAGAAAAAAAATTGCCCGCAGCTTCCCTCGGGGGAACACTGAGGAGGATGCGGACCATATAATTGGTTAACGGGGTGTTAAAGTGCGACTTACTTGGGTCGATGGCTAAATTGGTTGACGTGGTTGTGAAATGGGGTGTTAAATTGCGACTTACTTGGGTCGATGGCTAAATTGGTTAACGTGGTTGTAGGAGGGGGTGTTAAATGAGTGAACACGTACACACGTATGCGAAAGGGCGGCGCTGGTCGAAGGGACGTCGATCATTGTGTTTGTGGATTCGTTGGAATTCATTTCACCGCGACCTTGGACGTCGACGCGCCGTACAAACCAACCGACGAGCGGCAACTGAGCGAGCGAGCGCCGACATTGAGTATATATACAGCACGACGGCGCATGTACTGTCAGCTGTTGAATGTTCTCGAAGCGCGACGCCACATGCGCGTCCACTGGAGAATCAGGAGAATTGTAGATGTCGAACGCGGTGTGTAGAGGAGGAAGGGTGCACAGATGGTGGAGGAGTGAAGCGCGCGCGGTGTGTAGAGGAGGAAGGGATGCACAGATGGTGGAAGAGTGGGCGACGGCGCGACGGCGCATGCGCGCGCGTCAGCTGTCGAATGTTCGAGAAGCGGCGCGGACGGCGCACTACAAGGCGCGAGTATGAGATGCTCCGCATCTAAAAGTGGGTAACGATTTAGAGTACTTGGTACTCTACTATGGGAGAGCATAAAGCCGTCCCGACCTGTCTGGTAACATATGTACAAGGGATACACTCGCTTTAAGTAAATCAGCATGCGCTTATTAATGTACTTGTCTTCGGCAAGTCTTCTAACTGGAGCCAGGTTTCGGCAAGTTTGCTTGTCTTGAAATGGACTGCAGCGACAATATCCCTGTTGAAGAAATTCATTGCTTCCAACGTTCACCTTCCCCTGAATCTTTTCTTTAGTTTAGATATGCCGTTGAGTCGCACAATCTCGCTCGCAAGCGTTTACTCGACGCTACTAAGTTGAGCGCTCCAGCATAAAGGTACGGTTTAGGAAGCCGAGAAAAAAAAAATACGCTGGCTGCATTACGGCTGCGGAGACAGAGCGGAAATGCTATAGAAGACCGCGGAATGCGCGATATACGTTAACCCTTTCAGCTCTGGAATTTTCAATGCGGAGCATTTATTAGTCCCGCGATGTCACGCTTCGGCGTCGGCACTGTCCACATCCCGAACCGTACATGATCGCGTCGCGTGCCGAGACGCGCATGCGTTCTCGCCTCGTGCCGGCCCAGGAAGACACCCGAAAAACTGTCGCTCCCCCCCTCCCCCCTCCTACCTCACAAGGCCGATGCAGGCAGCGTCTGCTAGTAAATAAATAAATAAATAAATAAATAATAACAACTGGTCACACTGCAGAACCGTTCACTGGAAACCCCATATACGCAGACACTAGATCGCGTGATCAGAAATCAGTCAAGGGCATCTTGGCTTTTGCTTGACGTTGAAGGCAACGCTTATCAATCACTTAATAACGAAATTAATAACGACGAAGTAACAATTAGGTATTCCCAAACTTTACGAAACATTCAAACGATATCCCCACCACTCTGCACGAAGCGTTTACTCGAGTCCCCCCCCCCCCCCCCCCGTGAAAATGCGGGCAGCGAGTTTTATTTGTCAAATACATATTCGTACGCATTTTTTCTAATAGTTATGGCCTCAAAAGACTAAAGGTCAAATATTTCGTCAGTGGTGTAAGTATTTATGGATTTGCAGACATGACATTCAATTAGGTCATCACCCCGTGGTAATGAAATGACGATTTACTCGTCTATTTCAGCTATGCCCTATAGACAACACAAAATCTGAGCCAACGCGGCATTGGGCGTTGTGGAAGCTCTTCAAACAACTTCAGGACTTCGTCCCGGAAACGCTGCCTTTCTTCCTCTACTTGCGCGCCTCGTCGCCACCTATGACTTCGGTCAGGCTTCTTCTTCACGGCTCCCAGCTCCGTAAAAAATGAAACAACGACGATGTCGATCACTGTGCAGATCGTTGAAGAAATACTTGCCCAAGAATTAAGTAGGTTTGGTCTTCTTTTCGAGGTACTGGGAGCAATTTTGTGCGGTGTCGTCATGACGACACCAGAACCGGAAAGGTTAATGACCCCCCAGCTGGTGAATACTTTGCGCAGCCCTTCAGTATGCGACTTCTCTCAAAGCGGGGCATCCGGTTCCGTCCAGCTTCTGATTGATTGATTGATTGATTGATTGATGATTGATTTGCGGGGTTTAACGTCCCAAAACCACCGTATGATTATGAGAGACGCCGTAGTGGAGGGCGTCTCTCATAATTTCGACCACCTGAGGTTCTTTAACGTGCGCCCAAATCTGAGCACACGGACCTACAACATTTCCGCCTCCATCGGAAACGCAGCCGCCGCAGCCGGGAATCGAACCCGCGACCTGCGGGTCAGCAGCCGAGTACCTCAGCCACTAGACCACCGCGGCAGGGCTTCCGTCCAGCTTCTGCCGCTACAATAATGTTCTCACTGACTCACTCACTCACTGACTTGACTCACTTAGGGGCGTTAAGCTACAACTAAACGACCAACACGTCGATGTTGGCGCTGTATCAGCGGTAACCGGAATTCGACCAACGGTCGTACAAATAGCGCGACGTCACACTACAAGACGAGAGAACCACGACCCGCGAGAACGTTTTCTTGTCTCTTGTAGTATAGACATATGAAGTGTGCTATAAAGGTTTTTAGTACACTCTACTAGATTAGTTTTACTCTTGCGCCCACGCTTAGAGCAAGCATAATCTTGACCCCATACTAGCCATCTGTCGGCGAATCCAGCGCAGGGACTGCGGAGTGGACACTTCACGGCTATAGTGGCGAGTTAACACTACCCAGCATGCAATGACGATTGAGCCCTGCAAGCGATCAAAATCCTGGTCTATAAGCAGCACTGAAAAGTAAAAGCGACAGCAGAAACGGGTCCCGGACGAAGATCTCGAAGGCTTTGTAAGGCACTCGCTGCACAGCCTTAGCCCTCTTCGCTAACAGTCTACGCGTGCGCTGGTGTGTATTTACTTAACAGCATGCAAAGTGATATACGCCGATTATACGCACACTATAATCTTCTAACGTCAGAAACCTATTTGGCGCGTCGTCTCTTGGACGAGCCACGCGATAATCCTTATCGCGGAGCGCGCCCTCTTTCTAAATGCAAACGCTAAGCCAGAGTGGCGAGTCATTTCCGCAGAACAAAAAAAAAAAAAAGAAATGGCAGGGCTTCTCGAAACACGCAGCTCTGTCACAGCCAAAGCTAGAAGAGTGGCCTTTCTAAAGGCCATTTTGAATTCCCTTAGGGCAGCTAGTACAAGTTTACACAGTTGCAGGGTATCCGCTACGCAAAAAATCATGTCTTTTTTTTTAATAGGGGAATAAAGGGCATAACTACCCCACCCCCTCCCCAGAAATTTTGATGGATGTGGTGTTTTACGAAAGCAACGTAATGACAACAGGTGTGACTTGCGCTTAACTGTCCATACCTTCAGCTAGTCCTTTCCCCCAACCCCCCCCCCCCCTCCCAACGAAAACATTCATCGCTACGGGCCTGGTACTGTCAGTATTTTGCTGAGAAGTGAAGTAACCATAATGTGGCTGCAAAGCCCTACACGAAATTGGCTGACGCTACCGCTGGTCACGACGAACTATATATGACAGAGTCCTGCTAATGAATGGGAAGTTCTAAACGACCCACAGGTTACGGATTTCGCTGTGTGTAACGCATATGGCTGTTAATTTTTTACTCTTCTACCACCACGCTATCTTAACGTCATTTCCTGCAGGACGTAACGCCTATATAGTATTTTTTTTTCTGTGAACGAGTTTCAAGAAGGGACAGAGTTCCGTAAGAGAATCCTGAACTATATATACAACGCCGGAGGCTCCAGCTCGATCCTGGGTTCTTTCTTTCCCGCAGTGCTGCCATAGCTGTTACAAACGCCAGCGGCCGCGAACAACAACGCCAACAAAATTGGCTGTTGTGACTCAATGACAGCTGTCGCAGTGAAATCTGGGCGAGATGGTTCACGACAGCGAAAAGGCGCGAGTAAGAACGATGCACGTAATATAGAAACGGCACAGGACGACGCGCTATGCAAACAAGTGACACGTCTCACTGGGGAAAACAAATATATTTCTGGCGCAGTTGATTCCGATAAAGTGCGCGCGTTGCCAGAACAAAGATAAAAAGCCCACTACCGCTCAACATATTGTGACGAAGGAACGCGTTTATTTACAGGAAAATGGTTGAGATCGGTACAGCTCAGAGCCAGAAAACCGGCGACCGAGCTGCTCGTGAGCCAGACCGCTTCTACCTCTTCCTCTTCATGCGCCCATCGAGGTGTGTCATTTCCCCCGTTCGCAGACGATGCCCACTGGGCGAGTCAATAGGAAGGTTGGTGATGATATGGCTTGAGGCGCGCGACGTGTGTCAGCTGTGTCTTGCTAGAGCGCCGACCATTGCTTGTGACGCCGGAGATGACGTATGTGACGTCACTGAGACGGTCAATGACTACAAATGGTCCGGAGTAGTGGGCCAGAAACTTTTGGCATAAACCACGTTTGCGGACAGGTGTCCACAACCACACCAGGTCACCCTTTGTGTAGGCAACGGAGTGATGGTGGGCGTCGTACCGGGTCTTGGAGCGCTGTTGAGATGCAATGGTTCGAAGGCGTGCGACGCGACGGGCTTCTTCAGCGCGGCATAGTGACTCGGCAACCGATGTTTCCACATCTAACGTAAAAGGCAGAATGGTGTCGAGGCAACTGCGAGGGGAGCGGGCGTAGAGCAGGAAAAAGGGCGCGTACCCTGTTGTCTCGTGTTTCGCGGTGTTGTAGGCGTATGTGATATAGGGCAGTACTTCGTCCCAGTTTTTGTGCTTGGCATCAACATAAATTGACAACATGTTCGTTAGCGTCCTGTTGGTCCGCTCTACGAGGCCATTCGTCTGGGGGTGATACGGGGTTGCGTGGCGGAATTGGCTGGCAGACAGGCGTAGGATCTCTTCAACGACGTCAGCGACGAACTGACGTCCCCGGTCGCTAATGACGACTCGTGGAGGGCCATGACGGAGAATGATATGCCGAAGCATAAACTGCGACACGTGAAAGGCTGTTGCAGTAGGTATAGCCGCAGTTTCTGCGTAGCGCGTCAGGTGGTCGACGCACACGATGACCCATCGATTGGCACTGGCTGACCGCGGAAACGGACCTAGAAGGTCGACACCAACAATCTCGAAGGGAGAGCTAGGAGGTGGTACGGGATGGAGAGGTCCGGGTGATGTAGTCGTGGGACGCTTGTGACGTTGACATTGTTCGCAACCCGCTACGTATTTTTCTGTGTCGCGTCGCATCTTGGGCCAGTAAAACCTTTGCTGGATGCGATGAAACGTTCTGGCGAAGCCCATGTGCCCACTGGTTGCGTTGTCATGGCAGAACCGAAAAATTTGGGGACGTAGAGCGCGTGGAACTACCAGAAGCAGACGGGCGCCTTGGCCAGAATAATTCTTCTTGTAAAGGACGGCGTCATGGACTACAAAAGAGCTTGAACTGGCCGGGTCATTCGCGGAGGCAAACAGGTGATCTAAGCAATGATCCTCGTGCTGTGCTGTCCGGAAAGCCGCGATGTCAGGAAAATGAGAGTCAATAGCTGTGATAAAATCGTCAAAATTATCAGCTTCACACTCGGTCGTTGGTAGAGGAAGCCGTGACAGGCAGTCAGCGTCTGCGTGGCGATTACCGCTCTTGTAGCGGACCGTGAAGTCAAATTCTTGTAACCGTATGGCCCATCGCGCAAGTCGACCAGATGGATCACGTAGGCTCACCAACCAGCAAAGAGAGTGATGATCGGTGATGACTGAGAAACGACGACCGTAGATGTAGGGGCGAAACTTGTGTACGGCGAAAACGACGGCGAGGCACTCCAATTCGGTAACCGTATAATTACGCTCTGCCTTGCTCAGGGACCGGCTTGCATAGGCGACGACGTGTTCAGCATTGTTGTGTCGTTGAATAAGCACCGCGCCGAGACCAACTCCACTGGCATCGGTGTGGATTTCCGTGGAAGCAGAGGGATCGAAGTGGCATAGTATTGGCCCGGAAGTGAGAGCGAACTTTAGTTGCTTAAACGCTGACTCACAATTTGGTGTCCAGTGGAAAGGGACGTCCTTGCGCAGCAAGTCAGTCAGTGGCTGGGCTTTTTCAGCAAAATTAGGTACAAAGCGGCGAAAATAAGAGCATAGGCCCAGAAAGCTTCGTAGCTCGCGGATAGACTGTGGCTGCTTAAACTTGCTGACGGCGTCCACTTTCTGCGGGTCCGGCCTAACACCAGCTTTGTCCACAAGGTGTCCTAAAACCAGTGTTTGCCGTTCACCGAAACGACATTTTTTTGAGTTCAGTGTCAAGGCGGCTTTCTCCAAACATGTTAGAACAACGTCAAGGCGATGATTATGTTCTTCAAAAGTTCGTCCAAAAATAACCACATCGTCCAGGTAACATAAACAAATTTCCCATTTAAGGCCTCTCAAGACGGTATCCATATAGCGTTCAAATGTTGCCGGAGCATTACACAAGCCGAACGGCATAACATTAAATTCAAATAGACCGTCTGGCGTTACAAAAGCCGTCTTCTCTTTATCAACTGGATCCATGGGAATCTGCCAATACCCGGATCGCAAGTCTACCGAAGAAAAGTAGGAAGCTGAATGAAGGCAGTCAATTACGTCATCAATGCGGGGGAGGGGGTACACGTCCTTCTTGGTTATAGAATTGAGACGCCGATAATCAACACAGAACCTCCAGGACCCGTCTTTTTTCTTTACCAAAATAACAGGTGCAGCCCACGGACTTGACGATTCTTGAATTACACCAGTGGCTAGCATCTCGCCAACTTGTTCAGCAATAACTTTGCGTTCGGACACGGACACGCGATAGGGCTTTTGTCGGAGAGGATGAGCAGAGCCAGTATCGATCTTGTGACGAGCGCGCGTGGTCGGTATCTGAGCCCTAGGCACCGTCCGTGCAAAATCAAATACTTTAGCATGTCTCGCCAGCAGTGCAACCAGGTCTTTGCGCTTCTGTGAGGAAATGGACTTGCTAACCATTTTTGAAAATTCAGCTTCCATACCAGAAGTTTCCGGACCCGCCCTTTCAAGATCGCTTAAAGCTCCAATGCAGGTGCTGCTCTGCTTTTCGAACAGGGCAAGGCGCATACCAGCCGGTAGTACAACCGACTCGGGTGAGCTGTTTATCACCCATAATTGAGCCGTCTCGTCTGCGAGAGATACAATGCACCGTGGTACAAAGATGTTTTTCTTGAGACAAGCTACAGGCAATGGCTCAATCACTATGTCACGTGAATTCAAACTCGAGTTGGTTTCCGAAGTGGTCACTTGTACGCTGGCCGTGGACCACGCTGGCAGAAGTACATCTTTAGCTACAGTGAGGTTACCTTTCTCACAATCAGGCTGCTGGGCGAGAGTAGACAACAGAACCTCACCTGCTCCACAATCCACGGTCGCACGACACTCTCGCAAAAAGTCTATGCCAAGTATAACGTCATGCGTTGATTGAGCCAGTACTGTGAATTCCGCCTTGAACGTTTTACCGGCAACACTAACAGACGCAGTGCAGACGCCGACAGGACGCAAGAATGCGCCGCTCACTGCCCGAAATGTGGCAGGTTTGTCCCAGTGAAACATAACCTTACGGCCCAGTCGTTGCTTAAAAACTAAACTCATCACGGAAACACTTGCGCCAGTGTCTATCAATGCCATCGTGGGAACGTCGTCAACAAGTACCTGAACCTTATTCTGAAGCATAGAAACTGGTGGAGGCATTCTTTGATGAAAATCGGTACGTCCAGCGACCTCACCTCCGTCGGCCGCGCTGGCTAGTTTCCCGGTGGCGGAGACGACATTCGTGACCGGCGCCGTGGAGATGGTGACCGAGGTGGACGGGTGGTGGGCGGCGTTAAGCTGCGCACAGATCCGGGCGAATCACTCCGGTTGATCGGCTGGTAGGCGTGCCGCTCGTCAGTTGGGTTGGGGGGCCAGTAGGTGTAGTCAGGCCGTTGGCTTCGTTGTGCAAACGTCGCGGATCTCTGAGGGAATGTCGAACGTGGATTACGTCGCATTGGGCAAAATCGGGCGATATGTCCACGAACACCGCACTGGTAGCAGACGGGCCGTTCACGGGGCATAGGGAACGTCGCTGGATGTTGAGGGTACGCGGCGCTCTGTTCCCACTGAGACGCAAAAGGAGGTGGATGGCTGTTGTAGCCGTAACGACTGTGGGGAGCATGAGGCGGCTCTACATAAGAAGACGCCGGTGGTGGAGCCCTTAGCTGAGGGCCGCGGTTGGAATAGCTGCGCTCCTCGAAACTCGTAGCATTGATACTTGTGGACGGTGTATCGCACGGTGGTTCTCGGGCGTTCAAGGGCGCGTAAAGGTGACGACGAAGTTCCTCACGTACAATGAGGCGAATCGTTGACGAAAGGTCGGTAGGCACGGAGTCTTGGCACACATCGACAGTGGCGACGGTCGTAACATTGGCAAGGCGTCCGAACTTCGTAGTGATGCGGCGAGTCTTCAGGGCCTCAAACGTTCGGCAGTGCCCAATCACATCGGCCACAGACTCAAGACTCTCCTTGCCGATAAGGAAGTGGTAGACGTCTTCCGCAATTCCTTTGAGAATGTGGCCCACCTTGTCCTCTTCCGTCATGTTGGTGTCCACACATTTGCACAGTTTCAGTACCTCCTCAATGTAGGTTCTGCATGTCTCACCACAAGCTTGAGCTCTCTGCGACAACATTTGCTCTGCACGTTTCTTCTTCGTCGCAGGGTCGCCAAAGCACTTCTTGATCTCCTCCATAAACTGGTCCCATGTTGTCAAGGTGTCTTCGTGATTCTCGAACCACACTAAAGCACTGCCATCGAGAAATAGACCCACGTGGGACAACTGGCTGGCCGCATTCCAGCCATTGGCTCGGCTCACCCGTTGATAGTGGCTGAGCCATTCTTCAACGTCATCGCCAGGTTTTCCTGTAAATGTGCGTGGCTCTCGGTAGTGGAAAGACGGCGCCCTCGCGACCGGCTGCTGGATGTCTCCGTCCAAGTTCATATCTTGAGGTAGTGGTGGCAAGCCCGCTAGTCGACGGCTGCGGCGAAGCTCGTGCTCTTGCGGTTCCGTCGTTAGTAGACGGCTGCTCTCCGGTCTCGCTTGACAGTAGCTGGCTTACCCAGCACCTCCACCACAACTGTGACGAAGGAACGCGTTTATTTACAGGAAAATGGTTGAGATCGGTACAGCTCAGAGCCAGAAAACCGGCGACCGAGCTGCTCGTGAGCCAGACCGCTTCTACCTCTTCCTCTTCATGCGCCCATCGAGGTGTGTCAATATATATGATTTCACGCGTTGTCCTAAAAGGGCCACAGCGCATCGTTTTATTCGCGACTTATCGCATCACGAGTATTCTCTGGCGCTGATATCAGTCGAACGAGATAAGAGAAGCGTGGGCTACAGCAGCAGTCCTGAACAGCAGCACGTTCGGATTTCCACGCTGTTATACTCTGATAGTTACCTCTAGCACGAAGAAGTCTAGCAGTAGAACCATAGCAGACCAAACGAACTGCACTCTGACCATGTCTATCTATCTAATGATAATGATATGTGGGGATTAACGTCCCAAAACCACCATATGATTATGACATACGTCGTAATGTAGAGCTCCGGGAATATCAACCACCTGGAGCTATTTAACGTGCACCCAACACTGAGCACACGGGCATTTTCTAATCCATCGAAAATGCAGCTGTCGCAGCCGGGATTCGATCCTGTGACCTGCGGGACAGCAGCCGAGTACCTTAGATCTATCTATCTATCTATCTATCTATCTATCTATCTATCTATCTATCTATCTATCTATCTATCTATCTATCTATCTATCTATCCAATCATACCAAATAAGCCTCAAGCACTTGTCGAACAAATGAGTGTTTCACAACATCTAGCATGTAGATGATTAGTAAGTTTTACCTAGCGAACTTTCATAGTCTGTCATAACCAATTGAACCAAAAAATATACGTAAGCTCCTCCCCCAAAACTAGTTCACACGTCCTTATCTCTGTGAAAACAGGTGGTTTTCGTTCAAATCGCCAGTATACTTCGTCTCCAGCTGTAAATGCCGGGCACACTGGTAAGCATAATGAGTTAGTTGTATTGAGTCCAATATTATTTTCGACAGAGCGCCATAATGCAGGGATTTTCTTTTTATGCGTACGCAAACGCACATGTTCACTCGTATGCATATCTAGGCATTGTTATGACCGTCGTGAGTATAGGCGCCATGCTGTCGCTGAGAAACGTAGCCGGGCAGCGCTCCCACGCCCGGAACCCCAGTTCTCTTGGAACCAGCGTCCAGCGGCGGGGAGCGACAAAGGGGCAAGAAGACGGTCCGTAAGCCAATGTCCCTACAAGCGATTCCTCCGGGCCGACTTGTTTAGCGAGACGGCGAAGCAGACCGCCCGCACAGGTCATGGCTCCACAATTCAAGTGTCTACTCCTCGGCTGCCCTTCCAGGGAAAGGCGGAAGAAGCAACTCAACCGCCACATTGTTCTGCCAGAGAACCCCATTTCCCCTCTCATCAGAGCATTGCGTCAAGAGGTGCAATAACTATTCGGCGGATCATATGTTACTGACTGATGCCCTGTGGGCGGTGTCTTGTGTGTGTGTGTGATTGGCGTTCCACCATCAAGGAGGAGGAGCCCGACAGGGTTCATAACGACGCTGCAAAGTGTGGGACGTGGCTCTGAACCGTGTAACGGTTCAACCACCACGCTCGTGGTTTGTGAAACTCTCAACCTCTCTAATTGATTGACTGATATGTGGGGTTTAACGTCCCAAAACCACCACATGATTATGAGAGACGCCGTAGTAGAGGGCTTCAGAAATTTCGACCACCTGGGGTTCTTTAACGTGCACCCAAATCTGAGCACACGGGCCTACAACATTTCCGCCTCCAACGGAAATGCAGCCGCCACAGCCAGGATTTGATCCCGCGACCTGCGGATCAGCAGCCGAGTACCTTATCCACTAGACCACCGCGGCGGGGTCTCAACCTCTCTATGCTGTAAATAAGTGCAAATAGTGCCATAAACATGTTTGTTTTTCATATCCCCATCTTGTCAGCGTTCGTTTCCACGACTCGAAGTTGCGCCACGCTACCACAAAAGACCGGGTAGACCCCGGTCCACAACAGCGCGTGACACGTGTACTATTATTATGTACAGTGCTCGCAGATCGCGACTATTGAGGGTTAACTGACGCCCGTATAGCTCGATTTCCACAGTTTTCAGTTCTTCTCATATGAGCACAAATTCTATTCGGGTCCTTACGTTAGAATACCGTTTGCAAGCTCTGCGGGCGTTGCGGGCGCCTCAAGAGTTTTAGAATAGCGTTTGCCCTGCTGCTAACCGCAACGCACGATCGCAGCGACACCGTAGCCTCGAAACCAGCGCTTGCGGGCCACCTGCGGGCCGCCATCACCGCACGCAATTTCGGATTTTCCGCGTGCGGTCCGCGGACGCCGACTCGCGTTACGACGCATGCGCAGTGGCAGCGACCGCACCGCAAGGGCTCGCCGTGCGCTATTCTAAAGCTCCCTATTGCTCTGAGCACTGTACGCACGTGTGCGAAGAGACATGTCAGACAACCGACACTTTGCGCCGCCAGGCGCATGGCGACACCTGTGCCAACAACCGAATGTGCACACCTGTGCCTACAACCGAATGGGCAGTGCAGCTGATCATACGCGGGGCACGGGCAGGTGCGGGGCGTAAAGATAACGCGATTACGTGCAATGTCGGCGGGGCCTTTCCCAACGCTCGGCTCCTCGCTTCGTATACAGCACTCTAGGCAAACCGGTTAGCGCCGGTTCTTGCGGTATACGGTCCAGCGATTTGTTTATCGCTCACTCGGGCGTTCTTTTCTTTCTATTTTTTCTTTGTCTTATTGTGTTTCCCGCAATGGCAGTATCGATAGTTGCCCTCCGAGCACGGCTCGGTCAGTGATCTACTGCAGGAGGTAAAACAGAAAGCCACGTTTTTTTGTTTTGTTTTTACGGTAGCTTTACGAAGACATAGAAGTGTGGCAGCTTGGGCTAGTTGGAATGACATGACGATAGTTATAGCGCGAGAACAGAACGACGACACAGAGACAAGGACACGAGCGCTAACTTCCAACTGAGTTTATTGCGCAGAGCGCGAAGATATACGGAGGGGACAGTAAACCACGTGACAAAAACCATGTGGCACAAAGAGCAATACATGAGTAAGGGAAAAAAACAAAAGCACAGAAAAAGGCAAAGTCTATAAGGAAACGAAACAGAAAAGTAGAAGTAATATAACTACTTGCGCGCACCGAAACCACCGAGGAACCTTAGTTCCTTCTTGGACAGAGACACGGAGGGCTTGCTAATGCATGACACCTGTTCGCGTGTCATCTGCGCGGCCTCGACGATGACTCAGGTGCGCTCATCCCTGTGCTTGTACAGCGTCACTGTGTCCTTGAAAAGGGGCACACAGTTGCACTCAGTGCAGTGGTGAGCAAGAAAACCATCTTTACTGTTTTTAACATTGTTAGCGTGTTCTCTCAGTCGATCGTTCAGACACCTTCCGGTCGTTACGACATAACAAGCACCGCGTGAAAGGGTGGTCCTATAGACAACTTCCCGGGAGCATGCGGCATACCTGTTTCTAATGCTGAACTCTACATTCCGTTGATGACTGCGTCCTTCGTGCCTATGTGTCGTCGTTCTGTTCTCGCGCTATAACTAACATCATGTTACGAAGACGTTGCCAGCGATACCTTTAATACTTAATCCTAGAAGTCCCACACAGTGAAAACAATCAAATGATCAGAAAATTTTGCGCGGCCTTGAAAAAAGTACCTATACTGGACACGAACATCAGGCATCGCAAAACGGGCGCCTTTGTTTCCTTGGAAAGCAGCGTTAATTCACTTTACATCCACGGGGGACACAGTTAACATGCATGAAATACTCGATTTTGATTCTAAACTTTTCATTCACTAAGCATCTGCAAGCCAGCCACAAGGCAATGGACACTGTCACGAGGAATCAAAGCAGTCCACTGGGGCTTGCCAATTAACTCTGCGTCCCGCGTGCAGGCAGCCTATATTGCTGAAATCGCAGTCACTGGAAGACAATTCAACCATCGCTGTTCACGTGGACCACGTGCGACTGACAGGGCTGCAACATGCGTCGCCAGTCACTGTATCCCCGCGGCGTCAGGTTGTGCCGAGAGTGCCTTAGGACAGCCGTATTTGAACAAATATATATTTCTTCCAATGCATTTCCAGGCACCACAATACTATTTTTGTGTGTGTGTGGTTTTCAGGAAGCAGTGTTAGTATTCACAGTAACAATGCTAAAAATCTTTGAAATTCGCGCAAGTAAACCTTTAGTTGGCTTATCACGGTAGCCACTTATGTATAGCGCAGCTTAGGAGGCAAACTTCACTGACTTAACGTCGCGAGGGTCAATGACGTCATCGCTCTCGTCGTGTAACCTGCGCTCGGCGCGGCTAGATACCGCCTTCTCCCACGCCCGGCTCGGCCCAACCGGCTGCGAAGCGCCGCTCATCCACCGCTGTGCAATGCTATGCCCTTTCTCCTCTTTTCTTCTCGTCACCCTCGTTCCCCTTTCCTTCGCTTATCTAGACCGGCCGCGACTATTGGCCTGGCGTGCGACCGACGGCGGAGCTGCGAACCGCGCCTGTATGACGTCAGAGCGGGGATTCACGCGCTTCAAGGCACGGTGCACCATCGCTGCAAAACTAGACTTCACTCGACGTGTATTGTAGGTGCTACGTGTATTGAAAATGTATTTCTTGATCCATACTTATGTCCTGATGATGTTACGGCTATTTTGTACTGGTCAAAATTGACAAAAGTGGGCGCTGAAGTAAAACAGGTAATCAGCTTTGACTGATTAACTGAACACCGAGAAGTCTAACACTGATCATTTGACTATGTGCGTTTAATAATTAAGGAGGAAATCAAGGACAACGTTTCGTTTTTTTTTTAATTTCGCGTTTATATCTCCACGCGTGTCGACATATTTCGAAGTGAATTTTTCTTATTTTAGCGACATTGGCACAACTATATTACCCGAAACTTGGTGTTTTAGATCTATGGCGCGCCTCATAAGACAATGTACTTCCCTCTCCGCGATTAAGAGCTCCGTAAGAGCTAGCAGACGCAGCCAAAATTCAGGACCACACCTGAATGGGTGCGAAAGTTTGACAGTGGCATTTGTACCAACATTTGATTTTTCCTGAGTTTTCTCGCTTAACAGTCTTCTTGCAGTAAGAGTAGTGTTTTCGGAATTGTGAAATTGTAATTTATTATTACGCGAGAAATTTTTCTTTTTTTCCTATTTAGTGTCCCTTTAGTAAACTTGTAAACAGTAACGCTTGGCGACAATACGAAAAGGCGACACCGAAAAGAGGTACATTGGACGGTCAGGTATAAAGGCATCAACCAACGAAATCGCTAGCACGAAAACTCCGTCAAGGGAACGCCGACCTCGCATATCCATCAGCCCATTGCAGGTGTTGTGGGTGTCATCCTTTTTTTTTCTTCGATAACACTGTCAATATCTTGCAACACGAACACAGAAGGGCTCACGAAAGCCTTCATCATCATAATGAAGTGGCATGATTGCATATCGGACCATTTTTCTAGATTACGAGGTACTCGCACGCTCAGCAACTTTTTTTCCCCGTGACCTAGAATCTCGCGGAAGCGCGCTGTTGGTTTTTTTTTTATGTGCAGCCATAATTTCTCAACAAGTTTCAATTGGACACAGCACTGGCCCCGTGTTCCTCTAGGTGCGTCAAAATATAGGGGCCCGTCTTCTCATGCGTCCACTGTCTCATACCGCGAGGTCACGCAATGGTCAACACGTACTTAAAAGAAGGCCAACGATGCTCAAAACCAACGCAAATAGTCTAACAAGGTCTAAAGTATTATATATCCCACAAATAACTAAGCACCAATTGCAATCATTCCCCTAAATCATAGGAGAAAAAAAAACGTTACTCAAACATCAAGCTAAAGCCCACACCACGCAAGAGAGGGCGCCACCGCTCCAGCGAGCACCCGATTGCCGAGGCGGGACGAAGTGCGCGATTGCCAGGGAAATCGTTGGGTTGCCCGTGCTAACCACTTGTACAGGCTTGTACAGGTGGCGCTGCAAGCAAAGCGGAATTACGAACTACACCATGACCTACACAATAACTACATTAACGCTACAATAACCGAAAAATTGACAACTTTATGGATTGTTTTCCACTCGGTGTGTTCAAGCGTACTTTTTTGTGTGTTCTTACACACTTCGAAGCAGCAAGATGATGATGATGGCAATTCCCTTCCTTACGGAACTCTCCCACAAAGGGAAAGGGGCCAGGAACCGGGCGGAAGGATATTTAACGCACGGTGTAACACCGTGGTTTGAAGCTAAAGGCCTACGAAGACAAAGGAAACCGGAAAATTTAGAATAAATACAAAACACATAATAAATAATACCACTAAAAGAGAAGGCGACCAGACTATCAGTGCTCCCCCGCGGTGGTCTAGTGCATGGCTAAAGTACTCGGCTGCTGACCCGCTGGTCACAGGATCGAATCCCGGGGGCGGCGGCAGCATTTCCGATGGAGGCAGAAACGTTGTAGGCTCGTGTGCTCAGATTTGGGTGCACGTTAAAGAACCCCAGGTGGTCGAAATTTCCGGAGCCCTCCACTACGGCGTCTCTCATAATCATATGGTGGTTTCGGGACGTTAGGCCCCACATATCCATTAATCAAACTATCAGATGGGGGCTTAAGACAAGCGATAACAACCTGATAAAATGACACTGCTTCAGCGCAGCTCCGTTTGAGCGTATCTTGACTGCATAGTATCTTTCCTTCACGCTCAAACTGAGCTGCGCTGAAGCAATATCATTTTATCATGCACCAACTCGACCAGTCAGCAGAGCTTGTCGATAACAACCCGCCTGGTGACGGACTTTTGGATATGAAGTGTAGTGTAAAGAAAAGAAACAGCGATGACACAGCGACGAAAAGCACGTGCACACGCAGTTTCCCAGAAATGAATGCAATGGAACATAGAGTTTCCTAAAATTAACTAGAGGGGACTCTGGAACTGCGATCGTTCAGTGACCATGGGAACGATGTGTAGTACACACATTTGCCTAGTCTTCGTACTTGTGGGTGGGAATCGTACTTGCACCTTCGTTAATTGCTGGTTACGGTTTTGTTTTGAAAGAAAGAACGAACCCTTTTGAACTTAGTGACCTGATTCGAAATGGTAAGCCTAAAAGAATAAGGTTGTGAAGCGCAAACGGTGAATGTTTGCTAATTTATGTTTTCGTGGAAAAACAGCTCCAAGCCACACGAACACACACGGAGCCAGAAGCAGGCCAGAAGTACGAAAATTAGACAAATGTGTGTACTACCCATCATTCCCATGCTCGCCGAAGCGCCGAGCGTTGCATCTCGCTTAGACACTAGCGCCAGAGTTCACTCGAGTGTTTATAAGGAAGCTCTATGCAATGGAACGAAGCCGACGGTCAAAGCCTAGTATGGAGTTCCCTGTAAGCTAGAAAGGCAGTCACGTGCCGTTAAACCATTCACGCTGCAAAATCCGCATGGGACGTTCAAATGTGAAGCGAGAAGAAAGAGCTCAGTGCTATACGCTAACACTGAACCTGGTCACGTGACAAAACGGGTGACCTACAGAGTTGTCCAACTCCACTAGCGACAGAGCAAAGCAGTACGTTGGATTAAGCCTTCATCAGAGTCCGTCAACAGTTTCCATTCACCATCTCTTGGCTTTCTCTCTCTCTCTCTTTACTACTTCTTTTGTCGTCTAATTTTCTTGGCGCACCTGCAAAGCGCCGTTGAGACAATCCGCCGTGTATGCAGATTATTCCACCGTTGCAGCCGTCGTACAAACAGCTAATTGCTCAGAAACGACAGGCACGAAGAGTGCCGTTTCCCCGATAATGAGGCTTTCGACGTTATCAGGTTCATTATCTGGTTGTACACTCGACCGCGGTGTGGTCAGAGCCGCTGCTGTGCATACAACATGATTGCGGCGTGCAGTTGCTTGCAGTCCGGTGGCGCGAAGGACGGCCACAAGGGAGGAAGGATTTGTTTAGTGCGACGGTACTTGGTAACTTGTCACCTACTAGGGGCGCAGCCAGGCACCGTTCTTCCATCTTTCCTGTCTCTCCTATCCCCTCAGTTTGTTGTTGCTTCTTCTTCCTCTTTTCTATACCTTTACTTCTACCCTTTTTATCCCTCCTCACCCCCATCCCTTGTGAGCCCTGTGGCGGTGTCGCTCACTGAAGCAGACAATAACGGGGCTCACTTTTCTATTCCTTTCTCTTCTCTTTCTCAAGAACCACTACGCAGCCAGGCATTTTTTTTTTCAGCATTGGGGGAGGGCGGCTCAACTACTCTTTATCTACGCTAGTGTGTGTGCTTGTATGTGTTCGAGTACGCACACATGCGAAATTTTCACATTTCACTGGGTGGGTCACACACGTTAACACGAACCTAATGAAGCTCGTGGTGGCATCCAGGGAGCTTTCGTTGACATGGTGCCTTACAAGCGATGCAAAAAATACCCGATTAATTACCAGGCCTTGAACTGTGGCATCACTGGCCTAAGCGAGTTAATAACTGGGGATGATTGTGCATAGGTGTGCGCATACGGAGAGGGTGGCGCTGCGAAAAACCTTTACTTCCCTCTCCCACCCCCCTCCCCGCAGGGGAATCGTCTGCGGCGCGTTCACAGCCGACTAATCGGGCACGCCCTTTTTCGCAGAGAACTTCCTGAGAAGCGATCGAGCAGTATGACGTGCGAAGGTCCGACCACTAGTTCTGCGCTTGCATTCGCCGTACTGGTCACGTGGCACCAACGTCACGACTTCCCCCGGCAGCCCTATATAGGTAATTCACGTTGAAAAGAGAAGCGACGAGACAAAAAGTCATCGGTACTTCCTCCGAACAGCCCCATGTTTTTTTTTTTTTTTTCTATCGTACTTCAATAAAAAGAAACACTATAACTCTACACCTGAAGCAACAGCAACAAAGATTAGTCTCTGCTGAAAAGATCAATCTCTGCTGGATAGTGCAACGTACCCACTACTTGACACAAACTGTACTTGATATAAAATATTCGCGAAAAAAAAAAAGACGCGCGAAAAACAAGTCGTTTATTTTAACCGCGTCCGCTTTCCGCGCCCATTTATCTTCACGCCTAATTATCACTCTCCCCCACCCCTTGGGCACTCGAACACCCCCGGCCATACCGTATCTATAGCATCCGAGATAAAAAAAATATATATCGACAACAGAATCCACCGTCCTTCTTTCAGACGCATGCAGTTCACATATTCTGTTGCAAATGGCGATTCCGCTATTAGTCTCCACATGACTTTCGCGACTTCTCCAGAGCAGTCCTTTCTCTTATTTATTTTCACAACCCGTTTGCAAGCACAGAGCTTCTTAAAAAAGCACGAACCCATTGGCATCTCGCCAGCCATGTACGATTACTTGCTCTTAAAGCTTGCCAAGCACGAAAGAAGTGTGTAAAAGAAAAGGAAGAGAAGTCAGAGATCCAAGGGGGAAAAAAATCCGCCGGTGGTGTTTACACGTCCCAGGTGCGAAATTGTGTAGGTCAGTGACGGAGAAACAAAAAAAAAAAAAAAGAAGAAAGACTCCGCATACGCGGTAGGTCGTTCAGACGAAGAATTCGCTGAACCTTCCAATTACACAGATGCGTGCGCACCCGCGCCAACGAGGAAAAACAAAACAAAAAGAAAGTTAATTAGCGCTGTATAGACTTGTCTCGGATGAGCTTTATAAGAAGGGAAGGTGCAGAAGTTATCGCGCGTGTACTGCATCCGGCTTCACCACGAGTACATGCATGCACGAGATAGCAGACAAAAGCAGCGTTCGTTTTCGCGTAGTTAATAATAGCCTCATAGGTTTGGGGTCCCCAAAGCCTTTTGCTTACGCATGCTTTGGGTCAAGCAGGAGCGAAGACTTCTCCAATAGAGTCAACAACGCTTTGGACACTGACCCAATTCTCGGTCACTCTGTGTACTGGACGACAGCGGTCACTTCGATGGGTGCCGTCACGTTTGTCCGAGATTTCGGGGCAGGCTTTGTTTGGCAGCTCCCGCCTGAATTCGAGAAATAGCGCGCTCAACCCAAACGCGGTTTGGGTTTCGCGCATGCGATGTGGCCTTGACGCTATTTCTTTGGGGTCCGAAACTTTTGGGGCCCCTATATTTGAAAACTCCCTAATAATTGTTGGGATTTAGCGTCCGGGAACCATGATGTGGTCATGAAGGCCGCCGTAGTGGAAGGGTTCCGGAAATATCGGCTACCTGCTAATCTTTCAGGAGAGTTGCTTGTTGGGCATGTTGGTACACAACTTAGCAGACTACAAAAGTCACAAAACGCCGAAATCGGAAAAGCAGAGCAGTAGAAACAGAGACAAACGTCTGTGCTCTCTCTACTGCTCTGCTTTTCCGATTTCGGCGTTTGGTGGCTTTTGTGGTTTACTGCTAATCTTCAACGCGCACCTAAATCTAACTACAGGGGCCTCTGTGATGACGCTTCTGTATAGAAAATGCCGCAACCACGGTCGCGATTCGATACCGAAACCGTCGGGTCAGTATATAGATCGAACGTCATCATGACCGCTAAACCACCGAGGAGGGTGATAAGCTGTGTCGGGTGTCTATCACGGTTGAGTTCCGTGTTATCGGTGGCGCGATGAAATTTTGGAGTTGATTTACTCTATGTGTCCTGAGCGGGACACCACCTCCAAAGATAAGTACTTTGATAAGGAAACATACAACGTATACTTTAAGGTGTGGCAAAGAATTTTCGGGTGCTTCGAAGTTCGACGTGAACTTACAACACCGCGGCACACACAAAGCGGCGAAACATCACTTAAAGAACAAATCTAGCTAAACGTGATAGAAATCTCGTGTGTATATATATATATATATATATATATATATATATATATCAACATGAAATTCCAGAGAGTACGCATGTGCGGTGGCACCTTGATGGCTGGCCACAACAGCCCAACCGCAATAAGACACAGGACAGAGTGCTGACATCAAATAACCAACCAGGTTAGTCATTCTTCTAGCGAAAAGATTACTTCAAGTCACCACTCTGTAATGTCTTCTTGATTTCTTGCCATAACTGTGCACTATGCATCATCATATACCGCTGTTTCAGCCACGCAATTGATTGATATGTGGGGTTTAACGTCCCAAAACCTCTATATGATTATGAGAGACGCCGTAGTGGAGGGCTCCGGAAATGTCGACCACCTGGGGTTCTTTAACGTCCACCCAAAATGCGAGTACACGGGCCTACAACATTTCCGCCTGCATCGGAAATGCAGCCGCCGGGATTCGATCCCGTGACCTGCGGGTCAGCAGCCGAGTACCTTAGCCACTAGACCACCGCGGCGCGGCTTTTCCTACAGCTCTGTTCTGGAATTTCTTTCAAGATGCGAAAATAGGAACTTCAGCAAAGTACACGTTTTGAAAGGCGTGTTGATTATTTTATTTTTATTTATTTTATTCGAAATGCCTTACAGGCCCATTACAGGGCATTTGAGTAAGGGGGCATCAGTAAATACATTGCAAACTAACATATACAAAAGATAAAAAAGAACAGAGA
Organism: Rhipicephalus microplus; assembly: GCF_043290135.1. Taxonomy (NCBI): domain Eukaryota; kingdom Metazoa; phylum Arthropoda; class Arachnida; order Ixodida; family Ixodidae; genus Rhipicephalus; species Rhipicephalus microplus. The sequence goes on along the minus strand of NC_134706.1, from coordinate 25,165,176 downwards.
AAAACAAACAAATGAAAAACAGCAAGGTCAGCAAAACTATACAATAGAAAAACGAAACGAAATCAGGTCATCACGATTCTTATATCTCTGGCCTATCGGAAGGCACACTATTTTATGCTTGCCAATAGACGCCTTCAAAATCTACGTTGTGACGTCACAACGATCGGTGCGGGAATTTCAAAACTGTGCACCGCCACCCACGTCTTGTTTTTGGGGCGTTTTCCCGCTTCCCAAGCGTGATCTCGCGACAAGCGCAGTGATTTTGGTATCGCGAAAGAATAATTCACTAATACGACAAAAAATTGTTTTTTTTATAGTGTGTCTTTTTAAGAGGCGACATCGTCTGTGAAAACATGCCCAGCCTCTCTCAGCTGTTCAGGAAAAACCGCATCGGCAAGCTTCTTATCGTCGGCGTTCTGGAGGTGCCTTATCTCCAGCTACTGATGAGCACCGCGTATAGCGACGACTGCAGAGCAGCCGTTACACAGACAATGTGGACACGAGGACAACATTCGTTTTATATAACGTGTTCGCTCACAGCCAGAGAATGTGGACACGGGGACAACATTCGTTTTATATAACGTGTTCGCTCACGGCCAGAGAATGTGGACACGGGGACAACATTCGTTTTATATAACGTGTTCGCTCACAGCCAGAGATTGTGGACACGGGGACAACATTCGTTTTATATAACGTGTTCGCTCACAGCCAGAGAATGTGGACACGGGGACAACATTCGTTCTATACAACGTGCTCGCTCACAGCCAGAGAATGTGGACACGGGGACAACATTCGTTTTATATAACATGTTCGCTCACAGCCAGAGAATGTGGACACGGGGACAACATTCGTTTTATATAACGTGTTCGCTCACAGCCAGAGAATGTGGACACGGGGACAACATTCGTTTTATATAACGTGTTCGCTCACAGCCAGAGAATGTGGACACGGGGACAACATTCGTTTTATATAACGTGTTCGCTCACAGCCAGAGAATGTGGACACGGGGACAACATTCGTTCTATACAACGTGTTCGCTCACAGTTTGCGCAATAGTACCAACTAAGTGCTCGACAACGTCTGTTTTTTTTTCCTTCGTCTAATTGCCGTAACATAATTATACACACACGAACAAAAATAAAACAACTTTTTATGTATACCTAAACTCAGTTACAACCTAACCAAAAGATGTCAGTCCCGCCCAGAGTCATTGCTGGCCCCTCCCATCGAGAATTTTCCATAAATGCTCCACTCACTCACTCTGGTGTCGTCAATCACGTCTCGAAGAATTCAGACAGTCGACTCTGCCAGTGTAAACAAACCTTCGTGTCACTGGGTCAGAAACTCGAACGTCGATCCTTTTAAATTTCGACGCAGATTCTGACCTTTAACAACTAATACGCACAGTACTCACAATGCCCCGCCGCGGTGGTCTGTCTAGTGGCTAATGTACTCGGCTGGTAACCCGCAAGTCGCGGGTTCAAATCCCAGCTGCGGCGGCTGAATTTTCGACGGAGGCGAAAATGATGTAGTCCCCATGTGCTCGGATTTGGATGTACGTCAAAGAAACAACCCACGTGGTGGAAATTTCCGGAGTCCTCAACTACGTCGTCTCACATAATCATATGGTGGTTTTTGGGACGTTAAACCCCACATATCAATCAATCAGTACTCACAGCGGCCGAGAAAAAAGTATCATGCGGTTTAAAGAGCAGGCAGCACGGCTGTCTTTCACGGTCGAATGACAGGCACATCGTGGCCTTGTGGGCGAAGCCTACAACGTTTTCTTGGGTTGTGTACCAGTTACAAAACAGTTTTTTTTTGTTTCATTGCCGTCCCATTGTTTTGTACACCCGAAGAAAATGAACGATATTGTTATAGACCCGAACTCACGTCTTGTCACGTTTTAACAGTAATATACGGTAATTATATGACATCAATGAAAATTGACTTGCCGCATGCCAAACCCATAACTTTTTGATAAGCCACCACGGCGGCCTATAGTGGTTATGGTGGTGGACTTCCGACCCCGAGGGGTCGCACCCCAGTCGCATTTTCGGTGGAGGCGGAAACACTTGAGGCCCGTGTATATACTTAGATTTACGTGCACGCGAAAGAACCGTGGCTGTCGAAATGTCCGGAGCCCTTCACTACGGCGTTCCTCAAAATCACATCATGTTTTTTGGGACGTTACAACCCAGCAGATATTGTTCATGTTATCCTTTAGGTAACGCATTCGATAATCTGCCAATTGGGTTACAGTGGCGCTCGTTTTGCCATACACTTTATCGGGTACTTATGCTTCCGTAGTCCTGGGAATGTTAGGCAGCGCCTCTCGCGACTACATATGGCGGCGGCAGGAACGCTAACGTTGTAGGTTCAGCCCCTAACTGCGGCGAGTTGATTTGTAGTGCAATTTAACTCGTTCCCATTTGTGCGACAGTTACCACACTACAGCTATAACGCGCAACGTTTCTGAACGTTTATTTTCTGTTCACTGTCATTGTTCACGTTGTTTGTCTGTGAAGTACGCTCTTGTGAAGACATGCTACACAACGCACTGCCACTGCGAAGGTCTTTCCATCACACGAGTCGGTCCAGCTTCAATCGGCAAACTGAACGGCTTACCGAGGCTGGTTTTCCTATGTATATGTTTTGACCGCCGTTGCTGAATGTCTACTCCGATAAATCAGAATGAGCCCAGAGACTAATGCTCGAACCCGCAAAAGGGATAGGGGACGGGACAAACGAAACTTTGTCGTTATTCCCTATATCCACGGCGTCACCCACAACCTCAAAAATGTGGCCAGCAGGTGCGACGTAGATTTGTTTTTTTTTCTGTCCCAGAAAAGCTGGCTAGGATGTGCAAGGACGTGAATCCTGCAGTTCCAGGAGAGAGCGAGGCTGCCAAATCAAGCATCGGAACAAGTACGTTCCATGCATCGGCCAAACAGGCAAGTGTTTGAATGAGCGGCTGAAAGAGCACACTCACAATGTCTCCTCTAAAGTATCGGGCCAACTCGGCATTCATTGCCGGGACTGCGGTTGTGTCCCCGACTTTCAGCATTGTACGGCCATTAGGCATCATCGGGATAAGATGATACGCGATAATTTATAAGGCCACAGAAATGGAGAGGGTTGGTAATCTATGTGTCAGCAGGCCTTCTATTGCTCTATCACAAAAAGAAACAGATTTTCTTCCCAATGTTGGCACACGCGATGCTCATGGAGCGTTATCATGATGATTACTCAGTTGTTGGGTGAATTGTGTCTTCTTTGGTTTGTCATTCCTCTTATTTGTCAGATACTGCTCAAGTATATATTGCGCGGTTCCAACAAATAAGTCTTGTTGCAAGTCAGTGCCGCTGTATGTCTCCTTCTTTTCTTGTACCTGGTTATTGGCGCAGTTTTTTTTTACGTGAGTAACATTGTCTGTTCGTTTCATTACATCATTTCTAACAAAAGAAACGGGCACTCGATCAGTCCCCCGCTATTTCGAACAATGTTACAGTAGGTGATAAGGCAGTGCCGTTGAAGATGTCGTCTGCACATGTAGCACGGAAACGCGCGTACCTTCTGCTTCCGGCACTTCTTCCGCGTACGTCCATACAACTCTGCGAAGGGGTCAGCCACCGACGGCTGCGACAAGAATAACGGGGCACCGAGATAGACACACCGTCTCACTGGTGCGTAATTTGGTCGAAATATATAGCAACGCGCGTTCGGCTTCAGGAAAACGTCGCGTCGTCTGCTGGATGCAGCCTTGTCTGAGTGTCGTCTGCAGGGGAATACCCCGAACGGCTCACCGTCTGCTCGAAGAAAAGAAAAGGTCGTCTGCTGTGCTGGGCAGCAACAACAGACAAACAAAAAATCGTCTGCTGTACTTTGAGCAGACAACGCGAAGACTTGTGGCCGTTCGCGCCAGTTTCCTTCAAGGGGGTCTCTCCTGATCTCTTTCAGAATGGGGCGCCACTGCGCACCATAATGATAGTGGGAAAGTTGCAACGCATATACGGTCAACACTGAGCTTAAAGCGTAAAGCAGGAGTGCTAAGTACGGTCAGAAAGTCGTGCAAATGAGCAACATGATGGCCGCCACTACACCATATGACACACAATGGTGTAAGCATTGTTCTTGAACACTAGGGAGCGTTCATGTGCGCACGCGCGCACATGAAGGCTTCCTATTGAACACCAAATCATTAACGACACGCCGTGGACGCGTCGAGTGCATATGTGCTCTTATTTTTATCCTCTTTTCTACTCTTAGCATATCTCTGTAGTGAGCAGCACCCATCATCATGTAAACGTGAATGTTCCTCATTGAACTGTATCGTTCATCCATTCCTGTATTGATCCTTCTCGGGTTAAAAGAATTAACAAACAAAAGCACGCTGTTCCAAACTGCGCGAGGGAAAGCTTTTGATTTCAGCAAGAAAGGAAACGGAGTAGCATGCCAAATTCCTTCCACTGAAAAGGTTGTCGAAAAGGTGTCTGCACACAACGCGGAAAACGCACGCGCCATGAATGTACGGCACTTCGCGGTAGTGTTCTAGCTCTTTTCTGTTCGGATATTTGCACCAATAATAAAAAAAAAATGATGTCGCCATAAGGCGTCCTGTATAGACATCGCAAGAATATTTCGTGCCCGCCCCGCAGCCATCAACACGCCGCACTGGCCCCAAGATATATAGTTAGCGCGCGACCATTACATTGTGGCCCGCTCGCGTCAAGGACAGATCACTCAGAGCGATACGAAACTCCTCAAGCCGTGGGACGCCCGAAGAAGAAGGTATACGGTGCCGTTCGCAAGTCAATGCGCTGTGTAGCGCGCGATAACGGCGCAGCGTCCAGACACGTCTTGCAATGCATTAGCGGCTCACAACATGATCGTATAAGTGACGCAGCTTACGCGTAATATAATCGATTAAAATACGTTGGAAGTGGTTCGTACGTAATCGCGAACCCGTAACCGAGATCACTCGACGTGCGTCAGAACATCGCCAGAATAAACTTTTCTGCAATACCCGGTGGCTGATGATCACCTCCGAATGCTACAAAACTGCGGCGCATCGTGGGAAAACAAATGACCTAGAAACGTATGGTGTTCGTCGGAAACATGTGATACGAGAACAGACGATCGGTAAATGGCCAAGTCGTTTGGAGACGTTGCTCATTACTTTTGAAACTTTCGGAATGTTCAACGACAGACGACACTTCTGGAAGCAACGACTATACGCGGTGCATCGTCACATACCGACGTCGTTCGTCTGCTTCCCGCGTGAAGCAGACAGCGATCCTGCAAGAACAGACGCCAGGTAATGTCCCAGGGAGAGCAGACGATTTTGCAGCCTGCGGGTGCGTGACAATGCACAAATCGGTAACAGCGTTCCATGTTTCGCCCAAAACCGCATGCGCGCCGCGAATGACACGCAAGAGAGCTTCCTGGACAGCTCTGTCTCGTGTATGTTTCCTGGTCCAAACACCGGTGCGGCTGTTGTCCAGACGTAGATGCGCGCGTCAGCCTTCAAAACCCAGACCGCAACGCCAACTTCGCTGTAACCGAAACTCCGCGGGAAACATCGAGCACAAAAAGTTATCACTCACCTCTCACAGCTGGCAGAGGCGGCGGCTTGTTGCTTTCGGTTGGGAGAGACGGCTTCGTATTTCTGTTTCTTTCGTGCGTGCGCATTCGCGATTCGTCGAAAACGCCACCGAGCGCGCTTCGAGGTCGTGCTTCCTCCGAACGAATCCGACGGTTTCACCCGTAGCCAGGCGAAACAGCTGCGCCTAGGCCACGCCGCGATACGGGACGGTACTTAGTTGCGACGCTTACGGACGAGCCACACACACACTCGCAGTTACGCCGACAAAGTTCCGAGGCCCCATCGAACGAGCCAGCACTTCAGCAAACACTCCGGAGTCAACAAAAACTTTCGTCCGCTAGCGTGCACCCTTCATCTTCCGGTCCGTTGGTGCACGATAAAACTTTTTTTCGCCCTCCACAATACCACGAACTACACCAGGCAGCAAGGGCCGAAACAACTCGCAACGAGGCAGCAACACTGAGAAGCCGCCCCGACGCGACTCCCGCGATTGGTCGAGAGTGGCGATGACGTCGTCGCCGCCTCGCAATCGGCCGTCGTCTGCGAGCGAGGCGCAACAAGTGTGATAGCAGACGACGAAAACGCGGTCCGTCCGGTGGGAGGGAGACCTTTTGTTGCGTTTATTTCTTGGGCGATTAGGTAGCTAACTTGGCTGCCAGCCTTCTTTATTCTATCTTCCTCCGAGTGCCTGCGAGAGATAACCCGAGTGCAGAAAGGGCTGGAAACATTTATTCCTTCGTGAAAGAAGGTGCTGGAAGCTGTATTTTGTACAGCCGCTGAATACGTTTGAACATCAATCACCCTTGTAAGTACGCCTCGTACCGTGTCGCTGAGAAGAACGCTCGACTTCATATATAGTAACCATAGGACATGTATTCTAAATGGGCACGCTTTATGGGTGTTTGCTGCGGCGTTTTGTGTACGTAAGGTCGCCACTCAAGAGGCTTAGCTTTTATAACTAAGTCACTGTCACCTTTTCACAAAAAAAGATCTCAAGGCTTTTCGCTCCTGCTTCGTTCTGTCGTTTTTTGTGCAGCTATTTCACTTCTCTTTCTTTTTATCGCAATCTGACTTGAGTACACGAGAGTGAAAGCTACATATTGCGTTACGAAACTACCGGCGAAGGGCTTTGCGAGGCGTCATGCAAAATCGAAGCGTCGATTTAACCGCAAAACCTTGGCCCCCAAGGTAGCCAGGCTAACCCGCGCTAATGGATTCAACGTCACTCATCGTCCAAGGTTATTGCTAGGCGAGGCTGCGTTTTCTGGAGTTCTAGTCTTTTGAAATAAAGGCACCACCCTGAAAACGTTCACAACCATCAAAAAACACAAGTACACAATAAGGAACACATGTGGCCAGAGCGTAGGAGTGTCATTCATTTTAATATCTGAGAACAAAAGTTATTTAGGGAAACAAGTGCAACATACAATCAACCTGACAATGAGGCGCGTTGACAGCGCAGATGAAATTTCACAAGGCATGCCTCTACGAGAAATACAATGTTTTGTTCTTATGATTGCGCACGCGATGCGGCCGGCGCGACTTTAACTGCAATCAAGCCGGTAGTTTTCAATGCCGGAATTTACCGTGACACGTAGGTTACTCTTTGACTTGACACGTTCAAAGCAGCAATTTAAGTAGCACTCTTAATTTTTTGCAACCTACGTGCTCAGGTGTAATCACTATATTACGGGTCATTGCAAATGCAAATGACAATAGAGCTACGGCTTCAATTTGCAGTCGATTCGAAAACCACGTAGCCACTCCCGCGGTACCAGCAGCTGCGCACAATTGAATGCTTCACTACGCCTTCACGAGCTATCAACCTTGCGAAACAGAGAAACAAATAATCCGGACACCCAACGTGTTGTATCACATACCGTGCTTTAACCCCTTCTCGCACTAACACCACCAACGAAAAAAAAAAAAAAAACAAATGTCCGTACGAAATCCGCGCGTCTCCGTAGACAACTAGGGACATCTAGTGACCGCTTCGTCCACTTCGCGAGGAAGTAAACTAGAGGCACCTGGCGATCTCCTCGTTAATCTCCAGATTGCACCAGTCCCTCCTTACGTCGTCCAGGTGGTTGTCGAAGTCGGTGAGCGCACGGTACGCCTTTGCCCGACACAGGGACGACGTCACGTCCAACGTCTTCTCGGCCAGCGCGAAGGGCCTTTCGCGCCAGCGGCCGTCCTGGCTGGCGTACACCACGACGGGAGCCTTTTCACAGTCGAGCGACACCAACTGGTTGTCGATCATGACCAGGCAGGCGTCGGCGAAGTTTTCGGCCACTTTGTCGGCGACGCGTAGCGCAATCTGATCGGGCGCCGAGTCCCTCAGGTGCTCGTTGGCCTGGTAGTAACCGGCGATCACAAGGCCCGCGTTCTTGCAGTGCTGGTCGATTTGCACGAGCGCCACTTCGAGCATCGGCGTCAGTCCTAGGCACTGGTGGAACAGCGGCACGCTGTCGACTATGTGAAGCTGAGACGGTGCCTGGTCGCCCGCCCGGCGTCGTTCGTCGGCGAGCAGGACGCCGTTGACGGAGTTCTGCGGGTACTTGAGGCAGTGCATGATCATCTTACTGAATGCGCGGACGCCGAACTGTACGTCCGCGCTGCCGCCAGCCATGTTTCTCGCGTCGTCGGTGGTTTCTCGAGGAAAGCGGAAGTGAGTTCGATTAGCGGGATGGCCAGGCAGGAAGTTGAGAATCGCCGGCGTTTTGGATTAGTTCGTCGGGCGGCCGCAACAAAATGAACAGCAGCACCAATCATTGTCGTTTGCGGTTGTACTGACACCTTGCGTAGCAGTATGAAAGCTTCAAGAATAGTAAAAACTATACTAATAAACATAATAGCGCTACAAAATTAATTAACAAGTAAAAACTGACAAAAAAAGCGCTAATGTTGTCTTTTTTGGATAAAATGTTGCTTTTTTGTGACGCTGTTCAACTAAAAACTTCAAAAAATATGTTGACGAAAACATGGCTCTCATGACGTAGTTGAACGTTGACCCGTACAAAATCATAGCCTTCAAGATTGGCGATTGCCAGTTATGTCGCTGGTTATGTGGTTGTTGTAATGCGAATCTTGAACACTACTCACTCGCGTGGCACAAATTTTTCACTTAGGTACAACAAATAAAGCTGAACCTGGAGGTACTACGATACATTAGATAACTGCCAGAGTTCACATTATAACGCAAAAGCTAGCGCAAAAGCGAGGCGTGTTCACTGCCGAACTCAAACTGTTATAGTTACTGTCGATATGATTGTAACTCCGTTTTCGACAAAAATGAGCTAGGTTGTGTTCTCAATTTCAGCAAATTGCAGCATGCGTAGAGCTCTGATCTACAATCATTGTCGTTTTCCGTACAAGTTCTGTCTTTTTTTTTTTTCGCAGCTTTTTATTATTACTACCATTATTATGTGCAATTATGAAAGGCCGTTTTTGGTCACTACAGTATCCTTTGCACGGCCACAAACAAACGCACAATCGAATAAGAGTGGACTCATTCTTCAGCAAAACAGGTTTGCCTTTCGTATAAACTTTTCTTTTGAACGTTTACCGGTAATTTTGCGTTTGTTGGTATGTATATACCGTTATTCTGCACAATCAGCTGTACATGCGTCGGCGTTTATTGCTGTCAAAGGGCGATTTACAGACGTGCGAAATGTCGACGGCACATTTCAGTTTGAACAATATAACTATTTAATTTAAACTGAGACGTTGCCCGCAATGCGCTTCATCTAGGCGCGTTAGAAGTAGAGGAGCCCGACGTACGTGTTTCCCTCTTGCGGATGCTAATGCAGTTGACACACACAGCAACTCTAGTAGCTGCAAGATCTCGTGTCAATAAGTAGTTAATTTCTGCTCCTCTCTGTATTTTATTTAAAGGTCGCGCAAATAATTGAACAAATTAAAAAGAAAGCTAGGCAGGTCACTCCTCGCTTCTTTCTTTATTCGTTTTTGCTTTATTAAATCATAGTCCCTCAATAGAGTATTGAAAGACCATGCCTATTATGTTTATATTGGACCAGGCTCTCGTGTGCTGCCTAATGAGCCGTGTTTATCTCTCTTTATCTTTCATCTCCCCCATCCCCCTCTCATGTGCAGGGTAGCAAACCGGCTGCCTATAGACTGGTCAACCTCCCTGCCGTTCTTTTTCCTCCCATTTTCCTTCTTTGGACCAGGCTCGACATATGTTAGCAATGATGCCATTTTTGCCGGAAAATGACGACGCTAGTGACCAATAAAAAATTCCACATTTGAATATATGTAGCACGAATAGAGATAAGAAAAATATTCTGTGTGTAAGTCTTGCCAACGGATGATGAGAAATTCAAATTTTGACAGCAGCCTGACTGTTTGGAGAATATAATTCAGAGTCATGAAAAGGTAGGCTAACAAAAATATATTCACAATTCTCAAGACAGTGAGAACAGCATCATGCGATTAAAAAATTATTTATTTTGACACATATCTACAAGAAACATTCGCATCTGACAATAACAATACACGAAACGACTCCGATAAAAGAGTCTAAAGGCACACGCAGCTGATCGGAGAAGATAAGCACTTGATATAATACCTGCCAAATGCTAGTTAAGCACTAGTTCCACGTCTCTGCCAATTATATCGAGATAACAACCCGCTCAGCCAGCAAACCTGGACACGACTGCTTCAGAGCACACGTATATGTTAAGAAAAGATCATACTTCCATCTGTACAAAATGTTATGAAAAGATGTGAAAAAATAAACTTTTTACAAATAAAAGAGCATTTGATACAATGCAGTACATGCAATGAGAACAGTAGCGTATAGGGCGCCAGAGATGGCCGCACGACGCAAGCCACAAAACTGCGGCATAGGCCACTCTTGCGTGACTTCACTTTTGCATGCAGTTGAAATGATACCGCATCTTACATACAATGCAGGGCCAGTTTTTTTTTTTTTTTGCTAGACTGATGTGCGAAAGAATGTTGAATTTTCCTGTGAATGTATTTCACTAACCTGCCTTCTGGATTGATTTGTACAGCGGAACAACCTGTTGATTCCCAAGTCAATGAAGTTTCTTTAGAAGTCATTTAGCTTGTCATAGGCTAACTCACAGACGAAGTGCAGCCTGCTCTGAATACAAATGACCTGCCAGCGTTATAAAAGAAAAGCGTACCAGTGCTCTACATGTAGCTCAGACAGCTCAAATCAGCAAATCATGGCTGGGCCAGCATCATGCAATTCAGGTCTAAAAATGTTCATGGAACATGTTCATTGCCACTACTCTTAAGCAGTCATGACCGCATTGTAAAACTACACATACTGAAGTTGCTTCCAGCATGACTTGAAGTTTGGCTTTTCACTTCTCTGTATTCCAAAAGCATTTGCAGCAAGGCATTTTTAAACATCGCAAGAGACGAGCAGATATCACGCTTTAACGAATAATTCAACCCCCCGTGGATAGAAGTGTGCTTAGCCGTTGCGGAGAACAAGGGAAAACGTTTCTTGCGCATGTTCACATTCAACCATTACAAAATGCTCACTCCATGTTCCCCACCAAGCCCGAGAGCAGTGTAATTGTGGCCACCACGATGCCCCGAATGACCGCAGCTTTAAAAAAAGGGAATTTGCATGGCTGGCGAACAAGTGGTATCTATAGTTTGTAAATGAGCAAGCAATTAAGTAAGCCACTCTATAACGAAGCCATTAAAAGAAAGCCAAGGGACTTGCTGTGCTCGAGGCATGGTAATTGAAATGAACATGGAACATGTCAATACAAGCCACCAAAACCCTCAAAAATCAGTTTAGGAACTACCTAATGAGCGACCTCGTCATGAACTGTGTTTATTGTGAAAAGAGTTACACACTCTAAGACATATTTTTGTCACAATGACAATCGTCTTTGTTGCATCTTAACGTTGCACACGTCACAGCTTTCATTCACAAGGAGTGCACGTGTTTCCAAAGTGGCGTAGCATTCTTAACAGGAAAGTAGCAAGCACGGGGTTTTCAAGAAAGAAAACCGTAAGTGACTTGGGCAACAATTTTCGTTCGGCGACAGAATGATGTCCCAAAGTGTGCAGCCATTATGATTAAAGGGTTAAGTTCAATCACAGATCCTACTCAACACTGTTTGCATGAACTGACGACCTTTAAGACAAGCTTGAAGCACAAATGACTAGACTGAGTAACAAACAGTGGGAGATGTATCTACATTGAGGAACCCCAGTGTGTATCGGGGATTCTGGATGAAATCTGGCCCTGAGGTGCCACGCAGGATTGTCATCGCTAGAACGAAAGATGGCGAGATGACTTTTTTTCTTTTCTTGGCTCCAGCGCACTGAAAGACTGCCTTATTGGTTCATTTCTTGATGAATCCCTTGGTAACCTGAAAAAGAGACAGAAGAGATTCGCATACATCAACAATGAGCATTTGCATATGCAGTGTCTACGCGATATTCAGTAAAAAAAAAAGGAGCAGGATTAAAGAGCTGCCACACTGCTTTTGAATTTTTGAGAAAGCCTACCTTGGACAGTTCTCCATTCTCGAAGATTAAAGTTGCGCAAAGCTTTCACATATTTCAGATAGCTCTACTGTCTTCCCTGTTTTCATCGTTTATTTATTGCTTGCGGAGGAATCGCCTTAATCATACGAGGTGCCTTGTGCACAATAGTGTATACGACATGCTTGTGCTAATTGTGTCAACCAGCCACAAAGAAAGAGTTAGGTACATTAAGGTTTGGTTGAACTGAACGTCCTGCTTAAGTAATAGAAGTGTCTTCATTTTAACATAAATTCGCAGTGTACTGTAGCATATGACCACTGAAGGCACTACCATGTTCAATGCGACCTTTAATGTACCACCACCGTGATTCATGCCAAATAAATTTTTATTTGCTAAAAACTAACATTACTGGAAACGAAATCACAATATAGTTTGAGCATAAAGTTAGATTCTTTAATATACTTAAACAGAACATGGCTCCAGGAAAAAAATATATTTAATTACAAATGAATTAACATTAACTACTATAAAAAACAAATCAAACTATATTATGACAATATTTTTGATGCAGTTGAATATCGTGTGCCTTGGAATGATGTGAAAATATTACGCACTTACAGACATGTTCTCATAAGTGGAGCCTGGAAAGATAATCACAAAAGCTACACGGAGGATTCCCCACCTGCCTGGTGCACACTATAACGGTAAGCTATATATGCAAGTATTGACTTTCCAATAAATGTCTACTAGCTCATCATGGTGCATTTTTTAAGCCTTCCTCTCGTCAAGATAGTTATAGTGCGCAAGCAGAACGACAACAAAGAGAGAAGGACACGGCCTCTGTGTTGTCGTTCTGTTCTCGCGCTATAACTATCGTCATGTCATACCAACTAGCCCAAGCTGCCACACTTCTAACTTCCACTCGTGTTGTCAGATAGCACTCTTTACACGACGGTACGGACGTCACAGCAAAACACAGCGTCACACGGCCAAACAAACTGACAAGACCGAAAGCAGACAAGACACTACTTGCCACACAACACAGACAAGAACAACGCCACGGCATAAGCAGGCGTCACGTAGTCACAGCCTGAAAAGCAAACAACACAAAAGCACCGTGAGAGAACTGTATCACTTTCAAGACATTCTTTCCATTACCGCTTAATCCCTTAACAAAAAGCATGCACCGGGTGGTAATTCTCGTGTTTTATATGAGGTGTCTCTTCTAAGCACGGTTCCACGTATGCACTGCCTTATCAACTTCCATTCATTAATCATCAATTATTTTGTAAATATTGCAAGTACGCATAAAGGATTGTAGAAGAGCGGAAATTACGATCATGGGTACAGCATGGTAAACACAAATTTAACAAAACTAAGGAAGTAGAGTTTTCAGAGTTGAAAAAAAAAAGAATGATACACTATTAATGAACACATGATCAACCATGGAGATAAAATACAACTGAAAATATACAGGGTAATCAATACAAATTTAAGTATGCACAGTTTCTTATAGCCAATTGTCTGTTGCAAGATGTTCCCCTCAAATGATTACACATTACAGTAGACTCCCATTAAATGAAACTCTCTTTTTAAACGAAATTGCTGCTTAAATGGAACAACTGCCTCTAATATAATTGGTTTCATACTTAAATATTGTATCCCTGTTTATCTCTCAGTAAACGAAACTCCTCTTAAATGAAACCCCTTTTTCTGGTCCCTTCAGGTTTCGTTTAAAACGAGTCTACGTATACCTTACGTATGCTAATGAGGAATGGCAGGTTCACACAAATTAGTGTTTTGAAACTTAATATATGCCCATGTAAATAATCTTGTAAGCCCAAAGTTACGTGTGAATGGAGAGAGCCGTCAAACTCCAAACTTCTCCCAAATTTTATGTTTGAACCCAGGCTCTGATGTCAGTTCGATATCACGAATTCATTGGTGCTTTTGCACACCTGGGTCCGTTTTACACCAATAATTTAAGAAAGCCGTAATCTATTATTTTCATTCCCATTTTTTAAATTTAGATACTGTGTCTCTTATTTATAAGAGCATTTCATTTGACATGATGACTGCCATGACAATGAACTAGTACTTCCAAACATTCTTTTACCAACTTTCGTGTGACAGATTGAACTACTCCGCATAATGCTGCTGTACGGAACTCAAACACTCTCTGTTAACACACAGTCACCTTCTGTTAGCCTGTAATATTCTTAAATATAGACATGACAATCTTGTGGCACAGCATATGGAGTGACCGGCTGAGAAACCCCCCGAAGTCTCACAACATCTCAGGGCAAGAAGAAATTTGCCTAGCAGTCAGTGCCGTAAGATCCCATGCGAGCGCTCCGACCCGAGCAAGCGACCAGTCCTTTTTTTTTTCGGGAGCTTTTAAATAGGCACCATTGAAAGAGGAAGCACACCCCCCTCCTTTGTTTCTGCCATTTTCACATTGTTTTTTTTTTTTTTTCGCCAGTCGAGAGGAAATAAAAGCACTTCATGAGTGCGTGTTCATTCGAGCATTTCATTGCTGTGCATTCTTAATACTAAGCAGCTGTTTTGCCACCACCTCGAGCTTTCGATCCACAGCCGAGTAAAGGCCATCCCTCCAAACCTTGTCAGATTATTTTTCACAGCAGGGAAGGGTGCTTTGTCAGGGTTTCAAGGTACTCGTTTTGTGCACGTCCTTTGTTGACATCATTATGGCAAGTTGGTATTCAATTTCAAAGGCGAGAGACGCTAAATAAGAGACAATGAAGGAAGCTTTGCAATAGTGTTGTCATTTTCTTCGGCCTACCCTATTTGTCACACTATTAGCCTTCAATATCATTTCGCGTTGAATTTCTTGAAGCTGCGGTTCTCAACTGCCTCGCCAAGCGTACCACAAGAGAGGCAACGACTTGCCTGTTCATAGAATGACCAAGCCATGGCAGTGACCAGTGTCCTTCGCAGCATCCTCGGTACCAGTCCACGGAAATACCCCACCACACCTTCCTCCTGCAAAGTGACAGTGCCGTTCAGCTACGACTGCTTGCAAAACAAAAGATGGTGTTCAAAGATGTCACTGTTCGAGCGAGTAGGCATTCCATTGCTGCAGCATGTGTTAGTATGACACATTAAAGTAAAGAAAATGCACCACCAAACACGGGTCATTTCACATGTGCTTGTAACACAATATACATAAACTCAATAATGCGCAACGAGTTAATGTTTGGTGCATACAAAAGAACAAACTTTAAGGGCAAGAAATAAGCAGTTCGAAGTTAAGCACTCATGTGTCACTTGATGTGTGCTGTTTTTTATAGTTTATGCATCACTCTGCTATATGCTGCAGTCGCAGAAGTATTGAGTATTGATGTAAAGCTACGTCGGTCCCAGATATATCAAACTCGGATATATCAAATTATTTGCTATATCCAGCAATTGAGAAATTCCTTTGAATTTCCCATGCAATAGTGAGGGCAGTGCACCCGTATATCAAACTCCCGCACAGAGGGACATCCGCTACATCGAACGCTGCGCGGCACTGAAGCCCAGAAAGTGCATTTTTCTTAGCAAATGTTGATCAATTTTTAGCCACAATCTTAACAAGTTCTGATTCCTTTGAGTGCGCAGGTGATGAAAAGTCAGTGTTACCAGCTTAATTGTGCTGATCTGCTTCGTTGTGTGGCGCTTGCGAGTGCACCAGTATGTTTGATGCACGAACTGCAGGTCTTGACGCATGGGCACAGTGTTTTTCAAAAGACCGATTGCCAGGACCATCAAAATGAGAATGTGAAGTGACTCGGCGATATCATTGCAATGTTCGCATTCCCTTCATTGTTTGTTGGCGCACAATGGCATGCAAGCCTGAAAAGCATGGTCTCCTAAATGTGCAATATGTGACTTACTGATGTGACATATTTTTAGTGTTCTCGGTTTCAAAATGCATGTCTCGGAAGTTACGCTTTTTCTAGCTTTACCCGTCTTAAGCATCCGAAAGCAGCAGCTGCTAGCTACAAAGCCACAAGTGCCAATATCGCCAACATGTTGACAGTGAGAACTTGGCATCGTCTTTTGCGCCTTGTGTGGACTTGTGTACTTCTTGCCTCGCTCCTGATAAATTCTCATTCGGGAGTCGAACACAACATTGGCCCTCTCGTAGAGATGAGAATTATGACTGACGCTCGGAGCGACATCAAGTAAAGCACCGTCGTGAACTTTCCTTGCGGGCCAGGTGATGGCTTTGGGTGCGTCATGACCGCTGACAACGTACGGTGCCTCAGTGAACTCTGCGACTCATCGGCGTTTCCGGGCGCCATCCCAGACAGTGAGCGACTTCATCAGTGCAAATGACGACGTAGCTGTTTCTGACTGCATCGATGCTGAGATAATGGCAGCCGTTGCCAGTGCTGCGAAAGTGTTCCCGTGTAGTTATAAATATGCCACCGCCTTCGCTTCTGCCGCTAACCAGCCTTTTGCCGCGCTGCAAAGCTTGCATTGGCGTTGCACGTCAATAAACGCTGTTCACTGATTTGGAAAGCTTCAATGATATTGAGGACGACTGGAACTTGACGGCGCGCAAGAAGCAAGGCAAGTTTACGAACTATTTTCATGCGAAATAAAGTGCAGTAACTTGCAATTTCCACCTTGTTCTTCATTATACTGCAAGCGAATCGTTATGTTAGCACTTGTAATGATTTCTAAGGCCTGGCTTTAATTTATGCTTTACCTACGCATATATTGTGTTTCGAATTATCAACATATCAAACTATTTCGTGATCCCCTTCCAGTTCGATATATCCAGATCGACTGTATAACATACAAAGCTAATATGAATGCGACCACTACTGCATAACAAAGGCAATATCAATGCAACATCTGTACAACTGTACTTGAGTGCCTCATGCCGCAGATGTAAGGCGACAGACTAGTGTCATGCACGTTGAATCGGCAAGTCACCTGTTTTGCCACCATTGCAGCGATGGAATATCTCAGAATTTTCATGCTCAGTCAGTTCCTTCAAAATTTTGTTTACGTATTAGTTCTGCTAAAACTTGGAAACCTGTGTGTTATTCTCACTCCTGCTTAAGCACTGAGTGAGGCTGAAGCATGCATAATGAAGTTAATTAGTAAATCAAATACCTTGGCTATTAGGAGGATAGTGGTGAGGATGCTTTGGAACTTGGCTGGCTGCAACTGCATGTGGGTCTTGATCACGTCGGCCGGCTGCGTGATGACCGAGGCGAGCAGGCCGGCGACCACACCGCAGGTGAAGTTGGCGGCCACCAGGTGGGTCCCTTCCTTCACACCTGGACGGACAAGATGAGCAGTACACGTCCTCTTAGCAGAGAGTAGCTGCTACTGCGACAAGCAACATTTGACGTTTACACATAAACACATAGAGGATACGTCTTTCAACCTATTCGTGACTAAAGTAGGTAAGTGTGCAAATACAGACGCAAGAGAAGGGTGTCAAGGCAACGAAAATGCTGATGGCGAACTGAAGAGGCTGAAAATAATGACGTAAAAACTTCTCCGCACATGCGCAGGCGCTCCGTGCAGACAGGTGCGCTCCATGCCCTTGCATGTGCAGATGACTTTATGTCTACCTTCTTTCCACTGCAGCGTGCCTTTTCCCTTCATCGTCCCACTTGTGTTGCCTTGACCCCTTTTGCCTTGTCTGTACTTGAACGCCTACTTTCTCTTGTCACACATCAATTAGCTTTTCGTTGCTTCAAGTTCTAACATGTCCTAAGTGGCTCCTAATTGCCAGAGTAGTCAGTACAGTTGAACCCCACTACAGCGAAACTGACAGGGTGCGGAAAAAGTTTCGTTGAAGCGAGAATTTCGTTGCAGTGAAATAGAAAAAAAATATTGCTGATCTGAGCCAGTAAAATAAAGGAATGTTTAATCTCAAAATTCTCACCCATGCATAGCGAGGCCATGATGAAAAGCACGCTGAAACAATGCCTAAAACCGCTTTCATGAACGAACCAAACAGTTGCATTAACACGTTAACACCAGCAGCTGTCCGCCGTCAAAAGTGTCCGAGAACGCCGAGATGGAGGCAGGGTATCGTGGAGCAGCGAATTTTGCATTATTCTATGCCATTCTTATCATCCATCACTCGCGGCTAGCTGATTTTGTTGACAATGCAGACGAACAGCCGCTCTGATTAGTTACCACACTGGCCAAGGGCGAACATAATGATAAGCATCAGAATCGGAAAAGGCATCGTGCCACGGTGCCTGAGCCATGAACCAAGAACTGAGTGACTGAGCTTCAACTTCGGATCGTCTGCGGCTCAAAAGCAAGTCAGTGGCAAAACAAAAGCAGGGCAGTCTCATTGCCATCACTATCGATCAATTGCGGCGCCTATGTTTGCTGAACGGCGGCGGTATAGCAGCGGTTTCTGGTGGTGCCAACACGTGTTTTAAACTTCGTTGACGCACTTTCGCTCTCTGAAATTGCATTGAAATGTTAAAGATTGGGTTTACTGCATAGCAATAAGTATCTGAGCCTGAAATTGCATAGTAAAATTTTGTTGAAGCGGTACAATCGAAGAAAAAGTGTTCGTTGTGGCGACAATATTTATGCATTGACTCCTATGGACTGCTGACGGGGAATCGTGATTTTTTCGTTGAAGCGGCATTCGTTGTAGCGGAGTTCGACTGTAGAATTTTTCGATGAACCGAGTCTTTATCTTTTGTACAGTGATGTCTCACAAGAAAATGCCACTCTTTTTTTCCACCTTATCATTGTTCCCTGTGCAGAGTCAGACCAATACATGCTAACTTATTCCTACCTCTCTCTATTCCTGCAATGAAGTTCCCCTATTGGGCTTTCGTGGTTTAGTCCAAAGCACTCATGATAAGACAAGACCCACATGTCACATTAACATGAATGGTGGAATCTTAATGCACATTGCTGCATTGCATGAGGTGCACTTAATATCACACTAGAATGTCGTCTTGATGCATTTGCATTAAGTGCATCTTTGAGTGTGCTTAGCACAATGAAAAAGGCAGGCACGCGAATCTGGTTACTGTTCTGTCTTTTTTTCCCTTGTAAACCTCCATTACAGGACACACATAACAAAAAAAGCACCATGAAGCAACATTAGGAACAGATAGCGCCATTTACACAAATCGTTCATAACATGCCGCCGAGAGACACTACACACAAGGCCACCTAAACAACCCCCTAAATATGCTCCTGCATATAATGACAAACTAAGCTTTATTCTTTAACTATAGCACTTTATTTATAGTTACATTATAAGTTTAAGCATTATAAAGAGGCTCAAAGTTTTTGCCCGAGATATTTTTATTTGTTTGTTTGTTCCGTTGCCCAGCGCACAGTTTCTGACTTCTGAAGTTTGTGTTCGCTTGCAAGTTTTCGCATGCTGCTGGCATAAAAAAACGTCAGCAGATAATGGTGAGGACTTGGCAGCATCTACCATCGGGCTAGTCAGTTTGAAGTTGAATTTACTGGTGCGAACACTCAAACAGGACGCGGGCGTGCTTGTCTGCATCCCGTGTTTTAGGCCTCTGCCTTGAGTACTTGTATCACTCGATTCAACTTCAGACGGTGATCACTGCATGCAATTCAGTGAATATAAAGGGCGTGCACATGCGAATACTTTGTGCAAAAAAGAAAATCTCACTTTCGGGGACAAAGCGCTTTGCTTGCACGTAGAAGACGAGGTAGATACCCGAATACGGAGCGTCCCGAACCAAGGTCGGAACGAGACCGGAGTAAAGACCTGCAATGAAGAAAAACAGTCAGAATTGCAAGCTAAGTACTAAACAACCAATTAAAAGGTTTCAAGTGTACAAGGTGCATTACTATACAGTTGAACATGTACAGTAGAATCCCTTTACAAGAGACCCTGATACAAGAGACAAATGGGTATAAGAGACACCAGTGTGGCTACAGTAATATACTGGTCGATAAGAAAGTGCATACGAGATACCTTGCTTATGAGAGACGTCCCATATAAGACACAAGAATCGCTGCCCACAGCATACCTCTTATAGAGAGGTTTAACTGTATGTCATTATGTCTTGCATTCTCGTTAGAAGGCGCAAGTTGTGCCATTTCTCTCTCTTTATTTTTTTCTGAAGATCATGGTGGCATTCTAGCTGTACGAGTCATCAACAAATAAGGGTGTCGTAATTTGTGTGGAAGCTGGCCTATTAGTTACTGCATGTTGGTACAACAGAAATAACATTTAGAAAAGTCGCACGGACAACAAAGCATTTCTTTTTTTTAAGAACAACGAAAAAAATTTTGAACCACGTAAAAATCCAAATGTACGTGCACAGCAGTGTTCATGCTAAAATTAACACTAAGGACTAAAATATACGCATCGACATGAGTTGGAACCAAAAACTATTTCTGATACCGAGCTAAAAAAAGGAACAAGGTGTCACTACTGTTGTCCACTGGAAATAGTGGAGAACTCAAAAGGTTGAGAAACAACAGACCGCTCAATGACAAAACTCTTCGGCCATAACCTCTGAAATATGGCGGGGCCTTCATTACAGTGAAGAAAACTTGGAAGCTTTAGCCTGATAGGTCAAATCAAACCAGACCAGGTGTACCCATCGCATAGATAGGAGCTAGCTAAACCCTTTCTACACTATAAAGAATGCAAAAAACCGTATAAAATGTGTGTGTGATGTTTAAGAGTGCTAGCGACTGCGCTAGTTGTCGTTTGTATCTTATAGACAAGATGATACATGTCATTAACAAAGAGACTTGGAGGCCATTATTATATTGACAAATAGGCAGAACCATCAGCCTTGCAGCAGTGCAGAGACTGCTTCAACTGCAGAAAATGAGCGGTTTATCAACATTTAGACATTTTCACAAATGGTCACCCGAGTGCCTACCTCGCAGACCACTTGTTCTGTAGATGTCTCTGGTGGCTTCACTCATGGTCCTGTAGTGATAAACCTCGCTCTGAAAATAGGAAACAAGAAGAAGAAAATTGAGGTGTTTGACGTCTTTGAACTAGTATTCGGACGCTAAACCGACTGAACTCTGACATATTTGCAGAAGCAGCGTTCAGGATTCCCTGAAGTGCCACAATGATTATTTGTGGCACGGGCAGTGAGTGACTCTCTCGTTTCTCTTGCAAGCACTTCCAAACGAGCACTCACTTCTCGTTTTTCGAACATTCACAAAATTTGTTATAAAAATAAAACTAACATGAAAACAATATTTATGGTTCAACTTATGAGTTATATTGAATAGATATGGCACTGGAGCATATGTTTACAGAAGAACCTGAATAACTGTGATCATTAATGAAAATTAATGGAATGAAATGATGATGGTATATAATGTTTTATGATGCCAGGGCCATTCGATGATTAAAGAGTGCCAGGGCAAGAAATAAATATAATTAATTATTTGATTGAATTATTTCAGTGTAATATTTTTTTGTCAACAGTTGAATCGTTGCCACGCCCAGTGGAGCACATCTCAACCACGTGTTTCTTTCAAAGTGGCCTCTGATATTTGTGCAAAACAGACGCTTGACCACAGAAACGCAACAGACCATACGAACGCCGATGTGCAAGTCTCAACTGCGATACGCCTACCACGTCGAGGATTAGGATCGCCTCCAGATTTTCCTCAATCAACCTGTCAACTGCTTTGAATAAACTATTCCTTTCATGGAAATATTTTGATTTTGAGACTGTTGACAATGAAGTAAAGCAACGATATGGCTTTATTTTTACACAACAGTCAAACTTCATTATACTGAAGTTACATCTTACAAGAAAATAAGTTCGTTATATAAAAAAATTCGTAATAGATGTTATTCCTAACACTGTAACTATTGAAAGTCAATTTTTCTTTTATTTAAATATTTCGTTATATCCATGTTCGTTATACCAAGGTGTGAGTGTACATTGCAGCACCGTCTTAATGCTTCGGAGGTCATGTTTAAGTGCTTCTTGGGTACTTAAACTGCAAGAGATTTTTAATAATGGAGTCTCTCTCTCGGTGACAATTTGCACATGGGCTGCTCACACTAAAAAAGGTCCCCTCCTACTTTAAAAGCTGAAATTATGAAGAAAGCAACAACGTAGAATCCATTGTTCTTCAACAGAAGAGGATAACGACTCTGTTATCTTCAATTACACTATCTCGAGTGATGATTCCGAAATTCAGAGTGAAGCCAGTGTTAAGAGACAAGTGCTGCACTGCAGACATCAACAGCCATCCTTCGTGCCTGCATTCGGGTCCTAGAACTGTAAGGTAAGGTACTCCATATTGAGCACACAGATTAGTTGAAGTTACTTTACAAGTGGGGTGTTGCACACGAAGATACAAAGCACAGCAGGAAAGAATTAAACTTACTCTTGGCAAGGGGGTGACATTTGTTTTTAAGCACAGTCACTAGGTGCAGAAAAACCTGTCCACTAAGTTGCGATGTTTTCACCAAATTATGGCAAACCATGGCACACAAAATGTGCTGTTATCTATTGTAATGTTTTACCTGATAAAATCTAGATGTGATTGCAAGGCATGTCCTAATGCAGTGGTTCGTAAATGGGCGTCCAGAGACCCTAGGGGGTCCGCGAAGCCATTTCTGTGACCTGCGATACCTTCAACCGCATTTTTCTTTACGCTTGACTGTGCACCGTATGGATTGATTGATTGATATGTGGGGTTTAACGTCCCAAAACCACTGATGATTATGAGAGACGCCGTAGTGGAGGGCTCCGGAAATTTCGACCACCTGGGGTTCTTTAACGTGCACCCAAATCTGAGTACGCGGGCCTACAACATTTCCGCCTCCATTGGAAATGCAGCCGCCGCAGCCGGGATTCGAACCCGCGACCTGCGGGTCAGCAGCCGAGTACCTTAGCCACTAGACCACCGCGGCGGGGCGGCCCCGTATGGATGGACTGTCCAAAATGAAGAGATGTGGCACGTTTGTTTGATGTTTTTGGTAGCAGTAAAATGCACCTATTTCATTGCTCCAGTTGTGTTAATTTACCTACGTATCCTCCCTCACTCTGCTCCGCTGCAAGGGGTCCCCCATCACTGACACCAGCCCACAAGGGGTCCCGGACCAATCCATGGCTGAGAACCACTGTCCTAGAGGGTACTCTCGCATAATCTTGACTGTCTGCAGTTTTTTATTGTGCATTTAAAATTCACAACATGGTTATTATTATTTTTCTTGCATTTTGTGCCCAATAATCACGGCTGCAGTTGCTAGGAGTTGAACCCCCATTCCCGAGCTTACCAGCACGATACTTTGCCTGCTAATCTACCATAAAGTGTGCCCGTAGGGATAGGCTCTGCGTTATCAACGGCACAATAAAATTTCAAACATCCCCGGCACCCGTATCGCATGCACGAGCCTCCGTAGATAAGTACGTTGGTAAGTAAACACGCAGCGTACATTGCATCGTAACCAACTCTCTATGGGCCCTCTGGCTTTAACATACAGCATGGATTCACGGCACGGCAGAAGGACAATTTTTCTTCATCTAAGCAAGCAAGTTCTATAGCACACATGCACACACAATTTCGATTCGCCCATCACCTGCTTTTCGCTATCGTTTTGTACTTAGAGGCTGTGGCTCAGCGAAGCTGTCTATGATAGCTTTTTCTGCAGCCCTCTTGTCCCTGTATTTTCTTGAGGCAGAAATGAAAACTATTATTATTATTATTATTATTATTATTATTATTATTATTATTATTATTATTATTATTATTATTATTATATCTCATCCTTTTCACCTGTTGAAAAGGAGGAAGTGCCCAGCATGCTTACATGTCTCCCGATGCTTCTGTAGGGTGCAGTAGGGCGAAATGCGTCTTGCCAGACAAGACAAGATAAGTGATAAGCGATAAGGAGAGATGTCTGCGACAAGCGTATCATGGCGTCCGACTGCCCTGCGCAAACACGAAACCCGCGCGCTTCGTGCTTCCTCAAAGCCAAAGGTGAACGACCATAAGAGCCCGCACACCCGAAGCGCGGCATGCAACAGGCCACACACTGCACGAACTTCCGGGTGACGACAGCCGTGTGGATCGAGGCTCGCGGCTTTGGCGCAAGGGAACGCTAAGCGAAGTGTACAAGCGTCCGGCTGACCTCCTCTGATATTGTTGCTTCAGATAAACGCGAAGATGTTTCTGCGTTATACGAAGACACATTTGTAGATTTACAGAAAAAAAAGTACAAAAAGTACCGAGATGGTTTTTGAGACGAACTTCAGTCAAGCTGTCCTTATATGCTTAAGTCATTTGCAGATCCTGGAAATTTTCTCTTTGAATTGCAATTTCGGCTGATCAGTTTTAGCCTTTTAATGGACAGCAATTTTTTCTTGAAAAAAAAAAACACTGACCGACACTTTCCTGTTTTTTTTTTCAGTACACAAAGTATTCGCTCTAGTGAGTGAGCGCCCATGAGTGGCTTGTTTTTCCCACTTCTGTCTGGAGGTGCCAAAAAACTTTTTACGTGTATTAAGCTCGGAATAAAATTTTTTTCTGAAGTCATGGGGTTGCATTCAAATAACAAGAACGGCATATCACTTGAGACGACCAGTTTTCTTCAGTCACTTAATGCCACATTTGGTAAACAGTGACGACACAGTAATTTTTCCAATTTCGTAAAGTGTGCCGCCACTGAACATCTAGCACATGGGGCTTTGGGCTAACTTAAAGAAATCATTGAGTATTATCAAATGGAAAGTAATTTACTCTCAAACCACAATAACTCACTGGAAAATGCATCACATCATCATCATCATCATCAGCCTGACTACGCCCAATGCAGGGCAAAGGCCTCTCCCTTGATCCGCCAATCAATCCGGTCTTGTGCTTCCTGTTGCCACGTTATACCCGCAAACTTTTTAATCTCATCGGCTCACCTAACCCTTTGTCTCCCCTTCGTGCGTTTGCCTTCACTGGAAATCTAGTAAGTGACCGCCGGTTATCCTGCCTACGTGTCCAGCACATGTCCATTTCTTTTTCTTGATTTAATCTATGATATCCTTAAGACCGGTTTGTTCCCTGACCCACTCTGCTTTCTTCTTGTCCCTTAAGGTTACACCTATCATTTTCGTTTCCATCGCTCGCTGCGTCGTCTTCAATTTAAGCTGAACCCTCTTTGTAAGCCTCCAGGTTTCTGCTCCGTAGTTAAGTACTGGCGAGATGCAAATGTTATATACTTCCCTCTTGAGGAGGATGCATGAGTGCAATATAACCCTACCGTTCTGACTTGCTTTCAATGCAGCCTCTAAAACCTCAGCACAAAATTGCTTAAATTTCATGGATTCCTCTATTTCAGCCATTCATAACGATTCACTAACCAAATGAAATATAAAACAACAAAGCATGCCACGTCTTCAGTCTCACACACTGTACGAGTGCGCATCAGAACACATCTAGTGTTACAGGACAAGCGACACGTCGGACACTGTCAAGCTTACATCGTGTCCTTTGCCTAATGATTATAAAAATACAAATAAGAATTAGTTGATAACAGCAAGGACTTACTTATTGCCTGTACCTCATCAAGCATAAACCGGCAAAGCAAGCATGAAGCTTCTTTAGAAAGCGTTGTCTTTAGGCATCAACTAGGCGTCAGGCTCATTTAATGGCCTCTTCAAAGTTTAATAAATTGATTGATTGCTTTATTTGATTCGTCACAGTACAGCGTAACAGGCTTTGATGTGCAGCTTTGAAGAGCAGTTAAACCATGCGAGAACAAGTCAGCTCGGTGAAGGGCAGCTTCCTCCATTATGCAAAGCTCAGCTACTGCAAAGAGGATAGACAGTATCCAGCTATCTATTTTTCCTAACCGTATTACATTGTTTGTGGCAAACTGACAAAGTGGACTCGCAACCATATGAGAAGTAGCAGAGGCGTAAGGGGAAGGGAGACGCGAATGAATGCTGTCATTGATGGCAAGAGACGGGAAGATCGCGCGACTGCCGCGATAGGCGTGTGACAGACCGGTTAAAATAAAAGAAAGGAAAGAACACGCAGTCGTACCAGCTTCGTCAGTTGTGCAGAGTTTGCTCGCCGAGATAGCGGGAGGCTCAAACCAGCTTCGCGCAACCACGTTCTTATCGGTGCTGCATCGTCAGCAGAAGATTACTGTACCTTGCCGGCTCCGAGAACTGCCGGTTCGACTTGTGTAGACAAAGAACACGATCGATAAGAGGCACCAAGTGCTTTAAAACTTTGATTTGTTTCCCGTTGTCGGCTGTGTAAAAGTAGAGTATACCCACATGACTGTCAAAGGCGTCACATTACGCCGCAGAGTACGGCATGCCAACCATTTCAGAGAGCACGGACAGAGCTTTGCACTAACGTGCAAAGAATCACACTAAGCTACCCAAATTGACCGAGAGTGCAGCATGTGAGGTCAGCCGTACGAAAGAAAACAAAGACCATTTACTTGACCACTCTTCCAAAATTTCATTAGAAAGCTACATGTTTTCTAAACGGTTGTAATGATTGGGTAATTGTCTACCTTCTGCGACTGCTACTAGAACACAATCACAATTGTGTTTAGGCTCACAGGTTAGTGAAGGCTCTTTTGTTCTCTGCGAGAATAATGGTCCTGTGTGAGCATTTTTAACTAAAGCAGCACGCTCCCACATAGGTCACCGAATCTACCCCACATTCGCTTCCTAGGCCCATCTCTCTTATCTTTCACATTTTCCCTTTCTCCAAGGCAGGGTGGTCAACCAGATGCTGTCCTGGTCAACATGCCTGTCTTGTGTTTCCATTACGCTAGGTGCTCTAATGGGAGGATGCAAAGTTTGCAAATTCCTTTGTAAGTTGAATGCTGATTCCTTGTTTCCTGCCTTACACAGATGGAGGCAGAATGGGTCGGGGAAGGGGGGCGGGAGGGGTATCTCCTAAAGCTTTCACACACCTCTTCTTGTGCCCTCTCCCTGAGAGACAACATTGACCAAACACAATGCGTAAGCTACCTGCTCTATGCAAGACACGCTGTTGCCAAAACACCAGTGCAATGATATATATATATATATATATATATATATATATATATATATATATATATATATATATATATATATATATATCCTTCACTCCGACGAAGGCAGGCCCACCTGCCGAAACGTTAGTAAAACTAGTGTTTTTTCGCACGTTTGTCGACCTCTTTTTATACTGTGTATATGTATATATATATATATATATATATATATATATATATATATATATATATATATATATATATATATATATATATATATATATATATATATATATATATATACACACACACACACACACACACACACACACACACACACACACACACACACACACACACACACATTTATGTTGAGTGCTGAACATGAAGCAGCAATTTTTCCATAGCGTTAAAACGAAGTTGCAATCCAAAGTGAACAACAACAAGAAAAGAAAAAGAAATCAAAGATTACCTCAAATCTGGTCTTGATAACCGTGACTGGCAGCAGCACGACACCGGATATGGCCCGAGCGCTGGCACCGAGGAACATGGCTTCGCTTGAGCTCGGGTTGTCGAGGCTGCGAAGTCGTGGCAACCCGTTATTCCAGCCGTCGCCGAAACTAAGCCAGAACGCAAATCCGCAGGCCATTCTCGTTGAGCTACAGAATCGGCTTTTCAAGTGTGCCCATCACTGGATCAGGTTGGTGGCACATGATGAAACTATTATTCTAACTTTTCGTTACAATGCCAGATCACGGTATACGCAACAAAAATTGTAAAAATTGCAAGTTGCATGCGAATTTTTCCCACATGCACAGCTTCACAGATGATTATCCTCTCCTTTGATGCAGTTAACACTGAAAATATATATGAAATTAACTTAGATATGTTTCCCGAAGATAGATTCACAAAAAAAAGAAACAAAATAAGAATGCAATTTCCAATAAATTTCTGCCCCCTCCCTTACCCCCCCCCCCCATATAAGGTTTCAAAGCAACACTGATATTAGTTTTGAAGCTTGAACAGAAAAAAAAAAAAAATAGTGCTCAATTATATCGGTATTGCTATGAAGCCGAATCTCAATGCAAACTTTGTATGCTACACTGTACCGAGAAGCCATACTAAACTTCACTGTAAAAGCATCCGATGAAGCAACATTGCCTGAACGCAGAAAACAGAGTTGCTTTTAAAGTTCTAACGCACACTAACGATTGCACCAGAACTTTTTCACAGGGCATTTCGAAGCTGCTATGCGCTGTTACTTCAATCCAACTACCTATATCCGCAGGTTTTGCTTTCGCACATATTTCTCAGAGTGATTATTCGATATAAATAAAAGTATTACGCAGGAAAAGTTAGCCGGACGTGCAAAATAAACAGTATACTGTCGCGGCGTAATGCGAGCAAAAGATGACAGCAACTTGCAGCAGCGAAAGAGTGTGTTCGGGATCAGCTAACAGTGAGACGCCTGCTTCGTTGTCGTCTCCGAAAAACCCACCCACAGCCCCACTAGCCGGAATCGGCAAAACGTTCTTATCGCCGTTCTCTTCAACAGTTACACAAAATACACACGTTGGGGAGAGTACAAGTATATGTTATTCGCAGTAACATTGACATCCCTTGCTCACTAGTATATATATATATTATATTTATTTATTTACTCATTTATTTATTATTTACAAAAAGCCCCTACAAGAGGATCCACAAACGTAAGATATAATGAGGGACTTTACGGAAGGCAAAACAAAGATATGTGCGCCCTCGAAGAGATAAAAAAAACACTGAGCGCAATTTTCGCAATAAACATAAAAAAGAGCTCCCATACGAAGTCAAAGAAAAAGAAGTTGTAGTTTCTCAAAAGTGCAATAACAAGCAGCAGGACCGAAAGCTACCAGAGGAGATAACTCTTAATACCCGCGAAAACAATGCGGCTTTGTCAAGCTGACGAGCTAAAGGAATGCCCAGAAAAGCCGCGTGACCGCCGCGTGCACGAGAGATAGTTCGCGATTACAACGCGATGCGGGGAAGGTCTGTTTACAGGCAGATGTATTTTTGTACAGATAGCAGCTACAACAGAAATGAACAGCGTAAGAAAAGACTGCCTAATAAACAGCATGTTGGCACAAAAGGCAAAGCCTTATGTTCTTGCAGATGTTCCTTACAGCAAGAACTATACATTAAGGTAGGAAAAAAATATGCTTCAGAGAAAGCTTTTTTTCTAGATGACACTACACTTAAATTGCACAATAAAAATTGCATTGCATCAGTTTCTGGAAATAACACAATATGATGACAAGACATACCGGGGTGTGCCGATTCCTGATTAATTTTTATTACTTGGGTCTGTCTTTAAGATGCAACTAAACCTGACTGCACAAGAATTCCTTGCATCATATTATTACGAGGCAGTGGGCATGGCTCTACCGTCGTGGACAACAGTTCGATGAAAAAGAAGTGGACTCGCCGCGCGAGAGACTGGCAGCTCTGAAGCGTCACTTTGGCATGTAAATATAGGAAATACGCTCATTTCTCTCTTCCGTGTGTTTGCGAGCTCCGTAACAAATTGGTGGGAGTGCTGGGTAACGAAGCGCCATACAACGGAGCTCCGCAGTGGTCGTCAAATCGGAGTTTCCGTGATGGAACACGGGACTGATCCCACGGCCACCTCTCCATCGGCCTCGGCGACGCCCGCACCATCCACGGCAACGCCTCCACTGGCCCCACCCCCACCCACGTACGTGCTGACGCATCCGAAGCATCCTGGAACGTTCTGCGGTACGGACCAAGTTGATGTCGACGACTGGATAGCCGACTACGAACGCACCAGTGCTCTCAACCGGTATGATCCGACTCTTATGCTGGCCAATGTGCTGTTTTACCTGAAAGGCACGGCCAAAGTCTGGTACGAGAACCATGAGGAGGAGATCGGCAGTTGGGACACCTTCAAGGAAAAGCTTCGCGACTTATTTGGGAAGCCCATCGGTCGAAAGGCGGCTGCAAAGAAGGAGTTGTCTATACGTGCTCAGACGTCCACAGAGCCGTATATCTCATATATACAGGACGTGCTGGCTCTATGTCGTAAAGTTGACAACGACATGTCGGAGTCTGACAAGGTTGGCCACGTCCTCAAGGGCATAGCGGACGACGCGTTCAACCTGCTAATGTGCCGGAACTGTGCGACCGTCGACGAAATTATTGAGGAATGCCGGCGTTTTGAACTGGCCAAAAGCAGGCGGATTTCAAGATCATTTACTCGACTGCCGAACACCGCAGCGACGTCCTCCTGCGAAGATGGACTGTCCCCCCATCGGCAGTCTTCACCAGCGTCTGAAATTACGCGAATTGTCCGGCGGGAAATCGAAGCAATTACACCTACTCTTCCCGCCAACGGCCACGTCGATTTGCAAGTACCTCAGGTTTGCTTGGTACAGTCGATTGTGCGGGAAGAACTGAGCAATTTGGGCTTCGATGTCTGCGCCGTTGCTCAGTCTCGACCAATTGGCTTCCGTTCAAGGTCGCCGCCTCGCCCCAGGTCACCACCCCAAGAAAGGTCTTATCCACGCTCTCGCAATCCGGCCGAATGGAGAACTGCGGATGATCGGCCGATCTGCTTTAACTGCCGCCGCATAGGTCACGTCGCACGGTATTGCCACAACCATTGGTCTTCGTCCCGAAACCAGTATAACACTGCTCGCCGCACCGATAGCTACCGTCGTTTCCAACCTCCTGAGCCGATCGCCGACAACTACCGCCGGCCTCTGCCCGTCGATTCCTACGCCTGCGATGCCCCTGATACGCAGCACAGCCGCTCACCGTCGCCTCGACGTCACCAGTCTCGTTCGCCGCCAGGACGTCGCCCGTCGTCCCCTTCTCCTCTACGACGACGCCCGACCTCCCCGCTCAATTCTCACCAGGGAAACTAAGCGGTGCAGCTCTTGGAGGTGAAGCTGCATCCTCGGTACCGACCTCAAATCCTCTCCTTGTACTGCCGACACGACGAAATTTGATCGACGTCGACGTTGACGGCCTGACTGTTTCTGCACTTGTTGACACTGGGGCGCATATTTCTGTGATGAGTGCCCGACTTCGTCGCCGCCTGAAGAAAGTGCTCACACCGGCTGCCCCTGGCGTTATTCGTGTCGCCGACGGAAGAAGTCTTGCCATCACAGGAATGTGCACAGCACGCATCACTATCGCCGATCACCCCACATCTGTTCTCTTTGCAGTTATTGAGCAGTGCCCAAATGACCTAATTCTTGGTTTAGATTTCTTGTCCACCCATGCTGCTCTCATCGACTGTGCAACCGGCGTTCTTCAACTTGAACTGCCTCGACTTGGACCTGTGCCGTCCTCACCGTCACACCGCTTGTGCGCTGTTGATTATGTTCGGCTGTCACCGCAAGCCACCACGTGTGTTGCCTTAACGATATCACCAGCTCTTCCTGACGGTGACTACATAGTGTCTCCATTGGTGGATGTGCTCTTGGCTCGAAGTGTTGCTGTGCCGCATACAATCGTGACTATTGTGGACAACTACGTTCAGCTTCCGCTCCTTAACTTCAGTAGTTCGACCCAAGTTCTCCCGCAAGGCATTTCGTTAGCCCACGTTTCCCCACTTGATGCATGTAGCATCGTGGCATTGGACCCTGAAGACTGTTCGTCCCATACTGCAGCCAGCCGAGCAAACGCACCTAGCGACGAAATCACGATGATGATCGCCCCTGATCTTCTGCCCTGTCAGTTGGCGCAACTTCACCACGTTCTGACTACCTACCGAGATATTTTCGACTTCGATGACCGCCCTTTAGGTCAAACGTCCTTCGTGCGTCATCAAATACATACCGGCGATGCTAATCCTGTTAGACGGCGACCGTATCGTGTTTCCCAGTCCGAACGCCAGGTCATACAACGAGAAGTCGAGAAAATGCTCTCCAAAGGAGTCATAGAGGCCTCTTCAAGTCCATGGGCGTCACCTGTTGTTTTAGTGAAAAAGAAGGATGGCAGCTGGAGATTTTGCGTTGACTACCGTGCCTTGAACAAGATAACCCGCAAAGACGTATATCCGCTGCCACGAATCGACGACGCCCTTGATTGCCTTCATGGCGCGCGATACTTCTCATCTATTGATCTGCGTTCGGGCTACTGGCAAATTTCTGTCGACGACTTAGACCGAGAAAAGACTGCCTTCATCACACCGGACGGCCTTTATCAGTTCAAGGTTATGCCTTTTGGGCTGTGCAACGCCCCGGCAACGTTCGAACGCATGATGGACTCTCTTCTTCGTGGTTATAAATGGTCCATCTGTCTTTGCTACCTCGACGATGTGATTGTTTTTTCCCCAACATTTGAAACTCACTTAACTCGTTTGTCGACCATTTTAGCCGTTTTTCGTCGAGCAGGACTCCAGCTGAACTCGAAAAAGTGCAATTTCGGCCGACAACAAATCACGATCCTTGGTCATCTTGTAAGTGCTGCTGGCGTCCGACCTGACCCTGACAAGATTAGCGCTGTCAAGAATTTCCCTCTGCCTTCTTCAACCAAAGATGTTCGGAGTTTTGTGGGCTTATGCTCGTACTTCCGCCGCTTTATACGCGATTTCGCTACAATTGCACGACCACTAACTGATCTTCTCAAAAAGAACGTGCCCTTCTCGTGGGGCCAAGACCAAGCAGCTGCGTTTTCCACGCTGATCGACCTGCTCATTTCACCACCAATACTGGCTCACTTTGACCCGTCTGCGACGACTGAAGTACGCACAGACGCCAGTGCTCACGGAATCGGCGCCGTCCTCGCTCAACACCAGGGAGGCCAAACGCGTGTTATTGCGTATGCCAGCCGCCTTCTCTCCACATCTGAGCGAAACTATTCGATAACAGAGCGCGAGTGTCTTGCGTTGGTCTGGGCTGTAGCGAAATTTCGCCCCTACTTGTATGGCCGCGAGTTTTCAGTTATTACGGACCACCACGCTCTGTGTTGGCTGTCGTCGCTCAAGGACCCAACTGGCCGCCTAGGTCGCTGGGCTCTACGTCTCCAGGAGTATAACTTCGACGTAATTTATAAGTCGGGCAGGTTGCACCAAGATGCTGATTGTCTCTCGCGTTATCCGGTGGACCCTACTAGCCTCGCTGTCCATGAAGGCGATTCTTGTGTGCTCGCCATATCTGATTTGCACGACATCGGCACAGAGCAGCGCCGGGACGCAACCCTCAAGAAGGTCATTCAGCGAGTATCTTCAGGACATTCCGACCCTTCTCTCCGTCAATATGTCCTTCGCAACGACATTCTGTATCGTCGCAACATGAAGTCTGATGGCCCGGAATATTTGTTAGTTATTCCCCAACACATGCGTGCCACTATTCTTCAACATCTGCATGACGCACCGACGGCGGGACACCTGGGTTTTTCACGCACCTATCACCGCGTGCGGCAACGGTTCTTTTGGCCTGGCATGTATAAATTTGTGCGCCGTTATGTCGCTGCTTGCGAGCGCTGCCAGCGTCGGAAACGTCCTGCTCTCCGTCCGGCTGGCCTGCTCCAACCTATCGACATTCCCCCGGAACCATTCTTCCGCATCGGCCTCGACTTGCTCGGACCTTTCCCGACGTCCGTGTCAGGCAACAAGTGGATCGCTGTCGCAACCGACTATGCGACCAGATACGCGATAACTCGTGCATTGCCAACTAGCTGCGCTACAGACGTCGCAGACTTTCTCCTAAATGACGTCATTCTGCGGCATGGAGCTCCGCGCCAGCTTTTGACGGATCGGGGCCGCTGCTTCCTCGCAAAAGTTATCGACGAAATCCTCCGGAGCTGCTCTACCGAACATCACCTTACTACTGCCTACCATCCCCAGACTAACGGTCTCACGGAGCGTCTCAACCGAACTCTTACAGACATGTTGTCTATGTACGTCTCTGCTGACCACCGTGACTGGGACGCAATGCTCCCCTACGTTACATTTGCATATAATTCGTCAAGACATGACACCGCCGGCTACTCTCCATTCTTTCTTTTGTACGGCTGCAACCCTGCGTTGCCATTCGACACACTCCTTCCTTCTGCTACTATCCAACCAACGGTCTATGCGCAGGACGCTGCTTCTCGAGCCCGCGTCGCTCGCCAAATCGCGCACACTCGGCTCAGTGCTTCTCAGGCCGCACAAAAAGTCCGCTACGATGACTCGCGCCGCGACGTTGACTACCCTGATGACTCTCTTGTCCTACTCTGGACGCCGTATCGACGTGAAGGTTTGTGCGAGAAGCTCCTCCCACGATACACAGGACCCTACAAAGTTCTCCGCAAGGTCACCGACGTCGACTACCTCATCACTCCCGTTCAACCGCACTCATCCTCTGCTACACCATCTACTGATGTTGTTCATGTGTCGCGCCTAAAGCCCTACTATACTGCCAGTCCTGATTGACTTAGGGGCGCCGTGACGGCGCTTTGTTCGCCGGGGGTGATATTACGAGGCAGTGGGCATGGCTCTACCGTCGTGGACAACAGTTCGATGAAAAAGAAGTGGACTCGCCGCGCGAGAGACTGGCAGCTCTGAAGCGTCACTTTGGCATGTAAATATAGGAAATACGCTCATTTCTCTCTTCCGTGTGTTTGCGAGCTCCGTAACAATATATCCGACAAACTGCCTCTATGATAGCAGGATTAAAATACAACCTTTTGCTTGTAAGTTAATTAGCCGAATGAAGGTGAACAGGCGAGTGATAACACCAAGGTGTGTTTGCCACGGCAGCTGCAACTAATAAAGCAAGGATCACAAGGTTTGAAAAGAAAACAAAAAAACGTTTTCCGAGCAATACTCCCCTAGAGTTCTTGACCAGCCACTGAAGAAATAGGTAATAAGCATGAAAAAAATAATGGCTGCCTTGCCATATTGAATGGCATCTTCTTTTTCAACAACCCATTAAAACACAGCTTCCGGGGCTAGACATCAAAACCTCGATCTCGCATTCAGCGCCGGGAGCAATAACCTGCTTCCTAAGCAGTGGCGAATGTAATCTACATTTAGCTAAACTATGAACTACAGCATTTCACTAATTAATGCATTCATGCTCATACCTCGAGACTCATCGCTGCGGTAAAGCAAATAAAATCATATGGGTCTGTTATTACGAACCGGTTCCTTAATAACATTCACCCCTCGAAACAACACTGCCACGGTGGTTTTGATGTTATGGTGCTTCACCTCTGGCCCGAAAGTCGCAGGACCGAATCCCCGCCATTGCGACTGTGTTTTCGATGGAAACGGAATGCCAGAGGCCCACTCCCTCAAAATGCTCTCTTGGTTTTGGGATGTAAAACCCCAGCAATAACTATATTGTTATTCATCAAACATCAAACTGCGTAGATTCGAGACAAACTATCTGAAAGCGCGCCTGCCGAGACTACAGCAATCTCTTAAATAAGCATGCCTCCCAAGACCATTGCTTATCTCCGCGGAGGCAGAGCGACCGCAGATAACGCGTCATTCAGCACACACGAAACTGATAGCCGGCATACGTCGCGAGACAACATGCCAAACGCAGTTGGGAAAACAGCTCGCGAGAGGTGACTTGCACATTTTTTTCATTTACAAGAGACGGACGACCTTGGTGAGGTAAGAAACAATGTAAGATGTCACAAACACCGAGCCAGAGTGAGTGATGAAAGGGCTAAGTTAATGATAGCGAACGTTTGTGTTTCTTACAATGACACTTTAACACATTAAGAGCCGATTTTTATTATATTCCCCAAGAAGAGGAGAAAAAAAGTTCTGTCAGTTGTTCTCAATTCATGCGATATTTTCTGTCATGAAGTAATGAAGCCAGACCGAATACACAGATATGTTTAAAAATTTCATCTAGGACTACTGTTTTAGCACCATGTCCACTCAGACATTACTCTTACTAGGTTTCTTAAAGATTATGATGCAACAAAATAAATTGTAAACTGCCAATCAGCCAGAATGTTTTGTAAACTTTCAAAACGTGAACACTGCGTGAGAGCACTCTACATAAAGATAAGACAGAAGAATACCAGCTATTTCAAAGGCTGCATACTTAGAAAGCAATTATACAGCCTCTTGAAATATATGAATGATGTAAAAGACCACGAAAGAAAAAAAACTAAAACAGAATGAACCCACAATAACGACGCATTGTCATTGAGACTATGCGAACCATTATTGTGAACCATTTTTTTTTGTTTGCCAGAATGTAAATTCAGGAAACTGTGTATCCACTCTTAAAAATCAAAGTGAGCGCTGCACTATTTAAAAATAAAATAAATTAATTAAAATGCCCCCTGCTATTTTCTCCCTCAATATATTAAAGACAATACAAATAATGTTCGAACTCGCAGTGCAGGTTTAAGGTGAAAATGCACATTACGAGTTTCAAAGCAACACTGTTTCGACATATTTTCATTTTTGACGTTCCTTGAGATTCGCAGTTGCACACAAAGGGCCTCGAAAGAATGTGAATTTTTATAATAAACAAGAATTTATAAATTTATCAACAATATTTTTGCTGTTTACCAATGTTATAAAAAATAAAATGCAGGAGACGTAGCCAAAGTGCATACGATATGCAAGTTTCCAGTCAAGTCAAACTAATTCTTTTTTTTTTTTACATTGTGTACCTTTCGTCAAGAAACACATCTTACAACTGTGTAGAGCTTATTCATAAAAAATCAAATAACTTTGATTGCAAAGCAGACTCTTCGGCCTCAACATGCACAGATAATAAAGATATATGTCGGGGCTGAACGCCCCAAAACGACGATACGATTATGGGAGGTGCCATAACAGAGGACTCGCAGAAATTTCGACTGCCTGAGGTTCTTTTAAGTACTCTTAAATTCAAGCATTCTCGCCTCGATCAAAAATTCAGCCGCCACGGTCCCGGCCGTGGCGGTCGTCGAACACCATAACCCCCAGACCATTGTAGCTAGTAACGTCTTGATAACATTCTTTTGAAAATTAACATCTCCTGACAGTATTTAGTTAAAGGAGCACGTGTTAGCTTACTGACAAAATTTGTAAATCATTTGCATTGCAAGGAGCTAATTTTATTGAGGATGCTACCGTATTTACTCTATTGTAATGCGACCACTACTGTAACGCAAAGGCAGACTTTAGATAGCGCAAATCCGGAAAAAAAAAAAGCTCGCGTTATATTTTCGTATATACAGTGAGCTTTTATGCATTTCAATACAGCAATTATTGTTACTGCTTATAAAGTATTTGCAATGTGAAGTTATATAAATGAGTAAATCAATAAAAAAAATTTCAATAGCTTACTGCAGGCTTGTCTTGAGAAAATGAAGGGTGCAGAAGTACAGTCCGACTCCAGGAACGCAGCGAACAATGGACTGAAAATGGAAAACTTTGTTTTCACACAAAAACACAAAATTTGCAAATATACCGCGATGAAAGGTTAAGACTAAATTCAATTCCTACACTGCACAATGATGATTTTTTTTTTATGGCTGTTAACTTAAACTTGAGCACCAACAGACTTTTAGAGACCAAATAACTTTTTACTCACTTACAGGAACAGTGCCTTTCCACAGACCGAAGACTCTTTCGTTTTTGACGACGTAGGCAACGTGTTTCAGCATACCCACCCTTGAGGTTTCCCTGCATGCAAGAAAAAAAAAAGTGAGCTCATTAAAGCTTGATGAGGCTTTCATGAAAGACAGCACAACATACTTTTGCGAGCCTACTGAAATACAGTCAAACACTTTTACAAGAGACACTGATGTAAGAGACATTAGGTTATAAGAGACACTACTGCAGCTGTACTGAAACAGGGGGTTTATAAGGTAATGCATATAAGACACACCTCTTACGCAGGAAAGGAATCGCTGCCAAGTGCGTGTCTCTCATAAAGGGGTTCAACTGCATTCCAAGAAATGTGTTAAAACTGTCAATACAGTGACTGTAAATACTATAGCCATTAATATCATCAATATAGTTTGGTTAAGCATCAATCATTTGATTTTACTGCATGCTCTTATCCCTATATCAGTGTTTGCACACCAATGTTCCTATGACGTGACACGATGCACTTTACTCAAAGGTCCTTGCCTCGGAACGATGGGCCCACCGATCCCTTAGCATGTACGTCGATGAACTATTGTGGTGTGGAACCGAATCACATTACACCTGGGAATATGTCCATAATCCAAGTACACCTAAAAGATCTGATGATACACAGAAGTAGGAAGGTGAAAACACCAGGATTTGATTCAATGATCTCATCTGTAGCTATTGTAACCACCATATTTTGTGCTTTTTCTTTGAAGGCAAGCGCTTGTCCAATGAACTGCAAGCAGTTTGTAAGCAGTTTCCGAAACATCTATGATACTCTACGTTAAGGCGTTCACTTTCATGCAATGGTTCAAGGCCAAGCAACTGCTGTGACCAAGTTGTGTGAGGGCATAATCATACAAAAAAAAAACTCGGAAAGCGTAATGAAGATGATGCAAGAGCTTAATGACCAATCATCACGAATACGATCGCTTGAATAAACACAGCACCCCACCTCACAGGCAACAGTTTGTACATGTGACAAACAGGGGTTATTAGTATGTGTCCCCTGACGATATCTGCAAAAATCCTTGTTGTCAAAGATTAATACACACACAAAATAAATTAAAAGCTATCGATTGGCCCGGTTGTTGCATTCCTGTATGTACATACCCATGAATGTGTGGTTGCTGTAGCCTGGTCTTGAGCAAGTCCAATGGCTGAAAGAGCAGCGTGGAACATGTTCCACTGAGCGAGCCGGCGAGGAATGACTTGACGAGCGGTGACTGCAATGAAGACGTCCGCTGTGATACGGTGACTTGTGATTTGGACAAGACATATAACTAGGAGAACAGAGAAGGTTCAAGTCACGGACAAATCGTCAAGGAATGTCACTCGACATGGCGTCTCAATCCGGGGACGCCTTCAGGTGCCTGACATATACCCTCGCCAACGTGCTGTCACCTTCGGCATGCGTTGTCAATTAAGAGGGTCCCCATCGCTTGAGGGGCCTACAGTGCAACATTGTGCGTTCAAACAGCCTACAGATGCCGTGATCAGTTCCTCGGCATTATCGCAGTCATCCTCGGCGTAACGGTGCTGGTAGAGATGTGAATTACGGCTGGTAGCGAAACTAGGCGAATGTTAAAAACTATCGCGAAGTGATAGTACAATGTAGAATGATTGGTGCGCGTTTCAGCTACGATATGCGGAATGCATAGTAAAGGAACCTGTCGAACGGTGCAACACGAACCAAAATTGGTAGCCAATTTAGAGCAGACGACTTATAGGCAAATTGTAGCAGACGACGCGCGCACACATGCACAGCGCTCACGATCGCCGCATTGCTCGGAGGTCAAGCGCCGATGTTTGTTACGCAACTCGCCTAACGTAGTAGTACAATCAGTGCGATGGCATGCAGATAAGGAAGTCAGTTAAGAGGAGAACGCATCCGCCGATCAAAAACTAATATCGCGCCGCAAGAGACAGCTATAAAAATGAATCCGATAAGCTTACGCTGATGACGAAGTCCGCCATTGACTTGCTTTCGCTGCGCTCCTCGGTGCCAGACTGGCGCATGAAGGTGCGCCGGCCGTCAAAAGCGTTTTTTCAAGGCGAGATAAGGGCGCTTATCGGCGCGTACAGAGTCGTCATCGTCCGAGTCGCACGTCCATTGGTCGGCTGCCCGGGGGAGATGCCGCAGCGTAAGCGATAAGACGCGTCAGACGGCTGCCCAGACGTCCAGGGAGGCTCGCGACGTACGCAGAAAGGGTAGGTAG
Organism: Rhipicephalus microplus; assembly: GCF_043290135.1. Lineage (NCBI taxonomy): Eukaryota > Metazoa > Arthropoda > Arachnida > Ixodida > Ixodidae > Rhipicephalus > Rhipicephalus microplus. Next base: position 25,125,289 of record NC_134706.1, on the reverse strand, counting down.
GTCGCGTCAGACAGCAGCAACGATGTTAGGAAGCACAGCGCAGTGCCTGCGACGTCTGAAATCGCACACAGGGGGAAGTGGATTAGTGTATGGCTGGGCTACTACTGGCTCTTCTCGACCTATTTGCTGAAATAATTTAACCTATTGAATTATTTATCTGTGTTAAATTAGTAGAATTCAAAATAAAAAATAATTCATTGCAAAATATTCAAATTGTGCTGTTAAATATTGAAATAAAACAAAACAAAAAAGAAAGAAAATGGAGTGTATGCGGAGCAGGAATTCAAATGAAAGAAAAAAAATGCTGGATGCATTTAGTAAAACGCACATCAACCTCTATTTCGCTTATAAGAAGAAAGCTAATTAATGAAAATGAAAATCTAAGCTGCTGAAAAGCGCGCGAAACATAATGATGAATTCGCGTGTTTCTTTCGGATCACTTTGTAAGCTCTGCAAATTTCATATCTGTCTTAATACAAGTGTGATAATAGATCAAAAGAAACGACTGACCACGAGTTTCAAGGCACCAGCAAATAGAGGTCCCTAGCTTTTTGTGTTTTTTTTCTTTTTTGTGACTTTAAAAATACCCCAGAAAATGCATTGTCAAACGGAAACTCAGGTCAACTCCGTCCTAGTGGCGCGAAGACAGGCCTATTCCATTTTTGTAAACAGCGGTAGGCACCGTCGGCATACTGAGGTGACATCACTGCACGTAGCTGCACTACAGTGAACTAGAAGCTCCACTTAGCCCAAAGCTCGCCACTGCCCTTTATGATCCCGTGAGTGATCGAGTATAACTTTATCATAGTCCAGTGTAGACGCTGAGCTTATTGTACGGAGTGGTGGGGGGCAGGAGAAGGGCGACTTTCCCACATAGTTACCTTAGAGGGTGCCGCAAAGGCAACGCCATAAATTGAAGTAATAGGGAGTGGGGCTCTGAGACTCGGGGCGGGCGGTGGGGATGAAAAGTCATCCCTATACATTGACATAATAGGGAGCGGAAACGCTTTGATGAACCTTTCCTTCCTACCCCCACCCACCTCCCATGAAGGGGAACTCTCCGCACGCATATGATGATACGATATTGAACAAGGCTATTCTGTGTGTGTGTGTGTTTTTTTTTTAGCGTGCCTGAACAGCCTTACGCTCGCCTTCAAATCGTGGGTATACGCGAGTTCGAATCCCACCGCCTTGGAGCATTTTATTTCCTTCTCTCTTCCTTTCTCTCGCCCCATTGCTATACGGCGGACAAATCAGCGCCCGTGTTTGGGGAGCTGAGAATGAGAGAAAGCGTGCCGGTTAGCGATGATAATTAAATATAACAGCTTTTGGTCACGACAGATATTTTACGCCAAGCTAGAACGTGCAGCATCGCATGTTAGAAAGCTTTTCGTTGCGAGGCGACGGGTGAAATGCAGATGTCACAACCTTGGACAGCGCGCGTGGGATTCAGTATACTAAGCGAGGCTCATATCGAAAAGATAAGATTGTGGCCGAGTCGAGGTTGATTCTGCAGGCACTCCAGTGCAGTGATTTTTTTTTTCCTCCCATATTAGAGGCGTATACGGCCAACGCTCCCCTCGTAGCTTCCTAATTAAAACATGATTGGCGGGCTATAGTTGATAGGACATTGCAGAACATGGTGGCGCACACCATGTTACACAAAGAACACGCACACAAAAGGACGACACAAGCGCTGAACTTCAACTGATTTATATCAGGGAAAGGGATCGCTTAAATAGGCAACGTATACGCGTCGTTCCCACGTGACGTGTGTGAAAAGTCGAAACCAAGATCACCCTGTCGTGTAGCAGCAAATAATTCGCTTATTCAAGAGCAACAAAAGATGGACAGAAAAATGGCCCCGCCGCGGTGGTCTGGGGACTAAGGTATTCGGCTGCTGACCCGCTGGTCGCGGGATTGAATCATGGCTGCGGCGGCTGCATTTTCGATGGAGGCGAAAATGCGGTGAGCCCATGCGCTCTGATTTGGGCGCACGTTAAAGAACCCCATGGGGTCGAAATTTCTGGGGGCCTCCACCATGGCATCTCTCATAATTATATCCTGGTTTTGAGACGTTAAACCCCACATATGTATCGATCATTAGACAGACAAATGATACAGTGTGAGGTGATAATACCTAAAAACTTATTTCGAAGGTAAAGCAGCCGATGGACAACTAATGCATCCTTCCTTCCTATCTGTAATTTATGCTGCCTCTAAAATTTCCCGTTGTGCTTTCATTTTTACTTTGCTCACTACAGATCGTGTTTTCCAACATGGGTTCACAGCAGCAGTCCCTGCAATGTAAGACAAGGATGCCAGCCTCCTTTTTCAAGCAGTGGTAATTGTGCTTTGTAATTAAGCCTCGTGTTGAGGTGTCTGCCCGTTCGCCCAACTCAATTCACCGCTCCATTCCACTGACGTGTGACAGGGTGTGAATTCAGCATCGTTTAGGGATGCATCTTCACTAGTACACGGTGCACGTGCGAATAAAAGCGAGATGTGAGCCCGTGTTGCAGTTCGACTGGGGAGCGGGGAAGATCTGGTGGCTCAATTGAGTGGGAACAGGCTCGGTGCCAGAAGAGGTGCCTCTATAGCCACCCCCCTCCTCTTCTTTCGAAATTCAGATGGAGGGGAGTGTTTTGCAGAGGAAAAATATTAAAAAACAGGTTTTTAAAGGCCTTCAACGAGTGCCCCCCCCCCCCCCCCGATTCCTAACTACGGGCCTGGCAAGGGACGAGTTCCAGTGTGGCGTGGAGTATAGGGCAAGTTCCCCTTTTTCGCCCCCCTGCCGACGCCCATGCAAGCACGCAACCGTTGTGTGCATACTCTGCGCCAATCATTCGGCCATGCTGCTCTGCTTGCCAAGCCCATTCACTCGCGATCGCTATCTCGAGCAAAGTTGTTGCATCGCCAAGCCTAACGAACCAGCACGCCCCGAGAACGTGTGTCGTCTGCTCCTTGTGTATCGAGTCGTCTGCTGCTCGCGTGCCAGCATCGGTTTGTGCAACAACGCTATCTTTCCTGTAGCATCATGTGTCGGCCGATGCGTCGCCTGTCTCCTGGTCACGAGACTCCCCCCTCTCTCTATCTCTCTGTTCTCTCTCTCTGTTTTCGCCTCACCATTCATGCAGCTGCTTACAGCCATCGGTGCGCGCATAGGGCATAACAGCGGAGGAGGGCGTCCTCCGCAAATCTTATAGTAGGTAAGGAGGGAGGGGGAGGGGTGGAAGACTGGCCCCTATCCTTACGCAGTCGCACGTGTGCCTTCGCGTGACGCATCATGGCCACGCAATATCTGGTGTGGTGGTTATGGAGCTCAACCGCATGCTGACCCGGAGGTGGCGGGTTCGAATCTCTGTCGCGGCCGCATCTGAGCCTGGTCGGGAATGCTAAAGGCCCTTTTACTTGGATTTAGGTGGGCGTTAAAAAACCCCGAGGAGCGTGGTTGAAATTTTCGGAGCTCTCCACAAGGCGTCCCTCAATATCGTTATACGGGGCTGACAGTACTGGCAGACACTGGCCACCCAATTCTGACGAATAAACCTCTCTTACAAACCCCGTAACAATAGCATACGCGTGGTTTTGGAACGTAAAACCCCAACAATTGTCAAAGTGACTATTGCGTATGCCTACAATTGTGGCAGAAAAAAAAATGCGCTGTTGAATTCCAATTTCTGGCATTGTAATCTTTACTTTCCGATGGCAAATTATGCAAGTTCTTCCTTGAGCTGTTGCGTCACAGGTGTCTGAGGTGGAGCTGGAGGTACGGGTTGGTTCCGTCACCAATATGCCACGACGTCGCAGATATTGATGCAAATATAGTTTTTTTTTTATTTCGGAACCTGTTTTTTTACTAACTTCATGGTTATAAGCGCATTATACGATGTGTTTTTTTTATTTCAGAACCTGTTTTTTTTACTAACTTCATGGTTATAAGCGCATTATACGATGTGAAACGTTAGGTCAAAGTTTAATTTATGAATTTCCCACCGAAACTTCAGCTCCTCAATAGTAGTATGGCGTCAAAAATTTCACATTTTTGCTTTTCGTTTATTGGCCGCATTTCCTCAATGAATTTTAGTTGACACTTGCTGCATTATTTGCGGTCATGAAATTCTTATTGGCCGACAGCAAACTACGTAGGCTGCTGCATGGACCGTTAAAATCTGTGATGTCTTGGGGAGGTGGTGACTGGAACCGTAAAGCGGTGTCACGACCGGCATTTTCATATTGTGTGTTTAAACGTCTTCTCGCATTTGATAAAGGAAAATGGTAATTTACGAATAGTAGAACAGGTTACTTCTTTGCCTTCTGCACAAGCGAAATGTGAGCGCTATAGTGTGTTATCTCGTCAAAAAACTCCACTCCAGCCCGTCGTCTGCTCGCGCTCGTCCAAAACGCGCTCTGTGTAAACAACGTCGTCTGTTTAGCGTCGTCTGTTGCAGTATATGTGCCAACTTCAATATGCTGATATATGCAGCTATCTCCTCGTCGTGTGTGTGTTTGCTCGCCTGACTCCCCATGGTCACGAGACTCTTTTATGGCGCAAACGTTCCTTCTTTATCTTCTTTTAATCGATATAGGCACGGCTTCTTTCCATGCTCGCCAACTTCCTTCGTTGTCACACTCCATCCCATCTCCGCAGGGACATAATGGAAATGCAAGTTTATTTCATACAATGTAAAAATGACAGGTTTTCGTATTATGATTAATCACCATTGGCGATTGTCGTGTGCGATTAAAAAAACGATTAAGCATTCGTAATATACGGAAATCAGGCTTAGTCGGTCGACCATGGCAAAACCAACTTTAACCTGTCATAAACACTTAATTTGCCAGTTTGTTTTCAGCATTTAGCGAAGCCATTAACTGTTCCTATTGCATACAGTTGTCTGTTCATGTGAGCATGTCATTCGAGTATTTTAAAGAAGTCATATGAATATGCATCGTAGTCACGTTACAGTCGATGTCATAAATACTAATTTAATCGAGTGTCATGACCATTTTATATGTTTTACACAACCTGCTACACCCGATGCATGCTATAGTAGTAACAACATTTCTTGAATCCACTATTTTTAAATGTTCCAAATGTTACGTACTGTTCTGTTGTTTCACACTTCTGTACACTCCCAATAACTCTATATCATGCTGTTCTTTTTAACGCCCAAATAAAAAAAAATTATGGCAACTTCACGCTAGCGGTCGCAGCTGGGTCCTTTCCTCAGTGTTCCTTTTTCTTCATTTTTACATTTCTTTCATTTCTTTCTGTTTATTGTATCTCCTTTTTTTGCATTTGCTCCTTTCTATTCCTTTCTATTTGTTTCTATTTGTTTCTGTTTGCTTCTTTCGCGCGCCACCATAAACGCCTATGGTGAGAAATAAAGAGCGCCTCTTTACAGACCTTAAATCGACCAAGGATGTAACGAGGAGACGTGCGTGATTTTTCTCAAAAGATTCTTTCACAGCATGGTTGTCTTGTCTGCTCTTTTATGTGAACTTCCGGTATGCAAAACAAGAAAAAAAGAAATGTTATGGTTCTCTCATCGTTTTCAGCGGCATTATTGCCATGAGGGTATATGTTACGCCGGACGTGTATTTGACAACCGTATGCCGGAGAACGCGCGAGAGCAAGGGGAGACGCCCATGTCGTCTGCTACGGAGCTCATTGGCTGCCACTGCTGCCAACGTCAGTTCCGCGTTCAGTTGGAATTTTTGCTTTATTCCGGAAGCTTTCCAATTCCGCCATGTTGCCGAATTTTGCGATGGTGGCATTTTAAGTCAGTAAGAGAGGCCGTGTAGCGGCCCCGTGAGTCATTATTGTCGTGATGATCATCGTAATTGGCGTTGCCGCTGTAGTCTGATTATTCAAGCAACGGTGCGCGCTTTTGGTTGTGTTGTTGTGGTCGTATGACTCCTCTGGCTAATGCCTACAGGAAAAATCTATAGGGCTCTTCTATCACATTCGTCGGCGTCCTTATAATCATGATCATCGCCATGTGATCGTCATCATCGTGGTCGCCCTTGCAATTGGATTATACGTTGCGCCGGAACGTTTTTCCGGAGAAACAAGGTGCGGTTTGTGCGTATCGATCGGGCTCTCCGAAGTGGTACGAGGTGCTATTTACAGCGTACGGGAAGAACCTCGGAGCCCTTTTCGCGAATGCCTCCGGGGCACGCCCGTGTAAGGCAAGTCCACGTGCATAACGAGCCCTGCAGAATTGGCGGTGGCCCTGTGGCGAGAAAAAAAAAATCGATCGCTTGACGACTGCACGAGCGCTCGCTAGGAAGCACGTCTGCTATATGCGCGTGTGCGGAGCAGACGACGTATACGTGCCGAGTGCTAGGAAAATAAAACGAAAGCAGATGATTCAAAACAGAAGACGAAGCAGACGATGTGTGTGTGTGTGTGTGTGTGTGTGTGTGTGTGTGTGTGTGTGTGTGTGTGTGTGTGTGTGTGTGTGTGTGCGCGCGTGCGTGCGTGCGTGTGTGTGTGTGTGTGCGTGTGTGTGTGTGGAGACGTACGGGGCACGTATCAAGTGCGAAATAAATAGAGCAAATGATACAAAATAGAGAACGAAACAGATAACAATGTTTTTTTTTTCTTCACGTTCTCTTCGTGAAAACAAAACAACGTTTCCTTGTCTTTTACGTAGCGTGTGTATGACGAAAAAAAAAAAAAGACGGCCTAAAAGCTCCGTTTTTATCGATTCCGGTGAATATAAAGTGTGCGGAAGCCCGCAGCCGCGGAACGGACCAGTAAATTCGGTATGTCACTTTAAGTCGTTTATACTTGCACTTACGGGCACCTAAATACATTTCGCGTTTCACGTCCTTGTCGTATACGCTCATCTTTTTCTTATTTTTATTTTATTTGGAGGCATGGAAGGGGGAAAGGCTTACGTGTATTTGTGGTACGCGATGCACTCGGTGCGTCCCTCCGAAAACACCCGAATGCACTTCGGAAAGATTTAATTTGTGTGAGTGCTCAGCGTGGGCAGTTTACGACGCACTGCGGTTACATCCCGGTTTAGCATCGAAAACAAAGTCTGAAAAAATGCAAGCATTTTTATGGTGGTCGTAAAAGGTCTTCATAGATGCATGAACATGTTTGCTATAGCCAACTCATGTATGTATGTATGTATGTACGTACGTATGTATGTATGTATGTATGTATGTATGTATGTATGTATGTATGTATGTATGTATGTATGTATGTATGTATGTATGTATGTATGTATGTATGTATGTATGTATGTATGTATGTACGTACGTATGTATGTATGTATGTATGTATGTATGTATGTATGTGTGTATGTATGTATGTATGTATGTATGTATGTATGTATGTATGTATGTATGTATGTATGTATGTATGTATGTATGTATGTATGTATGTATGTATGTATGTATGTATGTATGTATGTATGTATGTATGAATGTATGTATGTATGTATGTAACTACGTGTTTACAGGAGGTTCTCAGGGCCCTAGGCTTACGAATGAATAGTTTCTCAGCAACCTGCGTTCGCTGGCGACAATGCATTGATGAGTAACTCAGGGGGAAGTTACAACTCATGATTACTAAATTAGACACGGAAAATATAAGACTGTCTGCAAATTTATGTGCGTAAAACTACAGTAATATGCAACAGTCTCAACAGAGAACAGCACTTTGCTATATGTGGTGAGGCACTGGAAGTTGTAAAAGAATACATTTACTTAGCACAGGTAAGCGCTGCGTAGAACCATGACAGGGAAATAACTAGAATAAGGATGGGGTGGAGCACATTCGGGAAGCATTCTCAAATCATGAATGGTAGTCGACCAATATCTCTCAAGAGGAATGTATTCATATAGCAGCTGTATCTTGCCGGTACTTTCTTATGACCAATAACTCTCAAGAGGAATGTATTCATATAGCAGCCGTGTCTTGCCAGTACTTTCTTATACAGAGCCTAAACGTGGAGGCTTACAAGGAGGGTTCAACTTCAATTGATGACGACACAGCGAGTGACGGAAAGGGAAATGATATAGGTGCAACCCTAAGAGATAAGAAGACAGCAGAGTGGGTCAGGGAACAAACGGGTGTTTGGGATGACATAGATCGAATCAATAAATGGTCATGGGCAAGGCACCATGCATGGAGGCAGGATAACAGCGAGTTATTAAGGATAACTGACTTGATTCCAAGAGAAGGCAAACATGCGAAGGAGAGAAAGAAAAAAACCACAGCATACATATCCACGGAGTGAATGATGATGCATGGGGTGAAGCGTCCGTCTGTCCGTGCTTCTGTCCGCCCGTTCGTTTGTTCTTGCTTCCGTCCGTCCGTGCTTTTGTCCGTTCGTTTGTTTTTGCTTCCGTCCATCCGTCCGTCCGTGTCTGTCTGTCTGTCTGTCTGTCTGTCTGTCTGTCTGTCTGTCTGTCTGTCTGTCTGTCTGTCTGTCTGTCTGTCCGTCCGTCTGAACCTGCTGAGTGAGTCATCGAACTAGGCGGTGATGAAACACGACAAGCTAGGAGAGAAAAACACCCGGCTTGAGGAGCTTCACCCCTGAAATTAGGTGAGCAGATGAGATTAGGAAGCCTGCAGGTATAACGTGACAGCAGAAGCGCACAGAACTACGCTGATTGGCGGAACATGAGAGAGGAATTTGCCTTGCAGTGGGCGTAGTCAGGCTGATGATGACGACGGTAATGATGGTGGTGAGATTCCTCATAAAATACAAATACGAAAATCGACCATCAGTGTCGCACGAAAAATCAATTCGTGATGTTGTCGCCATTTGTGGGGACCATGACAACACAGATCGCAATAGTTTGTGACGTCATCATGTGAACATCGTCGCTTTCCACTGCGTATGTGTTGATCAAGGAGGCTATGCGAAACCACGTTAAGTGCAAAAAACAAACCTTCAGGGAGGAGGAGGGCAGTGACTGCGTGAAACAAACAAAAAAGAAACATGGCTTTCACCGTTAGGTTCATTTAAGCAAATTCATAATGGAACTCATGAGGTGATCTAATTTATATGGGAATTCATAAGGCAGAGTCTATTTTAGGGGCGAAGCTCCTTAGGGGGTAGGCTAGTCCCGCGTTGGTGTAGTAGCCACCGCTAGTATTCAGAGCGCTCACAAGATGGCACTGTGGCGCTCGCACCCTACCTTAATTTTAGGTAGCATACAGTAGTTTTACGCCATGGCCTCCGAGACTGCGGGCGCGTGGCGGATCGCCGCGCGCCCGCGATCTCGGAGGCCATGTTATGCGCACCGCTAGTACTTGGATTACTCACTAGACGGCGCTGTGGCACTCGCTCCACTCATATGTGTACCCTCGTGTGATACGAGTCCGCGTTATTCGCTCTTGCGTTAAAATGCGTTCGTTATTGGCACGCCTCCTCTTTCGCCGGCCGTCTGTGCACTTCAAGTATGAGCGACGAACCCAAGGTGGTGGAGCGGAGGACTCGGAAAGCGGCTGCAGCGCGTGCTCGTCGTCTTTACAGGACGATCGACTGGACAAGACTTGAGGGGGTTACGGTTTACCGATGTACCTCCGGAGCTTCGCCCATTCATCGTCAATCACTCCGTGCACATATGCTGTGATTTTTTTAAAGGTGAAACCATTTTGATGTCTCCTACTCACGGTGACCTGTGTCCGTCCTGTCACCTGTCACGAGCCAGCTGTTGTGTCTCCCCCCACTCGCGGTATAGGATAAATGAGCTTTGTGAGCGCTAGCTGGAGCGCGTATGAGGTCTGCGCGAAGCGTGAGAACACGAATGCATGCGAAACGGGGGCTGATTATTCAGTCTCACGTCCTCGCTGCCATTAGCGGTAATAATTAAAGACAAAAGCATGCACACATTCGACTTGTGCGCCATTCCACTGGCAGGGTAAAAAAAAGAGACACGCAATAGTCAGTCGAATGGTCTTAGCTATTTGGCTGAACACAGTTTGGAATTCATAAAGTGTCCTGCCATCTTTTTCATTCCTCGACGGCAAGAGCCCATGATGGCCATGTGGTCGATTTCCGCGCCTGCCGACGCTCTCTCAGCAACAATGCGGCCGACAATGGCTTTCCTTGCGAAACGCAACGTCAGGCTATAGCCTTTTCTCATCGGTGAAGCTCGCGGCATGAAACAACTTGCCCGACGTCATGCGTCAATTTTGTTTTCAATTCAGGCTGCATCATTGTCTCAAACTGACGCATTCAAACGCAAAGTTTTATGAATAAAGAATAAAGGTTTTGTTGCGTATGCCACTATAAGATATAGCCACATTTTAGTGCTATTCTCGGGAAAGGTAACAAATATCTTGTGTTTGTTACGACAAGTTTCAAAGACTCCACGTTAGCAGTCGTCTCGGAGTTTGTTTTTCGTTATTGAAATATGATGAGTACTCAATGCAAATAGTATTGCTTGCATCTGCAATTAAAGGTGGGGAAATTTCTCACACCGGGACAGCATATGGATCTCACTCATGGTAGAGCGCGTATCTTGCGTTTAAACGTTCATATTTCATTCTGTACCAACACTTATTATTGCTGACGCAGTAATTTGTTCTTCTTCGGCCATTCGGCGCTGTCATAACTTGTTAGGGTACAGTACAGAGCTCTCCCAAAGGTACGCCATGCTTACCCGAATGTAGGGAAGGAGAGTCCGAGTGAGTCCAGTTGAATAGAATTTCCGTCAGTGTGACGGTGTACACGAATGAGTCCGGATGGCAAGATTATTTATGTCATAACCAGTTAGTCGTGTTCGTCAAACCATCTTACCCTTCCAACCTAATTTTGGTTCCCGACAAATTGAGGGGGTGATCACGAGAGAATCCAGGCGTAGGCAGCTGGATAGATAAATAGATAGATAGACAGATAGATAGATAGATAGATAGATAGATAAATAGATAGATAGATAGATAGATAGATAGATAGATAGATAGATAGATAGATAGATAGATAGATAGATAGATAGATAGATAGATAGATAGATAGATAGATAGATAGATAGATAGATAGATAGATAGATAGATAGATAGATAGATGCTCAAAATGCCTGCGGTACGCAGAGAAGTGCTTCGCATTTAACCTTACTGGATGAAAACCACTCATAATCCGCACTGGAAGGTTGGAAGGTATATTATATCGAAGGTCTCCAAGAAGAGCAACTATTACGAAAAATAACTGTGTCAAAGCACGCTGACACCATGGTCGAAAAAGCTAATTCTAGGCTAACGGACTCATGAGTCGACTCAGTCGTACTCGCTCAGACTCAGATGGAGCCGCTAGTCAGAGTCGAGGGAGTCGAAGTGAGTGCAGTCGAGCAATGTTTTCGTGCATCTGACCCCCGTATTCTAGACAGTACCTTCACTAAACGCTTCACTTTCACTTGAGAAAGCCGATGGGAGCGCCGTCTGTAGGCATGGCAGGTCACTGCATATCAGCGATAATCTGCTGCACTTCTTGGGTAGCGCAGCGTCATTTTCAGCCGAGCGGTGGCGCAGTGCTCTACTTTGTCAAGTTAAGTGTGAAAGTCCAGTCGAGGAGCGTTAGTGAATACGGAGGGGAGTCCGCATGAGGAATATTCTGGTGAGTCTTAGTCTGAGTGAACCCCCAGTGCAGTATATATTTCATGAACGAGTCTGAGCAAGCTTCGCAATTTTCGCCAACCTGTGGAAGACGACCAAAAATCATGTTCCAGAGTCATTGGGAGGTTAGCAAAAAAAAAAACTAATATTAGGATTCATCATAATTAAAGCTTTATTACAGTTGCACTTGCACGTCTAGCTTGGATCCGAAGACCCAAGAGGCAATCTTGAGACGAGCGAGGACAGCGGCCTGTGTCAGTGGGATCCCGGACTAAGGAGCCCACTCACAGACATTCCTTCCTCGGTCGGAAATGAATGTTTTAATCTCTCTCTCTATGATGAAAATATGCGAAACGGTTGTGCTTTTGTTCACCAGATGGACAGACGGATGGACAGAGAGACAGACACACAGATGGATGGATGGACGCATGGACGGACGGACGCCACACTCTTCATCAATCCGTGGATATGCTAGCTGTGACCTTCTTTTTTTTTTGCAAGCTCTTTTATATTGATGTGCAGTAAACATTCCTCTGTAAAGACACGTTTCACTTTCGTGTTAATTCCCTATGACGGAGCGATCAAGTTATGTCCTTTTTTCCTCTCTTTGGCTATCGCGAATCAGGAAAAATAGTAAACGTTTTTTTTTTTCTTTCTAAATGTGTGAGCTCGTACGCCAAACGGTAGCATAAAGAGTATGCGCCCAAGACGAAGGATTCATTCACTGTTCAAAAAAAAATAGACATTGCAAATTTTTGTAGTGCCATTTATGGCACAACCATCAACGCGACTAGAGTAAATATAAAGTTTCTGTGCTATAATGTGCGGCAAGCGCCACTGCCAATATGGAAACAATCGTAAAGGTGCAACTGGTGCAACTGCGATAACAAGAGCACGCCGAAATTGTCGGTGGAGATTAGCGCGATGGCTCTGTGCTCTCCCATAGTTGAGTACGAAGTACTCGAAATCGTTAAAACACTTTTTTATAAACACATTTAGGGACCACTTACTGCTCTCTAATAGTTGAGTACCAAGTACTCAAAATTGTTAAACATTTTTATAAACACAGACATGCTCTCCCTGCGCTGGTGTGTAGCGACTGGGGACGGCTATATGCTCTCCCATAGTAGAGTACCTTGTACTCTAAATCGTTAACAACCTTTTCTAATCACACAGGATGCCCTCCCATAGTAGAGTACACCTAGTACTCTGAATCGTTAAACACTTTTTCTAATCACACAGGATGCTCTCCCATAGTATAGTATACCTAGTACTCTGAATCGTTAACCACTTTTTCTAAACACACATCGTTTCGGTCGTCTTTCAGTACGGCAAGTTGAGCTCAGCACGTGGGACGGCTTTCAGGTCTCCGATAGTACAGTACTGAGTACTGTAAGTCATTAACCCCTCCTTCCAAACTCGGGCGACAAAAGTACACAGGGCATGCCCAAAGCACAGGGCACGGGACGGCTTTAAGCTCTCCCATAGTAGAGTAACTAGTACTCTGATATCGTTACCCACTTCTAAACACAGGCAACGAATATGGGATGGTTTTCAGCTCTCCCATAGTAGAGTACCTAGTACTCTAAAGCGTTAACCACTTTTTCTAAACGCGCCTGTAAGGTGGCCTCATGTGAGGCCCAAGGGATAAGTTTAAGCCCTCCCATAGTTGAGTATCGAGTACCCTTTCAGCCCTCCCATAGTTGAGTATCGAGTACTCCAAATCGTTAACCACTTTTGCTAAACACACAGCTTTTATAAACACCCATCGTAGGGTGCCAAGTACTCTGAATCGTTAAACACTTTTCTAAACACGACAATTTTCTCAACGTTCCCAACTCGTGTAATTACACTTGACAGTGCCTCATCAAGCGTGAGGCCCTGTCAATTTTTTGAATGTCTGTGTGTGTTAGCGACGTCGACAAATCGCACCGCGAACCACCCTGGTGAGCCGTTTTCGGCCAATATTCGGTGCTCTTTCTATTTGCCGTAGATGCTATGTGCAACGCCTTCCTGTGTGTCATTCGTTAGGATCCATTCACGTGACGTCATTGGAAAGGGGTTCTAGCGAAGCGGCCATATCTGTTCTTGCTTAAACCTGACTTCAAGCTCTGCAAGATTTCTTCTGTCAAAAGTTAGGACATGCACCTTAGAGTTATTGTTTGTGTAGTTAATAAGAATACTTTGTGGGGACGTGCATTCGTGTGACAGTGGCGTAGTCAAGGGGTAGCTACGTTGAGCCCATTCACTCTTCCCCCCTCCCCTTCCAGAAAAACACTCTGCCTACGTCTCTGTCGCGTGATCCATAAAGGAAAGTGATTTCCGAAGTAAGAAATTGCAGTTCGTTGCCATACTTGGCGACAACTTTTCTTGGCACTGAAGGGACAGCTACGGAGGCGGAGCTTTTGCACTACGCGAAGCAGTTCGTTTTGGCGCGCGTATCGTAACGCTACAGGGAAGTGGACGGGGGGCGCACCATCAGCGTTTCTTGTAGAGGCAGACGCCGCTTAGCGTTTGAGGTGCACGTAAAAAGGCGGTGGGACTTTCTCGCGCGTTCCAAAACGCGAAGTCACATACAGATACGACTATCTTAACGGTGGGAGCTGCGTCCAGTCTCAAAAAAAAAAAAAAATGGCAGCATATCCATGGAGTGAATTATGGAGAGTGGGGCGAAGCATTCGTTCGTCCATTCGTTCTTGCTTCCGTCCGTCCATGCGTCCGTCTGTGTGACCGTTCGTGCATCCATTCACCCGTCCGTGCATGCGTCTGTACGTGCATCCATCCCTGCGTTCGTCCATCCATCCGCCCCTGCGTCCGTTCATGCGTCCATCCATGCATCTGTCTGTGTGTCCGTTCGTCCATCTATTCAACACTCCTAGTACCACCATCTCGCATCTTTTCATCCCTTTCTTGTCAGATAGTGCTCAATGTACATGTCAATGGCTGCTAATGGGGAATGAGAAGACAGAAGCATTCGGTTTTTAGTTAACGCGCACGCCGCAAACTTTTTATTGTTCAACAAAGCACAGGAGAAATCTCCCACCGGCACCATCTTGCAGGTCAAAATGTAACACTTGTTACACACTACGACTGCGACTACGAGGGACGAGCAGGTGCCTCTTTAAGGAGCTTCGCCCCTAATATATCTCCACGGTGAAAATATGGGCGCCGTTGTGGAACTACATTCACTGGCGGTATAGGATGGCCACGATTTGGCTCTGCAGCCTTCGCTCTAATTCCAAGAAAAGTTGTCGCCGATAGCATTATAGTAAGCGTTTCGTCCCGTGTTCCTTAATCTGCAGCTTTGAATTTTGCCTCGGTGGAACAGTGCGCTAGGGTGCTCGGCTGCCACACCCGAAGATCAAAGGTTTGAACCCACACGGGGCGGTCGCATTTCGACGAAGGTCAAAGGACAGAGGACCCATGCACTGTGCGTCGTGAGTGCGCGTTTATGTACCACCAGGTCGACGGTCGAAATTTCCAGAGCCCTCCACCACGGCGTCTCTCATAATCACATTGTTGCTTTGGGACGTAAAACGACAGGTACTATTATTAATATTTAAATTGAACGAAGAGTGTTTCGTCCAAATGTCTTTTTTTTTCTTGAGGGGGACCGAATGACAACGTTCAGTGGAATTACGAAACATTATAAATTATAGAGCCGTGTTTACCCCCCTCCTCATCATAAACTCAACAGGGCACAGCCTGTCTGTCCAATGGCGACAATTACAAACTAGATCCTCTAGGAATCCAGCGCTACTACGTGCTATGTATCCAGAGATCTACACGACCGCTCAATGCAAAGATTTTCAGGCACGAGCTTCCTTATACTGTAGGAATGTCAAGGATTAAAACACAGTACTGAGAACGCGTCCTCCACCGACAGCCTTCGCGCTCGTTGGCTGGCCGTGCTGCTCAGTTCAGCCCTGGACGATCAGCTATGGGCAATCCAGGGAGCCGAGAAAGCAGCTGGGAGGAAAGACCTTCTAGCCGACACCTATAGGCGGGAGCGCAGCCCAACAACACGTCGGATACAGCATAAAGTTTATTCTTTTCTTGAGGGGGTAGGGCGTCGAGTGCTCCCAGTTGCATCTTCACGCGCAGCGACGGGTTTTTTAAAAGGGAAAGCGAAAAAAAAAACAAAAAACAGCAAAAAAAAAGGCATTCGCTTGATAATAGAGCGGGCGCAGACTCGAGCACGTTGTACGCATCGCCGCCCCACTCGGCTCACAGGGGGCGCGCGCGCATGCCGTCAGCCTTGAGGCCGTCTGCACGAAGGCACAGCGGTCGCAACTAGCTGCGACGTCCATCCCAAATATGGAGTTCGCGCCGCCAGTTCGTGCCCGTCACGCGATAGCGCCATCGCGAAAACAACCCCTAGTTGGGGTCGCGAGAAGGTTCCGCGGTGTTTGTTTGAACAACGCGATGTAAGAGGAGTGGATCCAGGCTTTTGTGGCCGATTCCCCGTGAGGGTTTCGGAGGGACACGCGCGGCGAAAGAACAGAAGGACGAGCGATACGTAGAACGTATCCGAAGAAACAAGGGGAAGAAAACAACAACAAGAAAAAAACCGCAAGGACTTGGCACACAAGTGTTTCGTGTACGTGCTTGCCACGGCTCTTACGTAAAACGTCGATCACCCGAAACAAAAAAAGTACAAAAAAGAAAACCCTCGATGCACTTGTGGTCTTTGCTGCATGTTTTTTTTTAACTTGTTTATATGTTTGCAAGGAAATAGGGGGCTGCTTGTACGCTGAAGTTATATTATTGCCAGCTTTTGAATTACCCAAGCAAACAAATGAGCATAAAGCCAAATTAAAAAAAAAATAAGTCTGCTCAGTTAGTCAGTCAAATCTACCGATCATTCGATCAGCCTGCATGATCAAACGTCAGTTCATCAGGCAAGTTGGTTCGGAGGTTAACCAGTCCGTCTGTTGGATCAGTTGATCGGCCAATCAGTCTATCAGCCGGGTTCGATGACCGATCAGCCGGATCAGTCAGTGAGTTGGTCAATACGTCGGTTGGTCGGTCAGTCAGTAAGGCCGTCAGACAAAAACTTATCTCCTATATTTAAATCGCTGTAGCTGTTGCTAACTGTTCTGTATTTAGATATGTGCGTGGATTCTTACGGAGTAGGAGACTGTCATAACCTATAATCATGAGGTTACATCGCAATGACGATAAAGAATACCACGCACATTCAGCAAGCCTCTCCAGTCGATTAATAAAGGCGACGTTGTTTTTACTGAGGCGAGCAAATAGCGGGATGCGCATTTAGTCATCTTGTCACTGTGTCATTCACGTTTGATTCTAAGCTAGGTGAAAGGCAATTAAGCTTTACCACAATATAGAATTATGAGTGAGAATTGATTCATTTACGTATTCAAATTGCATGACATATGCTTCTACATCGGAGCATAAAGGGGGAGGAGAATGTATGTTACGATATCACCGTAACATCATTGAAAGCGTAATCTGGTTTACAAACACTTCCCAATCGACGCCTCATTGATAGTTTATCATCATTTCAAAAGTTCTACCACAGCACGCTAAATCAAGCCCCGTATATTTTGCCACTATCTCGCATATATCCTATCGCATTGGTCACCCCTTAAACATTGCCCGTCTTCGTGCTCGCACAGTCACCTTCGCATCTTCTTTTTTTCCCTCGAGAAGCCAAGGACTGGAATGACCTTGCACAAGAGATCGCTAACTCAAGCCCTACAGCTTTCATTGAAGCGATCGCATCACAATATACCATGATATAAAGTGTTCAACCCGTTGTATACATTGTAACCCATCCCTTATGTAATACCCCCTAGTGGGGCCTTTGAGGAATAAAAATAAGCACGGGTTATCTACGTTCTTATGCTTAAGAACGAGCATGAGAACCCAAAACGACCACATAATCATGAAACATGCCGTTGCTGAAAACTCCGGAAATTTCGGTAACCTGGTGTTCTAAGCATAAGAGCCTCAAGTATTTTGACTTCCATCGAGGATGCATAGATTGAATCCCACGACCTTTGGGTCAGCAGTAAAACACCATAACAACTAGACCCCCGTGGCGGCTTCATAAGAAGGTAGTTATAAAATGCTTATCGAGTATTAGCACTGTAATAAAGAAAAATATAGACCATATCCCCGAAAGGAACCACATGATTGGATGCGAACTAGCAGCGGTGTGCACGCCGTTGACAGACAGACAGACAGACAGACAGGCAGGCAGGCAGACAGACAGACAGACAGACAGACAGACAGACAGGCAGACAGACAGACAGACAGACAGACAGACAGACAGACAGACAGACAGACAGACAGACAGACAGACAGACAGACAGACAGACAGACAGACAGAGAACTTTATTATCGCCACTGACCCGGCTAAAACGGGTGTTGACGCGGTCGCTGGAAGAACGGTTTGAAGCGAAAATCGGGGTAGCCTTTGCTCGAATAAACGTTTCTTTGAAACGCAAAGACACTGGAGGCGGGTTGGATTGCATCACGTCCATTATGAAAGGGAACACGTGAACGCCTGGCCTGTAACGGCTGTCGGCAGCACCATCAACCGACAGCAAAAGAAAACACGTTCGCTTTCAGCGTCATCTGTTGTCAGGAAAAAAAAAATAACTATTCATGGCCGGTAGACAAGCGCTGCTATATTGCATTCCCTCTCTGCTCACGCCTGCAGTGCGTAGTCCACTGCCAACATATATCAAACGTTGTGCGCGACCACGGTGCAAGCAGCAGTAATCGCCCGATATCGCTCGCTGCGCGAGCGGGGAGGGAACGTAATCTAGCAGCGCTTCTCTACCGGCCATGACTCGTTATATTGCCGGGCAATAGATGACGCCGAAAGCGAACGTGCTTTCTTCACTTGTCGGTTGATGGTGCTGTAGGCAGCCGCCGCAGAGCGCAGGCTACACGTTCGCATGTTTCATTTCATAAAGGACGACAGTGTACGTTCCATCGCAGATAAACGAGCCGATAGAGCGTTTCCACTCGACGTACGGTCGAGTGTTGCGGGCGGTGGAGAGTGTGAAGCGAGGGAGAAGTGTGTTGCGAGAGGGCGGAAAAGCAACGTCACTTAGGTGCGTTGGGAGGTGCCGGCAACTGCTGCGGGTGAGAGAGAGAGTGACGTCAATGCGCAGTTGCGACTTGACCTACTTGGCATCGTTCCAACAACTGCGGCGGGGGGGGGGGGGAGACACGGACGGACAGCGTTACACAGGCAAGTCAAAAAGCTGCTTCACATATAAAATGTCCTCATACAATAGCTGATAATTTAGTAGTAATTAGAAACGATGGCAGAAACGGTGTTCAGTCCGATCGGTGCCTATCCGGGCACCGTAGTCACAGCATCTAAAAAAAAAAAAAGGTGTATGAATTTTCTGTGATTCATTTCTAGTCTCTCCGGTAGTGCAGCCTCATTTTTCTACGAGTAGAATATTGTAAACAGCATCAAATAAATACTTTGTAGAATAAGGCCAAAACACTTTCCAAACATGTGCGGCGCCGACCCATACGGCACCTTTACGCTAACGCTACACCCGCAATCTTAGCGTACGTTATTCTAAATCTGCCTTAATCTCTGAGGATGATCGAAAACGTTGGCGTCCCGTCCGATACACGCGCGCGATTGTTTCACGTCGTCTGCTCCGCGCAAAAAAACGCGAGCAGACGACGCCACCACCAGCGTGTTTCCCACCACCGTCGAGGGCGCTGGCAGCGGTGCAGTGCGGCGAAGCCATTCAAAGATGGGGGTGCGCTAAGTGCAGGAAGGCACTTCGCGTGCGCGGGTTTTCGGTGTGTCGGTGTATTGTGTTTTAGTGTTTAGCCTTTACTACATTTTCTTTTCTTTACGCTCGGACATGTGTCTTCTTTCGTCTTCACCAAGGGCGTAGCTGTTTCGTTCGTAGGTATAGGCGGCGTGCGTGGAGAGAGTTTAGCATGTAGCGTGATCGCGACACTGTCGTGGCAGACCCGAGCCCTTGGACGTCGAACGCGTTGATCGGTGATGGCACTGAGCCGCAAAAAACAGCGGATGAAGCAGCCAGACTACATGGAGAACGGCGACGGCAGCTACAAGACGAGGACGTTCGTCTTCGAATCCCACAAGGAGTCTCTCACTGTGAAGATCATCGAGGTAACAGCTAGGAAAAAAAAAAAAAAAGATAGTGCAGCGCGTTGCGTTATCGGGACGTGTTATCAAGTGGTGACAGGGCGCGCTACGCGCGAACAAGCCGCAGTTTCGGTTTCGTACATATTGTTGATGCGTGCTACCAGTTGTCGTTTAATTCGATTTGGAGAGGCCTATCGGTACACGCGTACGAGCTAAAAAAGAACAACGGATAGCCACTTGTTACGGACCTTGGCCGTGTAATCGAGGTGCTGCCAGCTTTGTCTCAATGGGCGCTTTGGGAGTGTTTTTATGCTGCTTGCCCTGCACCGACCCCTTGCTGTGATCAACTAATCAATTGTTCGCGTTAAAAATCCAACACATGCTTTTCCATGTCCGTCGGCTTCGCGGTTGTCATCGCAACGTTTTGTTGGCAGTAATTCTTAATTAAACAATCACAGTCAGCGCGTTGCCCGTTGACATAAGCATTGTATATGCTGGCATTCACTAGATCTATTCGCTCGATACACGTGGATATATTTCACCAAGTCCGCGCCAGCTTGGAGCATGTAGTTACGGCAAAATTGTATTATTTTCTAGTTCTGTTCGATGTAAATTGTGGGAAAAATTTGTTTATAACTCTCCTCTTCACATATTAGCGTGGGCAAGAGCAAAAATAAGTGTCCCTCGAGCAACGTATTTAATTGCACGTAGTTTCATACTGTTACTGCTGCTTCCTGCATTAATTATTGCTAGATCTTTCAAGAGCTAGACAGAGAAATGATTAAACTGCACAATGACTCTGAAATCTCAGTAAAAAAAAAGTGGCCCAATTCAACTAGGAATTTCCAGTTTGATTCAATTTACACAATTGCGAAGTTGCCATTTCTGTTTTCCGACAGCCATATTAGAAAAGTACAGTGGGTCCAATCGGTGACCCTGTTTGTGAGGTATGGGCCTGGCCAATTAAACCATACAGTAAAGCTATTAAAACCCAAATGGTTTAACCAGTTAGGATAATTGGTGAGGTCAATCTGTCCAATGGGCAACTCCAGGGTATCTGAATCTTAAGTCTGACTCGCTGAAATAGTACGAAAGTTTGGCAAGTTGGTTTGAGGACATTCCTGGAAACATCTTGGCGAGCACACAATAGACAAAAAACGAAAGGCGAGACGAAAAACATGTGCGAGCTCACAACTCAGTTTATTGAAGGAAGTACACGAAATAAATATCCCAGGGTCGCCCAAGAGCGAATGTGCGCAAAAAAGAAAGAAACTAACAAGAAAAGAAAACACAAGCAAAACAGAAAAAAACACGGCAGTAGTTTCTTTACATAAGGGGTATTTACAACGTGCAACAGAATGTAAAAGTCAAGTATGGCTCAAAAAGGTGAACTTTTTGTCAGTTATAACAATCAATGGTCTGCTTATGCAGTTATTCAGCACGCTTTCTGGTATGAAAGGCTTCTACTATTTTCTTTGTCTTTGTGATATCTTGTCTTTGGGATAAAACAAACATTTTGACACAAACAGTGTGGCATGAACATTTTGTTTTATCACAGACGGTAAAGTGTTCAGAAGTGATAGATAATAGCAGAGACGAAACCACCAGCAAATCTGTCTTTCACAATAGTATCTTACAGGACACATACTACATAATATGGTTTATAGTGCACAAAGAAACACAGCAAAGAAATTTGAAGGTTTGCTTATTTCAAGAGTGGGGAACCACATGTACAAGCACCTTCATTTTAAACCTGTAATCATGATTACTAAGCATAGTTTTTGCAATAGTTTTGAAACCATAATCGCAATGCATTTTTTTGTGTGTGTGCACCTTTCTTTGC
Organism: Rhipicephalus microplus; assembly: GCF_043290135.1. Lineage (NCBI taxonomy): Eukaryota > Metazoa > Arthropoda > Arachnida > Ixodida > Ixodidae > Rhipicephalus > Rhipicephalus microplus. The sequence goes on along the minus strand of NC_134706.1, from coordinate 25,103,740 downwards.
CCATGTTTTTTTTTGTGTGCTATAAGCCTCATTATGTCGCACCAATACACCCAGAATGCTATTACTAAATGTGTGGCCCTGCTTGTAGCTAGCTGTAGATCGTACACTAAAAACCTTGATATAACAAAGCCAGATATTAGGAAGTATCTTTTATAACAAAGTAAATGAAAAATAGTTTTAGGATAAATAGAGTACTACAAGCATACATCCAAACCTCAATATAATGAATCCAGATATAAGTAAATATTGTTCATATTGAAGTAAATGAAAAATAGTCTTGCAATATAGTGTTAGAAATAAACATTTATAACAAATTTTCGAATATAACCAGCTTAATCCCATGTAACATGTAACTTTGTTATGATGAGGCTTGAGTGTACCTTTATAATGAATATTCGAATATAATGAACGTTTATTTGGTGTAAGATGCAATTTTGTTATAATGAGGTTTGTGTGTATAGTAAAAACTATGCCTCGAAAACGCAATCCTGCTATTTTCGCTACATGCTGCAGATGATGGACCCGAGCTACGGCATGTATGTCTGGCCCTGCAGTCCCGTTTTGGCCCAGTACCTCTGGTTCAACCGGGAGCACATCAAGGGCAAACGCATTCTCGAGGTGAAAGTCTTTCTGCACCTTAGGATAGGAAGAAAGTTCTGTTTCCAGCTGGGTTATTCAAATAGAATTCTCTCCAGGGGCAAAGGCTCACGGTTCAGTTATACAGCTTGAAGCAGATGAATATCCAGCTGGAACCTTGTCAGTTCTCGGCTGGAATTCGGCCATATACCAGCTGGATGGTCGTCAACTTTGTGCTGAATGATGGCACCATGTAGCTGAATTATTTAACTATAATCTTTTCCGTGTGGAAACTGAACATTTTTGGTGTGCGTACTCATCTATGACTAGTGCATAATTTTCCTCTGGCTCCTTCCTTCTAACCTCCCAGCCACTCATTAATGTGTGTGGTCCATAACTGGTGTAATCTTACGGTTCCACAATCTGAAATTCGGTACGTCAAAAACAAAAAGGTAGCTGAAAATTTTGTGCCCTTTATCAGAAAAAAATTTTTCAGGCGTTATGAAATTTTACTTCATTTCGCTTTTCAGATTGTTACAATCATTTTCACATGATCCTTTATAAATAAGTATTGTTTTCATGCCTATATATTTTTTTAATTAAAATTTTAGTCCATGTGCATGTGTTTGCCCCACTGTTTTACCACCAGGAATTCGATGTGCTGTAAGCTCGAGAGTTGCGGCTGTTTGTATGTCGAATATCGGCCATTGCAAGCCTTTGGCTGCTGGACCTACAGTTATTCTGCATGAATTCATGTGCCAGTTGAAAAATGAAATAAAAATTCTAGAGTTCTTTCATTGTGAATCTTTTATTGCGAATTGGCTACTCCAGCATTGGCGTGGTCAGGAGGAAGAAGGGTTAGGGGCTCAAACCTCCCTGAAATCTAAAATTTTTCAATTTTGGGTGAGCATATATCTACACGCACAAATGAATGCGCAAACACAGATGAAGTATGGTTCCAAGTCCATGCCCCCCACTCTTAAAAAAAAATTTGGGAGTACCCCTGAACTTGGGGTAGTGTGTTTGTAACCATGTTAAGCACTAAGGTTTAAGAGTTGATGTGTGTTTGTTGTTTTAAATGTGTTGCGAAAATGCAGAGGTGTCGTTTGTGGCTTGACACGTCCGATGCTGTAATAATGGCGGCACAAAGCCTCGACCTTGTTTGCTCAAGTTGCAGGTCCTGGCCAGCTCATGGCTCGGGCCGCGCGTGGCTGTCGGCACTTCCCGCCGTGCTTGTCCTGAGAAATGACCCTGCTAAATCTCTACGAGTGACCCATCATTGTTCATTGTCTCGTGCATTAAGTTCTGTTTATTATTGCTTTCACTTTGCCACTGTGTGAGTGCAGTGCCATATTACTGTTCATATAACCTGTGCACGAAATCCGAGGCACTTCTGTAACATTCAAAAGAAGGGCTGCGGCATGCGGGGAGGGGGTGATAGTATTTAGATTTCAGCGCCGAGAACTTGCTGGTAGTTGTCTATTGAATTTCTTGAGGTACCTTGTTTCAGTACTGCATGTTGGTGAGCTAGCTAGTTTGTATTCTAGAGGGAATCGAACAGCACCTAAAACATTGCTTCTTTGCCTGACTGCACCACGTTCTGTCTTTCTGTTTGTGCAAGAGGAGCTGGAACTGCCTCCTAAGCTTCGTGCAGCGATTAAGTTGACACGCCCTTATGAGCAATAGGTCTCGGCTTAGGGATGTGACTTGAAATGTGTAACGTGTGAGCACTCGAGTAGACGGGCATCAGGAAAATGAGGTAGTGCCGGCTGATGTGAATATGAGCGAAAGTCTGTCAGGAGTCTGAGCGGGGGCAAGCATGAACATGAGGGAGCCGTCCTTGATTTGTGGTGGGCATATGAACACGAATGAGTCCGAGTAAATGTTCAACCTTCTATAGTTTTGACGAGCCTGAAGACCACGATTGCCAGCTCCACTCATTCTTCTTAATTCACCGAGTCGCTTGGAGAACTTCATTGTTGCTTGACGCATTTTTGAGCTTATTCGTGTTTTTTCTTCAATATAGTTATTTTAGTGCTCTCCACACTCAGTGATATGTAGCACAATTGTTCATGACATTGCATTGTGTAGAACTGAAATCAAACTCACGTTGAGAGAAGTCAACACCTAGCACTGTTCATGCACTGGCAAACGTACATTGAACGGAGTGGACATGACCCAGGAGACTTCGCTAAAGAGTGAATACGTGCTTTCATTCACTGTTGCGCATATTACCTTATTATTCCCGCATTCTCAGCAACGCCTTTACTTGACTAGGCTGTATTCTGTTGAACTCTCGGCTTAGTGTACCAGAATAGCAGTGGGCATCTGTGCCTCCCACTTGCATATGGGGTAGTGTACCGCGAAAACAGCATGTTTATCGGTTGATCACAACAGAATCATTGATGACACCCGCCATGTTTATCTACTCGTAGTGTAGTGCTCAGCTGCTGACCCGAAGGTCACTGGACCGAATACCCTGCCGTGGCGGCCGCATTGTTGAATGAGGTGAAAATGCCTGTGTGCTTAGATTTATGCGCACGCTAAGGAACCCTAGGTGGTCGCAAGTTTTCGAGTCCTCCACTACTGTGTCCCTTATAATCATACTGTCACGGGGTCGTGACGTGGCCGAAGACAGGAGACTTCGTGTTAGGATTTAACTGTTTATTTGGGCGAACCTGTGCCGGTAAACTGAAAGTCCAATCACAGAAGCAGTCTCGCACAGATAGCAGTCTCGGACTGATAGCGGCGAACGGAGCGTCGGCCTTCGATCAACAACTGACAAGCGGCGAAGCGCGTCGGCATTTATACTCTTGCCGTCGAATGTTCTAGCGTTATCGCTGGCGGTGGCGTAGCTTCCAGAACAATCTGTACCGTTCGCACAGTGGGCGTGATCTTATCGAAATGATCTACTACAGTCCGGAACCTTCTAGAAAACTGCAGGCGCGGTTTGCGCTGAGAATCGTGCGGTGTTTTCGGACGATAACAAAAACTTGGGAAATGGAACGTGGCATTGCCCCCCTCTGAAAAAAGGCATCGTCCCGATGCTTTAACTAAAGATGAAAGTACAATAATAATGCAAGAAAGTACAATGAATAAATTACGATACAACAATAATACAAAAAAAACACTAGTTCAGTTTGTTAACGCGCATGAAACGGCTTGAGGCGCGCGACATGGACGACTTCAGGTCGCGATCGGCGTCGTTGAGAGTTCGTGATGCCGTCGGGGACAACCTCGTAATCAAGTGGGCCGAGCCGTCGAACCACCCTGTACGGTCCGAAGTACCGTCGCAGAAGCTTTTCACTTAGTCCACGTCGGCGTATCGGCGTCCACACCCAAACACGTTCACCGGGCTGGTATTCCACGAAGCGTCGTCGTAGGTTGTAACGGTGGCTGTCGGTCGTCTGTTGATTCTTGATACGGAGACGCGCAAGTTGTCGGGCTTCTTCGGCGCGTTGAAGGTACTCGCTCACATCGAGGTTTTCTTCGTCGGTGACGTTGGGTAACATGGCATCGAGCGTCGTTACCGGGCTCCTTCCGTAAACCAATTTGTATGGCGATATCTGCGTCGTCTCCTGCACCGCCGTGTTGTATGCGAAGGTCACATACGGAAGAATGGCGTCCCACGTCTTGTGTTCGACATCAACGTACATTGACAGCATGTCGGCGATCGTCTTGTTAAGCCGCTCGGTGAGGCCGTTGGTCTGTGGGTGGTACGCTGTCGTCCGGCGGTGGTTTGTTTGGCTGTATGCCAAGATTGCTTGAGTTAAGTCGGCAGTGAATGCCGTTCCTCTGTCGGTGATAAGGACCTCTGGGGCGCCATGACGTAGGACGATATTTTCGACGAAGAATTTAGCTACTTCGGATGCACTGCCTTTTGGCAGGGCTTTTGTCTCGGCGTAGCGGGTGAGGTAGTCGGTAGCTACCACGATCCACTTGTTTCCGAAAGCCGACGTCGGGAACGGCCCCAGTAGGTCCATACCAATCTGCTGGAAAGGTCGGCAAGGTGGATCAATTGGCTGCAGAAGTCCCGCTGGCCTTGTCGGCGGTGTCTTGCGTCGCTGACAGTCCCGGCATGTTCTCACATAACGAGTGACGTCGGTGGTAAGACGTGGCCAGTAGTACCTTTCTTGTATCCTCGCGAGCGTGCGAGAAACACCGAGGTGCCCTGCCGTCGGATCGTCGTGAAGGGCCTGCAGGAGTTCTGGTCGCAGAGCTGAAGGCACCACAAGAAGGTACTTAGCTCGAAGCGGTGAAAAGTTTTTCTTTTGTAGAAGACCGTTTCGTAGAAAGAACAACGCAAGTGCGCGCTTGAATATCTTCGGGACTTCGGCGGTCCTGCCTTCGAGGTATTCTATTAGGGCCTTAAGTTCCGGGTCGGCCCTCTGTCGTTCAGCGAAGTCGTCGGTAGTTATCGTTCCTAAGAAGTAGTCGTCATCCGGGTCGTCGGGTAGCGGTTGGTCGACAGGCGCACGAGAGAGACAGTCGGCGTCGGAGTGTTTTTTGCCGGACTTGTAAATGACAGTAATGTCATATTCTTGTTTGAAGTCTCAGGCTCCATCGTGCGAGGCGACCTGAGGGGTCCTTCAAGGTGGCTAGCCAACACAATGCGTGGTGGTTGCTCACAACTTTGAAGGGCCTGCCGTAGAGGTAGGGGCGAAATTTCGACGTAGCCCAGATGATGGCGAGGCACTCCTTTTCTGTTGTGGAATAATTTGCTTCTGCTTTGGATAGCGATCGGCTGGCGTAACTAATAACCCTTTCAAGTCCGTCAGCCCTCTGCACAAGAACGGCGCCAAGACCTACGCTGCTTGCGTCAGTATGTATTTCTGTCTCGACGAATTCGTCGAAATGGGCAAGTAACGGAGGCGTCTGGAGGCGATGTTTAAGCTCCTGGAAAGCGTGTTCCTGCGGCGTTTCCCACTTAAACTCCACGTCGGCCTTGGTAAGGTTAGTGAGAGGATCGGCGATGCGGGCGAAGTTTTTCACGAACCGCCTATAATAGGCACACAGGCCCAGAAATCGGCGCACGGCTTTCTTGTCAGTGGGCGGCGGGAAGTCGGCGATGGCGGCTGTTTTCCGTGGATCGGGACGAACTCCAGACTTGCTGATAACGTGCCCCAGAAACAAGAGCTCCTCATGCGCAAATCTGCACTTTTCTGGCTTCAGTGTGAGTCCGGAAGTCTTGATGGCTTGAAGTACAGCTTCAAGGCGCCGAAGATGCTCGTTGAAACTCGAGGAAAACACGACGACGTCGTCCAAGTACACAAGGCAAGTCTGCCACTTCAATCCTGCCAGTACTGTATCCATAACGCGTTGAAACGTTGCAGGCGCTGAGCAAAGGCCGAAGGGCATCACCTTAAACTCGAAGAGGCCGTCCGGTGTTATGAACGCCGTCTTCTCTCGGTCTCTTTCGTCGACTTCGATTTGCCAATAGCCAGTCTTAAGGTCCATTGTCGAAAAGTACTTGGCGTTATGGAGCCGATCAAGTGCGTCGTCTATTCGTGGGAGAGGATACACGTCCTTTCTTGTGATTTTGTTCAGGCGGCGATAATCGACGCAGAAACGTAGGGTCCCATCCTTTTTCTTCACTAACACCACGGGGGATGCCCATGGACTCTTGGACGGCTGGATAATGTAATCCCGCAGCATTTCATCAACTTGTCTCTTCATGGCCTCACGTTCTCGCGTCGAAACCCTGTACGGACTCTGACGGAGTGGTCTGGCATTTTCTTCGGTTATGATGCGATGTTTCGTGATTGGGGTCTGCCGAATTTTCGATGACGACGAAAAGCAATCTTCGTATTGCAGGAGCAGGGCCTTGAGCTGTTCTTGCTTATCGTTCGGAAGTCTGGGATTGACGTCGAAAGCTATGGGAGGGGCTTGGTTCCTCTGAGCAGGTTCCGCAGAATCGGCGAGGGCGAAAGCACTGGTGGCTTCGACAATTTCTTCCATGTATGCGACCGTTGTTCCTTTGTTCACATGTTTGTACTCATTGCTGAAATTCGTGAGCAAAACCGTTGCTTTGCCTCCCCGCAGCTCTGCAATTCCTCTTGCGACGCAAATATTTCGGGTGACCAACAGATGCTGACTGCCTTCAACGACGCCTTCCAAGTCAGGTGATTTAGGAGCGCCGACTGAAATAATGACGCTTGAGCGAGGCGGATTGGTGACTTGTTCTTCCAGCACATTCAAGGCATGGTTTCCTGACGGCGTGCGCGGCGGTAGTGCTTCTTCTGTGGATAACGTTATCGACTTTGTTTCTAGGTTGATGACAGCACCATGGAGGCATAAGAAGTCCATGCCAAGGATGACATCTCTCGAGCAACGCTGTAGGACTACGAAGTCTGTAGGATAAATACGGCCGTTAATGGTGACTCTCGCTGTGCAGATTCCTGCAGGCGTTACGAGATGACCTCCGGCTGTGCGGATTTCAGGGCCTTTCCAAGCTGTCCTAACTTTCTTTAACTTCGCGGCGAACGACCCACTGATGACAGAATAGTCGGCTCCAGTATCGACGAGAGCAGTCACACTGTGGCCGTCGATAAGAACGTCGAGGTCGCTAGTTCGCCGTCTCGCATTACAGTTAGGGCGTGGCGTCGGGTCACGGCTGCGTCGGCTTGTTCCGCTGCTTCCATGCTGCGTCGTCAGGCCACCTTCGGTAAATGAGCTTTCGCCGTCAGGGCTTTGCCTGGCTGGCGTTGTGTTCGGAAAGCTCCGTCGCGGCGTCGTCGTCGTCGGAGGATCTTCGGTAGTTCGTCGCACAGCAACCGCACCTCCACCGGTTGCTGCCCTTAGTTTCCCGGATACGGGCTAGGAGACCGGCCCCGCGTTGGGCCAGAGTACTGCCGGTGGTGCGGTGACGTGCGGCGGCTGGGCGACGGCGAACGCGAAGGGCTTCGTGGTGTCCACCGAGTTCCTGTCAAGTAGTCGGCGATGTCACGTGGTCGTTCTCCTGGCTGTGGACGCGGTGCATTGACGGCGAAGCCACGCAGTCCCATCTGTCGGTACTGGCAACGGCGGTATGTGTGTCCGGCCTCGCCGCAGTGGTAGCAGAGTGGGCGATGATCAGGGGTGCGCCAGACGTCAGTCTTCCTCGGTGCACTGCGCTGGGCCGCTGGCGAACGGTATGACGTCGGTGGGGGTGGTGGCGGCGGTGGCGTCTGTTGACGGAAGTGCGATGGGGCGGCGTTTTGGCGTGGACGGGGAGGAGCGTTGTGGCGCAGTGCAGCGGCGTAGCTCATAGCTTCCGGCTCGGGCAGCGGTGCGTGGGGAATTTGAAGCGATTGCCGAACTTCTTCTCGCACAATGTCGGCAATTGAATCCACTTGAGGCTGGGCCGAAGGCAACAGCTTGCGCAGCTCTTCCCGCACGATCGCTCGGATCGTTTCACGCAGGTCTCCGGAGTTACTGGCTTGAGCAGCAGCGCAGTCTGCAGTCAGGCGACGATTATACTGTCTGGTGCGCATGTCCAGGGTCTTTTCGATAGTGGTCGCTTCTGCTACAAATTCTTGGACGGTTATCGGTGGGTTTCTCATCAGTCCCGCGAAGAGCTCCTGTTTGACCCCTCGCATGAGGAAACGAACTTTTTTCTCCTCAGGCATGTCTGGATCAGCGTGACGGAATAGTCGGGTCATTTCTTCTGTGAAAATGGCGACATTTTCATTTGGTAGCTGAACCCGAGTCTCCAATAAAGCAGCGGCCCTCTCTTTGCGAGCGACGCTCGCGAACGTTTGAAGGAATGCGCCGCAGAAAACATCCCACGTTCGGAGCGTGGACTCCCGATTTTCAAGCCAAGTCCTTGCGGTGTCTTCCAAATAGAAGAACACACGACGCAGCTTTTCGTCATGGTCCCAGTGGTTGAGGGCGGCCACACGGTCGTATGTCTCCAGCCAGGACTCCGGGTCTTTGAACGATGACCCATGGAAAATTGGTGGCTCCCTGGGTTGATGCATGACCATCGTGGGCTGGGACGCTGCGGTTGTCATTGTCGCTGCAGTCGCGGTCATGGCTTTCGTCTTCCGCGCCTTGTCTGGTAGAAGCCCGTACTCCGGTGGTAGCCCTTGCTGTCGGCGGCTTGTTCGCTGCTCCTGGTTGGTGTCGGTGTCTTCTCCGCGACGTGGGCTGGGTTCACGGCTTGACGGGGGCGTCCGGTACATGAACGAAGCAGCACCTCCACCAGATGTCACGGGGTCGTGACGTGGCCGAAGACAGGAGACTTCGTGTTAGGATTTAACTGTTTATTTGGGCGAACCTGTGCCGGTAAACTGAAAGTCCAATCACTGCAGCAGTCTCGCACAGATAGCAGTCTCGGACTGATAGCGGCGAACGGAGCGTCGGCCTTCGATCAACAACTGACAAGCGGCGAAGCGCGTCGGCATTTATACTCTTGCCGTCGAATGTTCTAGCGTTATCGCTGGCGGTGGCGTAGCTTCCAGAACAATCTGTACCGTTCGCACAGTGGGCGTGATCTTATCGAAATGATCTACTACAGTCCGGAACCTTCTAGAAAACTGCAGGCGCGGTTTGCGCTGAGAATCGTGCGGTGTTTTCGGACGATAACAAAAACTTGGGAAATGGAACGTGGCAATACCGTGGTTCTGGGGTGTTAAACGCCAATAAGTAATACACTTAAGCCACGATAAAACGAACCTGGATGTAATGAAATATTGGTTATAAAGAAGAAAATTAAGCATAGTCTTGCAATAAATATAGTGTTAGGTGTAAACCTTTATAACGAATCTTCGGTTATAACAAAGTTATTTTTTGAGTAAGATGCAACCTTGTCATAACGAGGTATGAGTGTATTGAAATCCTTGATGACGGGCATCACTGATAGAGTGCCTTATTACAGATCGGTGCTGGCACCGGCTTGCCGGGGATCCTGGCGGCTCTGTTGGGCGCTCGGGTGACCCTTTCGGACAGCTCGCCACTGGGTCTCAAGAACTGCCAGCGCAACGTGGAGGCCAACGGGCTGACGGCCAACGAGGTGCCCGTGGTCTCCATCTCCTGGGGACTCTTCAACCCAGCCCTCTTCCAACTCGGACCCATCGACATCATCCTGGGGTCCGACTGCTTCTACGACCCAAAAGGTATTGCCTTGCCACTGGATGTCGAATATTTGTCAGGTCTCGGATATCCTTGCTCTAGTATAACTAGGGACTGTGAGTGTATACAGGGCCCCGCCGCAGTGGTCTAGTGGCTAAGGTACTCGGCTGCTGACCCGCAGGTCGCGGGATCGAATCTCGGCTGCGGCGGCTGCATTTCCAATGGAGGCGGAAATGTTGTAGGCCCGTGTGCTCAGGTTTGGGTGCACGTTAATGAACCCCAGGTGGTCCAAATTTCTGGAGCCCTTCACTACGGCGTCTCTCATAATCATATGGTGGTTTTGGGACGTTAAACCCCACATATCTCTCTGAGTGTATACAGGGCGCCCCAGTGAACATTAGCCAGATTTTTAGAACTATGTCACGCAGTAAGTTGCACTAAATTTCACGATCTTAATAATTGTCCAGTTAGCCTAGATTATATTGCCAACATCTTAAGCAATGAAGCCTGGCTCAAAATATCATTTATAAACTTGTAGATTGGTTTTATGAATGATTGAACGTTTTCTAACTTTTTACCTATTAACTTAGTATCATTGATTTTCTTCACACTGCGAGTGCATGTAAAATATGAACAAGTACCATGTGATATGTTGGCTAGCACCCCTAATTAATTGTGGGTTCATTAGTCTTTTTTAACTAAGCAGTTAATCAAAACACAAATGTTTGTGGAGATTCCTCTAAGCATTTGGTCACGTCGTCACGAAGTACATTGGCCCCGCCGCGGTGGTCTTGTGGGTAAGGTACTCGGCTACTGACCCGCAGGTCGCGGGATCGAATCCCAGCTGCAGCGGCTGCATTTCTGAACAAGGCGGAAATGTTGTAGGCCCGTGTGCTCAGACTTGCGTGCAGGTTAAAAACCCCAGGTGGTCAAAATTTCCGGAGCCCTCCTCTACGGCGTCTTTCATAATCATAAGGTGGTTTTGGGACGTTAAATTCCACATATCAATCAAATCACGAAGTACGTTGCCACACTTTTGAGCTTTGCCTCGAGTTAGCTGGGGCACCTTTTGCATTTAAATATTCATGCACACACTTTTTTTTTACACTTGCCTTGTTTCAGACTTTGAGAACATCATTGTCACCGTGTCCTACCTGCTCCACCAGAACCCTCACGGGCGCTTCTGGTGCACCTACCAGATACGAAGGTGAGGGCCTTTATGTGAAATGCCGATAGTGAACTTCCGATTCTTCACACATGCTTGAAAATTTCTCGGGAAGTTTGTCGAAGACGCGAAGATCCGGGATTGAAAAGATTGCACTCAAGCAGTGAACCAAGAACGGCGTGCGTGATATGAAGTTCGAATTCGCGGCCGGGAGATCAACCATGCAAACCCGAAAAGTTTATAACGTAGGCAGCGCAGCAAAGGGGAAAGCTCGCGCATAAAGCCCTAAAAGGTTTTAAATGTGCGGAGGAGGTAGCAAACGCGATCTCTGTAGCAAGCTCGTTAACGACGGCGTTTTACCAGGCAGTAAACTGTTAAGCACAGCTAATAAGGACAAGATCGCACGCGCCATGTCGAGCAGCGCACGGTTGGAGCCACGCTAGCGACGCTAGTGCACAGTGGCGTCAGGGCTGGGGCAAAGGCTTATCTGTCACCTAGGCAACCAACTTTTTCTTTTTCTCTTTGCTTCCTCCAGCCTTCGTTCGTTTACCCCCCCCCCCCCTTTCCGTAGCGATCTCGTCGCTTGCTCCCCAGCGGTGCATCCAGCACGCCTCTTTTCAGACGTGCACTCACTACCAGATTTGTCACAAAGCTTTTCCGGCAACTGCATTCTAACCGGTGTTTCAGCTTGGGGGGACTGTATAGGAAGCGGTATGGGTATGCATGGGGTTCTATGGGAGGGTAAACGGGAATCGAAGAAGACCGCATCGTAATTGGTTCTGCACTATAAGTGGTTACGTTATAAGTTGTCTTCATTGTATTTGTATTCATCCATTATGCCGCAACTATTAATGAATGTATTGATGAAATACGGGAGGGAGCTTGCTTAGGTGGGACCAGTGATGGAAGTGCTGCTACAATTGCTCGAAACTGCTCTAGAAGATAAATGCTGCTCCATGCTGCTCCAAACAGCACTTTTGTTTAGTAATTGCTCCAAACCTGCTCTGAAATGGCACTGAGAGAGTGAGAATGACTAGCCTTTACTGTTTGACGAGCTCACGAGTCCTAAAGAAACTGAAAAGAATATGTATGCTACTAGTGTGCAGCACTATTGACTCTAATCTAATTTGTGGGACACGAACAGGCATACTAAGCATATAGCTCATCTGACAGGTTTTTTTCCCCACCTAAACTTGTGGGCCAGTGTGGTGAAGTGTGGAAATGAGCAGGATGGCTTTTATCTCGAACTGTTTATCCTACTTATTTAGCAACAGTTATGCGGGACTGTGGGTACTTCTAAAACGTGGTGCTCAGCTTTACCGGTTTGATTTAAATTCTGCTATGAATACTAGTATATATATTATAAAGTTCATTTCACAGTTTGTTTTTGATAACCAGCTATATTCTTTTTGTTTGCTTTTTTAAATTTACAATAATGTCTATGAAATGTTTTTTATATTATGTATTAATATTTACGAGATGCTTTGACGATGCTTTGAACTCCTATCGGTGTATGGCAAATTTTTTTCTGTCACTAAAACACTTAGCTGCTCCAAACTAACAGTTTTTCCGCTTCAAAAACACACATGGCTGCCCCGAAGCAGTACTTTTCCTGCTCCAATTATGCTCCAAAAAGTAAAAAGTCACTTACATTACTGTGGAACACGCAGACTGGAACCGGGGTTCTTCCCGCAAATTTTGAGGGTTGTACATCTTTGAGATGGTGGGGGATATCAAGTTTAGGAATTCCAAGAAATCTGTTTTCAAGACACATCCACAGTTCATTTCTGGCTATGCATTTTTGGCCTCTGTGACAAAATGAAAGTAAGGGGACTTTGGTTGTAGTACCGGCACTGGAGTCAGTGATCTTTGAAACCGTAAGGCTGCCTGTTCGGACTCTTTTTTTTTATACAAACCATGCGGTGGGAGGCACAGCTAATTGGCTGTACACATGCAATACTTCTATTTATTGGCTCCTTGAGTGCGAATTTCAAAAAAAAAAATTAGAGTGGTGGCAATCAATCAAATGTGTTGAACCAGACTGGTAGGCAGTATTTACACTGCCACCTACTGTGAGGAGAATCCCCGACTGTAGTCATAGAATACATTGACAGCAGTGTGCGTGGCTCCTAACTGAATCCTTGCTTCACTTCCAGTGCGGACTATTCGATGGAAGGCCTGCTCCGGCAGTGGAATTTGGTCTGCGTCCAAGTTCCGCTCGAAAACTTTGAGGCAGACTCGCCCAACCTCGCCGGCTCGGGCCTTCCGGGCACGCACACCATTGAGATGCTCGTGATGAGCGTCAACACAACCGTGGAAACCTCTGCCGCGGACAAGGCGAAGACGTGAAGAAAAGAGTTCGCGCCCAGTGCATTGCGTCCGCTGGCAGCGGTGGGAAAATGTAGCAACGACGGCGCGTATCGAACATCTTTCTGACCCTAGTCATGGTGTTTCGTTTCCATTCCCCTCCCACCAGTCTTCCCAAAAAAGTTGTCAAAGATGTGCCCTCAACCAAGCATCTCAATTCTCAACCAGGTATCGTCAGCCAGGATGTGACCTCGACCACGATGCAGGTTCTTCCAGGTATTTATGTATCTGTGTGGCACATCAGGACGCCACTCACATGTGGCTGTATACTCGCTACACGAAAGTTTGCTTTGATTTCTCGCAAGCATGCCAAGTTGTCTAGGTGGGCCATAAGAAGGTTTGGTATTGGAAGTACTTGACAACCACACTGATATCTGTACATCTTTGTGCCACATTCTCAATGTCGCAACATTGATGATGTCTGTACTAACAGGTGACTCATTCCTGTCTTAACGACGCAAAAGTGTAGCTTCAGTTGGTTGTAAACTGGCCAAATATGTCGTTGTAGGCGACTGTTTTTGGGGCACCGAGCAGTCAACTGTGAGGACATCACTAGAGTTGAGGCTTGGAGCTGGAGCCGGCTATATAACCTGAATCGATGTAATTTAGTTTTTTCTTGCAAAGAGCCATGGCCCAAAGTTGAAAACTAATTTTCGTAGTCTGTTGCACACCTCAAGTGAAGTTTCCTGACATCGCGGTTCCTCGTATGAATCATGTGCACAGAATGATACAATAGAAAGTTCTTTCATGGTCAAAACGTATGCAGTTTATCGTTGCGTTGTTGAGAGATGTGTTTCAATGGTTTCTTGGCTCTCAGAATGTAGACGCATTTGTCGGTCTCTTGATACAAGTATCACTATGAAAACTTGAAATCGAGCTCATTCTGGCCAGTCTACTGGCGAATCGCAGGCATTGCGAAGTTTTGTCTAAATTGTTCTTGTTTCAGACATTCGTTATAATGCAGACATTACAGCCATTTGCACTAATTTGAGATCCTTCCTTTTGTTAACGTGACTCCATTTCCTACCACTTCGTTCACACACTTTCCGTGTTTTCACGTGTTGGACCGACACCATTACGAAGTCCCCGCCTCGGCCCATGCTGCCGCATTTTCCTTCGGCAGAACACTTTGCAAGTGTTTCACGCACCTGCACCACATTGCCTCTGCATTGTGTCTTTCTTGTGCTCGCTTTCCTACGCGATGCTTTGACCTCCGGTATCGAGGCAGACTGTGCCGTAGTATTTGCATTTCTAAACCTCGTAAATTCGGAGTTGCGGCTTCGCGCGGTGCGGTACTGCACCGCCATTTTTTTACATTCCCCGCTGGGTATTCTTACACGCAAGAAAAGTATTACCTGTGGGCTGCCAGGAGGGTAATATTTATTGTGTACGACCGCATCTTCGAATATCAGTTCGTTGTCTATTATTGTCCATCGCTTAGTTCTGCATGTGAATTCAATGCGGCATCGAGCGGTTTAATGTTATCAACTCGCTCAGCCATCTTAGGAGTGTGTCGTTATCCTCTCCCGAGAAACCATTGTAGGTTGCTCAACGTTATGGGTGTGATCGTGACATCGCTTGCAAGATAGCACCGAGCTGCAGCGAGCGAGACTTATTTATGAGGTGAAACGACGCTCGCTCGGGCGTTTCAGCTGAGCCGCGCTACCATTACTGCCACGCAGGTCAGCACAGCATGCGCAGTTGGCGAAGCGAGCACGCTCTCCCTGAAAGTTGGCCACTTCAATATTAATCAGTGGCGATTGGTGGGCAGGCATTATCTGCTCTGGTATTGCTGCTGGTAGCTTATTTAAAGCACTGCGTGGCATGTAATTATTGAAGTATTTGGTATCAACTGGCGTGGTGTTTCCTGGCACTCAGAATGAAATCCTGGAAATCCTAGAATCCATACAAGACAGCATTGCGATTCTTGTGCACTCTGTCTGCTGGAGCGCGCGTAAAAGGCTTGTGTGCCTGTGAAAATGTTTAATAATATCACCCTTTCTGGATGTCTGGAAGGGGATCACCCTTTCTGGATTTCTGGATGTAGTAGTTTCAAATTTCGTTGAGATGAAATGAGATCGGCAGTACGACGATCATCCTCACACCTATATGAGCACATGATCGCACAGATAAGGCTGACAGTGTATAAGCACCTTGAAAGAAACAGGGTTTGAAGCAAGCGCTCGCACATGTTGTGCTCTATGCACTTGCACATCGTGAAGCAAGTTTTGTTACTTCTCTCTAGATTATGCGTCACCATGTTGAGGGTTCAAAGCAGGCACGATATTATGAGAATTTACAAGGGTGTTCACACCAGGCCATGATTTGCCGTGATTTGCTGCGTCTCGAAAACCGCACTTTCTCTTTATCCACCGGTGACCTTTTCGTGCCAATGGCATGTGCTGTTACAGATTGACAGTCTCCTACCCTCGAACACTTGCGCCTTCATGTTAGCGGATAAGGCAGTTCAAGTTTTATTGTTGGTATTCTATTCACATACCAAACGGAGCTTGCTTACCACGTTTACGCTGCATTCGCTGGGCCTGGTATCGACCAAAAAAAAACTTCGTTAATCAGTGTACATTTGCCATAGTTTCAAGAAGCAATGTGTCTCCATGGTCTCTGTGGCTTGGGAAGAATTTTCAATTAATCGCGTATGTGTTATGACAGAGTGTATATACCCATGAGACGTTTGACGCCTCTTAATCCTATGCTCTTATTACTGCCTATCGATTTTCTTGGCACGACATCCACACTTTTCGTGGCTGCAGTTTGATGATTTCACGCGCTCGCCAAATGGTGACATGCGGCTCGCACAGCTGATAGAAGCGTAAGCTCTTACACACCCTACGTCAAAAGTGTTCAGTACTGCCCATTTATAATTAAAAACGGTTTGTAATCAGAAGTACTGTAACCTTTGATTTGTAATGCTCTATGGGGATAGATGTAAAACGGAACCTATTCATTTATTTCAATTTGGCCACCCAAAAGGCTGTTGGGGCACTCTAGCGAAGTTACTTGCAGTGCTTTTAAGGTTGCACCGCTGGCATAGAAGCCGCATTTGTTGACTGCAGTCTTTTAATATCAAGAGTTTGCAGGTATAGTGAAAGAGAACAGCAATTAAAATGTGCCTGATAACTCAGTGATGTTAGTGGGACGCTTATCAAACAATCTATATGATTCTCGGGTGTTCAAAACGAGTTCAACGACCGCAGAGTAGTTATGACCACATAAAGTGCTGCACGCTGTGTCACTGTGCTGCTGTGAACAGAACTGTTTAGCACATCTGGTTAAAATGCAAGCGTCACTGTGTTTTTCCAGCAAACAGTATTCAGACACTAGTGTTTACAAAAGTTGGTACCTTACCGTTAAATGTGTCTGATCTTGCACCGCTGCTAACAGTGCTGGGGTTTCAATGGCGCACTGGCACGCAAATACAGGTATTTTGTCCACTGTGAATAAGAATACATAATTATATATGTATATACAATATGTTACATGAGGTGTCTGATCTTTATCACGAGATCAAGCCGTTGCCCAATGTTGATACATTCTACTTCTCCTCTACTTGCATGATGTGTTCGTAGCAAGGCTCACTGTTGTTTAATCTCGCATGCGCATGTTTTGAGAATGTAGTAAACGTTTGGGTGTACATGTATTGTCAAACGCCGTATTGTGTTGCTCATAGAATGTTTGTAGCTCAACTAAAGGACCCTGGTCTCTGCTAATCGAAGTGATACCTTTTTTTTTTTTTATTCATCTATCAAGTTATAGCCTGCATGTCACCTTTTAGCACTAGCATTGCCCTATACAATGCATGTAACAAAACAGAGGAAATGCGAACCTCAAACTCTTTCTGCGGCTTGCTCATGCATTTTTTGAAGCTCGAGCATTTTTCGATCTTACAGTGTTGAAGGGCTAAGTTGCATTCCAATTGTCAAAGCTTTCATCTTTTTTTTATCAGCGCCTACATTCTGTGGATTTTCGGCATGCCTATATTCAAACTAAACACATGGGTTCTTCCTGCACTTGCCTCAAAGCACAGTTTCGACACCACAAAGCATGCCAAAGTAGCATCGGAAGCGAGGCTAATGTAGGCATTGGATTGGGCTAGTTTTGTCTGAAACATGGCCCAATGCTGGATGTGTACATTGGCTGGGCTTTCCGTGTTCCTCGACTTGCGTTTATATGTATATACTAAAATGGATGCACGAAGGGAGCGGTATAGTCATTACAACAAGTGACTCGGGGCGAGATTATTTTTTTTTTTCACCATGATCACCGTCTTGTTGCCGAGGGCTGCATAGGCCTGAAAAAATGGACAAACCATTATACAGGGTGGCGGAAATGAAACTATGCCTTCTAACCAGGCCTGACTTGTTTGCATCGGATTTGGCCACAGTCACGCTCAGTCTGGTTGGTCGGGGCCACGATATGCTTGGGATGCATTCAAAGTTTTTTTTAATTGATTCAGGCTGTCATTACATGCCTGAACCTTACGATGAACGCATCAGGTGAATCGGCTGCTTTGGATTGCACAATGTTGTAGCCTAATCACCCATGTACGAAAGCCTGTTTGGCGCAGTTACTCTAGCAATTTTGGAAACATTCCTCTAACGCAAGCTCGAGCGTCAACGAGCTTGCGTTATGCAGAGGTTTAAGAATATGAGCTTGGCTGAGCCCATGTTATGCACTCAAAGAATGTTCCTTGACCTCCCGGAATGCCCGACTTGATTTTGGGGGCGGTGTAGTTGTGAACTAACGTAATTTTTTATTTATGGCATCATAGAAAACTGCCGTTGTTAAATTCTTCGTTACGTGAAACAGACCACAATGCATAAAATTTGTGTGCCAGTGAGCCTTTGGTGATGCTGAATGAAATTATCTGCATTGTTGTAAGGGCACACGGAGGACACCGGTTTCCAAACATTTAGAGTAAACTTGCATAACCGCACCTACTGCTAGCAAACAGCCATAGCTATCTAGGAAGTAGTGTAACCAAAGACGTTCGCAAATGTAGAATGCTTCATTGGTGATACTGAACTTTAGCTGGTGTCAGCAAATCACCTGGTTGTTGTCACCCATGCTTCCTCAATCAGTAGTTCCTAGGAACACTTTTGCCTCTTTTTTATTAGAACGTAGACTAGGATCTTTCATCATCTATAATGCCTCTTGTTAGCAAGTTTGCTCATGAATGTCTCCCAGTCGCCCCTGGCTAACTGCACGATTGGGGTCTCTGAGGCGAAAAAATATGCTCACTTTCAGGAGCTTCAATAACTTCCGCTGTACTTGATAGCATCTCTCGATGACCATGGCCCACGTTGACTTTCTGTTTGCTGCTGTAACTTTTTTCTCTAACTGCTGTCGAAGAGCTTTAGCAGTGGCTCTGCACAGAGCGCACTGAGTACGACATCGATGACACAATTTGCTTTTTTCACCTTGCATGATGATACGGAACCCTGATGTGGATGATAGAGGTTACGCTTAGTTGATGCAAACTTTTTGTGGTGGTGTGATGCTGCCATTAATGCCGTGATATGGCAGGGTGTTGAGAGTGAATGTGACTGTGTTGGCCCAGTAATATTCGAACCATTTACAGTTGCAAAACTGTGGAATGGAGGAGACATTACAAGGGCGCCGCTCGCTCCCGACGCCGCTGTCGTCTATAATTGCACTGTGTAGCTCACTTGAACACTGACCGTTACCAGAGTAACCGGTCATGGTGACCCGGTTTTCAACCACTTCAGTGCACAAGCAGATTACCTTTGTGAATGTCGGACATCGCCTCTCTCCATCACTTTTGCTCATTTTGATGCTAATGCTCCCTCGCAAAGTTTTTCCAAAGTACTCGCACGGACCACTTTAATCTTTTTTTCTCTCTCTTCGTGGAGAGCGCAGGTCAAGGGTCGTTGTTGATCGTCTTTTTTACATCATCCGTCCCTGTTCCGAAGAACGCGCTCACATCAGTGAACTTGGGAGGTGGGGGTGGGGGGGGAGTTGTGTGCAGTTGAAGGAATGTTTATGATTGCATTGTCGGTCAGGAATCTTTTCGAGCTGACACAGGCAGATGAAAACAACATATTAGGAAGGTATGCAGGAAAAGAAGGGGGTAACAGAGGGCTGAAGGGCGACTGGTGATTCTTTCTGTCGCGTCGCTCCAACTGTATTTTTCTCTGCTGGTGTTGTTCACTCAAACACGTATGGCTCACTCTGTTACCTCTCTTTGCGTCGGGTGTCGAGAATGTGAACACTAGGACAAATAAGAATGACAACGGAGATTGCACCCCACCCCCCACACACACACACTTCACCAAGTGAGCAAGTGTTTATACATCTAGTCAATGAATATTAATAAACGTTGAACTCGTGTCGTGTCTTTTAAATGTGAGAGGCAGCTCGTTTAGCCAGGAAGATGTAATGCCTCGCGGCTTTAGACGAAGTGATGTCCAGTGGTGTGTCGACGTGTTTTGTGCA
The DNA here is from genome assembly GCF_043290135.1 of Rhipicephalus microplus. Taxonomy (NCBI): domain Eukaryota; kingdom Metazoa; phylum Arthropoda; class Arachnida; order Ixodida; family Ixodidae; genus Rhipicephalus; species Rhipicephalus microplus. The sequence continues at coordinate 25,084,107 of NC_134706.1, read as the reverse complement.
TTTTTCCGGGGGTTGTGACGAAGTTGTTGTTGCCGTGTTTCGAGTCTACCCTCTTCTTTCTTTAAATGCATTGTCCTCTCCTTTCAGTTTCTCACTCACCCTAGAGTAGCTTATGCGTTCACTGCTACCGATTCATAGGCATTTGGTTCTGTATTTTGCTCATTTTTGTCGAAGTCTTTGTCATTTTTTTTACTTCCGTATCTTCTTTCCTCATTCTCTCCTGATACATTCCTTTCTTACCTCTTCCCTGCTCCCGAAAGATAAGGCAGGCATTGTGCCCCTCCAGGTTGCATTTGTCAGCCTGTTTTCCTCCCTCTTCCCTCTGTGCCTTTGTGTATGCAAATCAAATAATTATAACTATAATAATAATCTATATGGTAAATGGAACATTACAGCAACATGCTCGACAGAGATGGAATACTCAATTCTTCTTTTTGCTGCACAAACTTTGTGACAAGTTTTATATTGTAGATTGTTTGGTCACGAATACGAGAGCTGGAACATTGCAAAACCATGCACTTTTTCTATTGAAGCCCAGGCAAAGCAGCGTAGTTTACACAGAGAAGCATTGCATATCAATGGGGCAGCCACCGCACATTGTTTTTTTTTACTTTACTGTACATAACTACAAACTGCATTGCAGTGAAGGGGTGCAGTGCGGCTGTTACGACTATGCCTCGGTTTGAAATTTCGTCATATTGCTATTGTAAACGTTTCTCATATTTCCTTCTGCATAACATTTACATTACGTTACAATTGGTCGCTAAAGGGCTTCTCACCAGGCTACGTTGAAACATTTACTTACTAACTAGTACTGTTAAACCTTCATGCAAGGAAACTGGCGTGAAAATGGCTTCTTTTTATCAGAAAAAAATCTTATAAATATATTCATAGCACTATTTTAAGGCTAAGACTATCCTTTATTTAGATTGTTGTAACTAATAGTAATTCATTACAACTGATGATTCGTGATAAGCATATTATTATACTGGTCTAATGACAAGGCTGATTCTTTTTATGTTGTTATAACTAATAATTCATTATAACCGATTGTTCATTATAAGCATACATTCGTAATACTGTATCAATGGCAAGACGATTCTCTATTTACATTTTCATCTCTAATGATGTATTATAAACGATGACTTGTTATGAACACATATTTGTAGCAATATTAATGGCAAGGCTATTATTTACCTACTTTGTTATAACTGATTGTTTGTTATAACCGACGATTCCTTGAATTTTACATTTATTATGCTTGACCCTGGTGAGAAGCTGTTCTCAGCTACGTTTGTTTTTTGAGAATGTTGAGCTTAATCATCCTTGTTGGTATGTATTAAAGTGCCAAATAGGATGAAAATGACAGGAAATCGACCACCGAAATTAACCAAAATTAATCAACAGTAGGTCCACCATATTTTGTTGTCTGCTCCTGCCACAGAAATAAACAAACAACAACAGCAACAACAACAACAACAACAAAAAAGCAGACGACCACTGGAAGGAGCTAAAAATTCTATCTTCTCCTCTCTTGTCAACTCCTCTTGACACCTTGTACACTAACCTAGTATGTCTTTCTTTCCAGTTTTGGTAGCTGCCAAAAGTAAGATACCCAGACTTATGATCCTTAACTAACGTTGGTGATTGGAGTGACCTGAAACCTTTTGAGTCCGCCTCTTCAGTTCTGTCTTTTCAGACCGCCCGGACGTTTAATTGCTGTTAACGTGTAGTCGCGCGTGGTTGTGTTTTCTACGCGACGCCCAAGCTTCCCGACTTATCGGTTGTGACTCTCTTGCCTTGATTCTGGAGACATCACTCTCTCGAATTTGGCATCGTGTGTGCTGCCGTGGAATGTGGAGTTGTAATTGTTGGCACTCCAACGTGCTGGATCTGCTTTAAAAAAATGAGACAATGCTCGTTTGCAGAGACTGCTTCGCATCGTCGTAGGTTCTTGCAAGCGAGAAGCTTGGCCAAATTTGTTGCACGTGCCAAAATTTTTGCTGCACTTTCCACCCGAACACAGGAGCATGATACACTCATGGCTGTTGATGTCAGTGTTGCGTGTGCTGCAAACAGAATATGTAACTCTGGGTGGTTCATGTCGTAGGATCAAACGTCGTTATAACAAAGCTGCACCTTACACGAAAATACCATCGTTGTAATCGAAAACTTGTTATAAATGTGCATTCCTAAGACTGTATGTATTACGAGACTATAGTTAACTTACTTTGCTATAACTAATATTTCCTTATATCAGGGTTTGTGATACCGATGTATGAGTGTACTTTAGTTTAGCAGCTTTGATTGTGCTTTACGTCAGGCGATTTAGTTCATTGTGATTGGTGTTGGTAAACATGAGATGCAAAAGGACACGCAATGACGGCGCCAGTGCTGAGCGTCAAAGTGGCGTTTTTCGTCAGGAGCAGCACTGACGTGCTCACTCTTCATTGCCCTCACCTGACCAAAAGCAATGATGGAAATATTGGGGTATTCATATTGCAGAAACGGTTTTGTAGATGCATCTCACATTGGTTTTCTTACCATAAAGCAGGTTCTTTTATGGCCATAATATGCATATATTCGTTATGAATTGATTGAACTAATTGTCTTTTTAATTAGATGTAATTGTCTATAACTGCATATGACTGTTCGTGTAATGGCACAATTTCCTTGCAATTCTTTGGCGCCTGCATCTTCTGATTACAATAACAGACACTGTTAATGTACTGAATTCGCATTGACAACAATGGTTCCGTAGCTGTATTTTGCTGGAGTATCTTCTGACCGTAAAACAGACGCATTGTGATGAGAAGACTGAGTTGGTCGATTGACCATATATTAAGTGTAACTTACCGTAATTATACTCGACCGTCTGCATGATCTGTTGTAATATGAGAATGGCATTGCAGTCATTTGTAATATCTGCATAGTCTTATGCGGTAACAGATGCTGGTTAGTGTACTTCAGAAATTATCCTGCCGACGCATTTGACATCTAGCTAGCACGTTGAGTCCACAAAGTTTGGGAAATGTTTGCCCGATTCCAGTGCGCTGGTGCCCGAAAACGGAAAGTTACATCGCCAGAGTTAAACTGAACCGGATGAAAGTTTCGTGCAAGCTGTTGTCCTTGTGCGTCCATTTGCATCCTGTTTGCACTTTTAGTATGCCATCAGTTAAACTAAGACAGAATAGCTAACATGTATGGCTATTATTTTTTCTTTAGTGCGCTCCGACTTGGGAGTGTGACGCAGTTGCGCTCATCTTACGACTTGAATCTCCTACACGCATAAATGCGTGGGATGATGTGCTACAAAGCAAAGTTCCTCAAGCATTCTAGTCATTCTGGAAAGTATTTTGCAGTTGCGATGTTTTTCAGCTAACTGCATTGCTCGTCGAATGCATTCGTTTGACACGATGTTGCCATGTCGCAAGCGAAGCCGCGTCGGCGCAGTTCCAACTTTTTCTCCTTGCTTCAGTGGCTTGAATTTCTTTTGCGCTTTCTTGAAATTTTGTTTCTAGCATGGTGAATTAATTCATTCTGGCCTCGTCTGTATATCGTTGGCTAGTGTGCTAATGCTTTTTTCACCTGGCCTAAAAAATGCTTTTCCAGTGGTGTTCGACTTCAAACGATTTCTAGCTTTACGAAATGATGTGTGACTGATTTTCTTGTTGCCCTAAATAAAAGAGGCCTTGCTATCATATGCTCAGTGCAGCTCAAGCTAGTGCAGGATTAACTGATACAATATTTAGCTGGAATATACATTGTCTTGTTCCTATATTGTAAAATATTTGGCGTCAGCATAGTAGTTGCAGGTTAGAACCATTTGGAAATACCTCCATTTGATTATCATTTTTATAATTTCATTTATTTTCCAAATGTGCCAGTCCATTCCACTTTAACAAAATTATAGTTGATTGTAAAACTGCACTCATTTCTCTATGCCTTTCATTGCTAAGATCTTTCATAAGCTTTTGTTTTTAAGTTACAAAAGTTTCAGTGTAAGTTTGGCTGCACAGTTCTGCACAGCGAAGCGATTAGTTAATGGTGATTGTATGTATCATGTATGTCTGTTTACGCATTCGCATGAGACTTGAATTTTTTACTGCCCACGCTTCTTGTATTTTCACTTGCTCTGCTACTGTTGGTTGCATCACCCGATAATTTGTTGATACTATGCAATTGTTTTGCACTGTGCTGTCATCGCGTCGTCTGTGCCATAAAATGCGCTTATTTTAGGAACGAATCGTTTTGTACTTGTCTCGATGTGTTGTAGTGCATGCTCATTCTTGCTTGTTATTGCACAGAAGTAGGATGAAGGAGTGAGGAAGATATGTTGCACGCTGTGTGCCCTAAGTCGCAAGCCAAACAAGGTGATCTCTGTGAGCGAAGGACATGCACTTTTCTGTGCCATTTGGTCTACACCTGCTGTACGTACTTGAACGTCTGTCTTCGTCATTGTCGCGTTGAAATGCCTGACGTGTTAACCTGTGCCTCAACTATACTTCTGCACCTATATATGCAGTCGAGAGTGGTTGTAATTTCCACCGTTTGGGCTACATTTCAGCCTGTAACCTTGCGCCACCTAGTGTTGTGCCCCCTCGTCTGCTTTGCATGTGTGTGCGTGAGGAAGTATGTCCAAGCGATCTCTCTGTTAACTATATATGAGCCCATATGCAGTGTATTATACTCAATGCCTGTCAATACCAATGAGGGTCCTCTAAACGTGTGAACTTATGTCGTTGACTAAGCGCCACCGTGAGTTATAAAGCAGTTAGTGGGTCGTGTTTGTTCTAAGCTTCGTTGCCTTATACTTATGCATCATTTTATGCTTTGTGAAATATTTTCGTGTCTTATGCGGGCCACACCGAAATGGCTTTTACAGTGAAAGGTTTGGTTGCATATGTTGAAGTATGATTTTACTGCATTCAATTAAATGTTTTCTTACAGTTATCATGTAGCCTGCGATAATGTGATGCATTATTTCATGCCTACAAACTTTTTGTGTCACTTGATACTTTGTAAAGTTGTCGTACGCATATTGATTGTATCTTTGTACACATAGCTCATTTAGGAATTCGTGCAAACTTCTTCAGTTGTGTACTAGTGGACATTAACAAAAGGCACCACATTGTAACTTCACGTGTTCTGTAAGTAATGTACTTTGATGCTTGTCGTATGTTTATGAAGAATACGTTGCACGCATTTTTACCGCTGGAGTATCTGCGCATACTGCTGCGCATCACTTGTAAGTGGTCTTCCTAGATGAGTTGCATCATCGATTCCCACTGCAGCTTTGAACTAATAAACTAATACCCTTCTGCACAGTGTTTTGTGATAGATTTATGCGTGCGGAAACGTCAAGCAGCACAAAACTTGGTACAGGAAGAAATGTTGCGAACAGGATGGCGCTCAATTACAACTGAAGTTTGTTGTAAAAGATTCCAAGAAAGCAGTGTGGGTGCGCATGCTCCGTTGCAAACTAAGCTCGTATGTAGTGATCTGAAAGGTTTACGATATGCTATCCTTCACCGAATAGCACAGTTTTTAATCCATCAATGTGACTGGTAGAGCACTTGTGCACATATCTCATAGCATATGTATTTGGTCAGCCTCGAAAATTTCTCTCACAAGTCTCTCGCTGCAGTTTGGAATGTTTGTTGCATCATCAAACAGTAGAATATTTTAGCAAGCTGCGGAAACACCTTATGGATAGGCGGCAATATGGAACTGGCTGACGTGTGCGCATGCGCGAGCATTGTACACGCACACAGAAAGGAACCGTGTTGTATTTCCGTAACGTGTTTCCATAGCTTGCCAAAAACCTCTAGTGTTGTACGATCGCACGCTTTGACGTGTGCAGCTAGGTGCAATTATTCTATTTCATATTTTATTCTATACTGCGGCCCCTCACTGCAGAGTGTCGTGAATTTGCAACACGCCGAGAAATTCCGAGCAAGCAAAGTCACGAAATGCGTTGCCGCCTTTAATGCTAGTTGTCTAGTACTCACCGTGAAGGTAGCTTTCAAGGCGAAAGATCTAGCGTCGTCTCGTGTAAAGTGTTCTGTGCTAGAACCGGGCGTGGGGTGTACCTGATGGCGGAGAATGCAAAGCACGTGCAACAGCTCTCACTACTTCATTATTTCTCCCCTGAGTTATGCAAGCCCAATCTCCTGTAATCTTCTTCATTTGGTCTGTACACACCCAAGAAGTGGCACACGGCATGCAGTGTAGTTCGGAGGTACACCTTTTGTTACAAAATCCTCGCTTCTGTGGCATTCCGCGAACTTGCGACATACCTTCGAGTAACCATTAAAGTTGCATTTTAGATCATTTAACTGCAGAATCAATTGAAGGTTGCCATTTAAAACTGGAAAATGAGAACAATTTTTTTTTCGTTTGTGGTTTTATAATTCAGGCATTAAAGGGCTAAAACCCCAATGCAAAGCTTGATTCTTTCATTGTTTCGAACTGTAAATGATGGTATTCTTATAATAACTGTTATAGTTTCTTCCTATGTAGAGTTCTAGAATGCTGTGTTTCAGAACATGCAGTACTGTCACACAGTAATGTAATTGTTTAGCATTTCTATTCAGCAAAATTGGAAACATTTTACCACATAAATAGATAACGTAAGGCAACGTAACATTTTGCTCAAAGTGCGCACTTCATCCCATTTTATGTATCTGTCGGATATTCGTGAGAAGTCGCGTACTACGAACACTATGGACAATCAATTAGGCTTCATGGCCTAAAAAAAAAAGGACATTGTCAAATGGTGTTTTATGCCCATCTTTCTTTTTTTTCAAGTGCACAGTGAAGATAGCAATCAGTTATACGATTTTTATTTTCGTGGCCTTTCTTCATATACGTGCATAGAGCAGCATTTGAGGCTTGTCTGTTTTACTGCACGTACTCATTGCTTTTGCAATACCAAGTGGCAGTAAATCGTAAGTGTTTAATGTTCAAAAGTGAGATAGTATCCGTGCTAGTGAGCACCAGTGATGAGTAGAAACCGAATTATAAGCAAATGCTTATTTTGTTTCTTGTGTTCCAATCGTGCCACTTTGATATGTGAACATGATGTAGAGGCTAGAAAGGGCTGTCATATTGTTTTAATAGTGCCTATAAATGCCAATCTTCAAAATCATTGTTTATATGAATGCTATTTATCCTCAAATTTTCCTTTCTGATACAGTTCAAAACCGGTACTTATGTTACCGGGCAATACTGAGCTTTTAAAAACCCTATGGGGTGCAACCTATACTCCATCTCATAAGTTCCTTTCAGCACTGTCAAGGCAACAGGGCCCCTTTGCCAACCATGTTAGGGCGATTGACCATGAGATGAAGGGCAAGCGACGTTTAGTATGACATTTCACCTCTTTCCGGGGCATGTAGTGTTGCAAATCTTCGTGATGAGATCACGAGCGCCCAGTGCACCCATTTTTCTTGCCTGCTACAAATGCCCAAACCTTGTGAGAGTTATGGGCTTCACAGACAGAATAAAAATTGACCCTGTGCGAATAAACACGGTTAACATGAGGCTAAATGACCCTTCTGGGCTGTTTGCAGTCTGGCGTTTTTTTTTATTTGAACATACTGCAGGTTTTTCACGGCTCATGCAGGAGTGGAGACAAGAAAATACATACTATGCATCGAAAGAAAATACATAAAAGAATAACAAGAAAGAAGATACAATGTCAACAGCTCATAATTAAAATTGTACACTCTGTATTATGTTCATAAATGATTGCATAGTGTTACAGCACACAATATTGTTATCTAGTCTATTCCAATGGTGGATAGCTGACGGAAAAAGAAAATGTTTGTGAGCGTTAACACGACTGAAAGGTTGGTGGATAGTTTGAGAATGTTTCTGTCGCAATGAGTGTTTGGGCGGGTCTAGCAGGTAACGAGATCGTGATATGCAGAATTGACCATGATATAATTGGTAAAGAAATTTTAGTCGCGAAATAATTCTGCGTTGCAACAGAGGTGTTAAGTTCGCCCTTGCGAGCAAGCCTGCAGAACTGGAGAAGTCTCAAAATACAGATCTAACTGCCGATTTTGCCAATTCGCTCCTGTGCTGCCCTTCTTAGTCACACGGGAAAGAAAGGGCCCCAGAAGCGTGCTTATCCGACGGTAGACACTTAACTCAACATTCTGAACAATAAAAGGAGAGGCCACATTCTGAAAGCCTGCGGAAATGAAATTGCATGGATATGCTAAGCTACAGGTGCCTTTGTACCATTATAAACTAAATCATTTCTCTTTGCTTTCCTGTCGTAGATACGTACAAGTCCTGCACGTATTTCCTCGAAATTCAAAATTTTGTAAACATTTATTGGGCCTATGTTTAAGATTTTGCTGGCCTAAAACTGTGTTCTGCCTGCCTATCTTGGCGCCTAAAACTAGATTTTTTGGTGCCAGTAAATCCAACCTCTAGTGATAAGAAATGGTCCCTGTAGTGTCCCGATCGAGTTATAATCAAATTTCCAGCGTGACTTGAAATGTAATACGGGTGTTCTTCGCCTGCCGAATATCACGTGCACCTGCTGAAACAAGCAGTTCCTGGAAATGACGAGGAAGAGCGAAAGAGAGAGAAGGAAAATGACGCAATCTCGCGCGATCCTTGCGGGAGCGTGGTTAACTACCATGAGGGAAGGGGAAAGGATGGAGTGCAGAGCATGTAAAAAATAATGTAAAAGAAAAAGTGGCTCGAGGCTAATAATCAGGCAGAGGTCAGCTGTCATCTAGGCGCTCTAGATACCGTTGGTGACAGCGTCCTCTTGCTAGGAGCGTATCTGTGGGGTTAATGCACCGTGAGGTGATCTCGGAGATGACTATCTTGCTTGCTGAATCTGAAAGAAGCGATAGTGTAAGGCGGGAACACGTCGCAAACATCATACCGATAGAGGAGCCAGAAGCTCTAGAAGTGTTACACCATGAAGGCAATGAAATCCTCCGGTATTTAGCAATAGTAATTTTGCAGAAACCACGCTTTGAAACACTGCTATCATCATCATCGACAGTTTTGGCTTCCGGTATGTTGTTTGCCTGCGTAAAGATCCATCCGCAGCCGACTTCCGCTGGATGGGTCAACTGATCAAATGTAAGTTTTGTGTTCCACTATTCATACGCTTCAATTTGCCTTCGCCTCCACATTACGCGAGCCTCGTTACGCCATTCGAAGCACCTAGGAACGTCTCGCTTAGTTCCCGAGCCTTTCTCGAATCCCGTCGATCGGCTGTCACATCTCGCTTCTTCTATCCGCCTCCGTGACGTTTGCTGTTTCGGGGGCTAGGCCTATCGGCTGCGGGCTCCCCGTCTCGAAATGCTCGCTTATCCTTCGTGTGACAAGTGTGAATGTTCATTTACCCGCTTCCCTACTGTCCTGGCGAGCTCCTACGCTGACCGCACGGCCCGGCCAACCGGGCTGTAACGTTCATAACACGAGCAACAGCGATGCGCCCTGGGAGAAGGTCGGGGTAATCGGCTGTACGAGACACTCTGAAAGGGGGGCCCTTCGTCGTTTTGTGTGTCGATTTTCTTGCGCGACCGAGAGCTTGAGCAAGCACGAACGTGTGACTTCTTCGCGAAGGAACGCCCCGCGCGATCGAGTCAAGTGACGCCACCGTGGGACTTCGAAGAAACAACTCGGGGCGTCGCTTGGCAGGCGGGCCGTCTGCCTACAACCACAAAAGTCATCCACCCCGTGCGCACGAGAAGCGCTAATTGCAATAAAGTGTGGGCGTGCTGTCTCTTTCCGTGGGTCGCGAGCCAAGTTTTTCTTTTGCGGGGCGCACCAACACGGCGACTGCCAGACTATCGAGCAGGTGTAACAAAAGGTGGGGGAGCTGTTGGATCCGAACGTGACAAACGCTTCGACGTTCTTTTCCTGGTCATCGGAGACCGGCCGCAGGAAAATAATCGTGACTTGTCCTCGTCCGTGTACCCTTTTTATTGTTAGTTTCGTCCCCCAGCGTAGCCCTTACCCTCTCCTTTCAGTCGGAGCTGTGCGCTGTTGTGCGCGGCGCGTTTTGTTTATTGCAATTGGAGGAATGCCCGTTTTTTAACCTCAACAGGGTCATAGATAGGGAGGCTCTCTTTCGCGGCTGCCTGCTCGGGTTGTCGTTTAAAAGAACGTTGCGTTTACAGCGCGACAGGTGATTCGCCCGAAGTCGACGTAGTCGTCGATGTCGTGCCTCGGCGACCATACTGCTGTCGGGTGTGGAATGTCAAATCGATGCTTGTTGACTTCGGGAACGGGCGAGGATCGGAGATTCGCTACGTATGCGCAACAAAAAAAGTATAAAAACTTCAGAATGGTGTGACTCGTTGTAGGGGTTGCTTTTCGGTGTCCTTTTTTTTTGTTCTTTCGGTCAAGCGACGTGGTAAGTGGGGCCTGCCGAGGACGTTCGATTTGAAAATAGTCGATCGCGATATCGTTTTGTATCTGAACATTATCGATAAATGTTACGGCGGCGGTCTGTGTGAAATCGTGGAGATGGATGCAGTACGACCTCATAGAGGAGCGGTTGTCTAAGTTCCCTAAGCTGAAGCGCCGTTCAAAAGCCGATTAGTTCCGGCTACGAGCGAAACATGGCGAAAAATCGGGTTGAACAAAAAAAAAAAACAAGAAAAAAAAAACGTGCGAACGTTTACGGAAAGTAGGCCTTCCTGTTTCTCATCCTGCCGGTCGTATTACTACTTTCCGCATTTTTACGTCGAAGCTGCGTGCTGGTAGAAGCGAAACCAAAATTCGTCCGGTGTGTGCAAGAAAAAACTCCTGATGCGTACGTGCCAATGAAATTCGACAGATCCCACTACAAATCACGCTGAAATACTAAAAAAAAAACAAAAACAAAAAAAAAAACAAGCGAACACGGACAGACGTAGCCGTGGTCGTGATTACCGGTGGGCCTTCCACTGCGGCGTCTCTCGTAACGATATCATTATAGATGTTCCCAGACCATGTCGCGATTTCAAAAGTCGAATCCGCAGCAATTATTGCGCATAGCACCTCTTTTTGTTGGGTCGCGGGTTCAATTACTTTTAGATGTACACGCATTTGTAAAAGCGTTGGTTGCGCTGTTTTGGGGGACTACGAGTCGATGCCTTAATTAGATTCGGGCCGCGTCGCAAGACGCCCATACTGGAGCAAAAAAAAAAAAAAAAAAGAGAAAAACCATGCTTCGTTTCGCTTCAGGACAAGATTACGTCTACAACTGCTGCAGAGAGAGAAAAAACGTCGCCTTTCGTGCGCGCCGAAAACATCCTTGTGAGTTTGCGAGGTAGCTGCGCTGTTTTTCATTGCTCCCTGCTTCGAAGGGCTGTTGCGTTAGTCATTCGACGTACAGTGGAATTTTTTGTATTTATATATAAGCTGCGGTGATGACGTTCGCGCTGGGGGTGTTTCGTATCGCGCTAGGGGTGTTACGTATCCCGCGGTATGCGAGCCGTCATACTAAAAATTGTTGCGCGCTTGAGGCACACGATAAAAAAAAAAAAAAATGGGTTGGTGACGCACAGGACGACGTGTCATTGTCAGCGAAAAAAAAAAGGTGTCCGCTATCAACAGCACCGACCGACTTGCCCCGTCGTTCGTGCTCTCCGCTTCACATTTTGTAATACTTTTCAAACGAGCGTAAAAAAAAAAGGTCCGTTTCGCCACTGCCTTATATTCCGATCGGCCTGTGCGTCGTTTAACGTACGTAGCGTTACATTTCACGCACGTTTTGTAGTCAGGAAGTGTGGTTTTGATGGTGTTTAGCGTGATGACATCAGTTTTGAGTTGTTCCGCTTTTGTGGTCAGTGTGGTTTGATGACACGTTCGTGATGGCATGTGATAGTGTTTCATGTCACTGAGTGTGTGTTGTGCGCCGAGTTTCACTCTGACGTTGCTAGACTTTTGGAGGTGTCTACCGCAACGAAGCGTGTTTGGTGTGGTGCTGTGCGATAGCTGATAGCCGTTGCGTTTATCGCATTTTTAGAGGTGATCTTATAGCCGCTCCGGGTGCCTACAACAGTGCGTGAATGGTGTCGAACTCGAAAGCGGCGCGTCAGTTTTTGGCAGGCATGTGAACGTGACACATTTTAGCGACAGAGAAATAGAGAGAAGTAAAAGAGTCAGGTGTTTGGGCTGATTGAGATCATGGGTTTCATAAGTAATCGAAGCTTCGCTGATGACTTGTTTTCTTTGTTTTACCCGTCGCTTGACCTTGCTGTATTGTTTATTCGCGACATTCGCTGCTGTCCGGCCGGGTTTTTTTTTTTGTATTGTTATCGGATAAGCCCTGGTATGCCGTTTCCCCGGTCGTTCAGTGTGAGCTTTTTTGACCTGTGTTATCTGCTGAGCTGAAAATGAGAGGGGGGGGGGGGGCGTGATGGAAGGCTTGTTTTCGTTAATTAGACACATACTAATGAAACCAATGGACAGGGAAGTTAAGGAAGGTACAGGGACATTATTGGTATATTTTAACTGTACTCTCCTAATTACAACGAAAATGGAAAGGAATTAAAGTCAGTGGAAAATTGTCTCACCGCAGGTAAAGACGGAATGACAGCTTTCTCTTGTTGCCGACCGCAACAAAGTGTTCGACACTCGCCGTCATGGTTGCGAGAGACCGTGGCCAACACTGGCAGGATTTCACGAACGTGAATGCCCAATGAAGTGGACAAGAAAGCGTCTGCCACTGTGGATCAGTTGCTAGAGCATCAGGCGCGTTATCCAAAGGCTGTAGGTACCGTCCTTCTATGCGGCAAGTGGCATTTCTCATGCGCTTCTATGGCTACACTTAAAACACATTTAATATTCCCTGTACCTTCCTTAGCTTCGCAGTCCATTTAGTTAGGTTGTTTCTGCTGAGCTGCGTGCCTTTCGTCCATGCCGTGAGCTGCGTGCCAAGTTTTTTGTTGGTTGTAGCACGATGCACAACTATGCTACATGCATGCTCACTATGTAATATGAGCAGTTAATCTTAACCCTACAGCTGTGACAGGACTCCCACGTAGTGTGTGAGCCTTTAGTGTATGTTCGCTGTAAATCGATGCACATGAAAGAAAAAAAAAACATTGACTCACCTTTAGGTGTTTGTGTATGAAAATGTGGAGTTTTTAAATAAAACTGTTGACACAGTGAAAACCTAATTAGCAGATTGAGGGACACAGGTGCCATAAAGAAAATTGTTCTGTGTTTATGAACTACTTTCAGATGATACTCATTTTTGGAGCAAAGAAGATACCTTTAGCTTCTTTTATGATGGGCCATGTTTTTGTCTACAATGGACAAAAATGGGCATCTGTGGCTTCATCGATTTGGCTGCAGCAAAGCAAGTAGTTTCTCTTCCGTGGTGTCCCATAAAATTAGGAGGAGGGGAGGGGGGGGTCGTTAAACAGATAGTCTTGCTTCTGAAGCCAACAGTTCCGTTCTTTGGAAAAGGGCAGCAGTACTTTTGAAACGAAATGCAGCTGGATTAGACAGAATACACTCGCACACCACATGTGGGCGACACGAAACTGTCACTTGCTAGCACAATACACAGTATTGCGGCAGCTGGTGATCTCCCTGGCTGCTTCCGCACGAGCTCAGGAGGCTTTCTCTTCGATCTAACTGTTCTGCGGAATTTTCGATTACATGTGCCTTGAATAGGAGATTTTCCTAATCTGCGAGTGCGCTTCTCTGCTATGCAGTTTGTCTTGCTCATGAAAGCTATTCTTACTAATAGCAATGTATTCGAGTACAGTTTGCTTGCGCTGTGATGTGAAAAATGTTGACTCGGCTGTCTTGATGTAGATTCGAATAATAGATAAGCCTGAGCATGTGCACACGGGAACTCGTTTCCGCTTGCCGTTAGTAGGGCGAATGTGAATTGTCGAGAAGTGCACTTGCGGATAGGGAAAAAATCTCCTTTTTTGAGTAGTGAAAGTCCAGCCCACCTACTTCCCCGTCCATTCTAAAGCCGTGTAGGGTGACTAAGCTCAACTAGACACAGTGGCTTAGAAATCAGTGGTTTCATATTAGAACGCCAGGGGAAAAATCTGCGGCTAGTGTCTGAGGGAGCTGCAACACACGACTCTTCAGCCAGCATGGGAATGAATTTGCCTGAGCTTCATTCTCTCGGCCCCCTGTGTCCTGTAGCTGTGCTTTGTTGCGAGACGAAGTTTTGCACTTCCACCTCATCGCCTCGGCCATTTCGGGCGCACCAATTCGAATCGGCTCACGAGATTCACAATCAGTCATTTTTTGATCCGAGACAAAAGCCAAGACACTACAATAAGCATGGTCACAAGTACCCCTGTGTGTCGTCTTCATGTTCCCGTCTTCGTGCACTTACCAGTTTCATAATGTCACGAGTGCATTCAAAGTCGCATGTACTGTACTGTGTCACCACCAGAGACAAAAAAAATATATAAGCCTCGCCCACAGAACCGCTGTGTGCTGCTTTTCACATTCGTGCCAGCTGGCTTCCGCTCAAACCGTGAGTGCTTGTTCATAGTGAATGCGAATGCTACGCATATGAAGAGTTAAATGCTTGTCATTCTTATTTGAAATGTTACGTTTGGATGAGCAGCACTGTCAGAGGCTCTGACAAAATTTACTTGGAGGTTCAAGTTGCATGGCAAGAACCAGCAATACAAATGCTTATCTGTATGAGAAAGTCGACTGCCTTAAACACTCAGAAGTGCTTGATGTCATAATAATGAGTAAGCGCCTTTGGATGTAGCTTTATGTACATGAATTCTATTTGTGGGAGGAATAGCAACAATGGTTGGTGCCGTCATTTCCTTTTTCTTAGAAGGTAAGCAAGTATTGGCAAATCTGTGCTCTACCGATCATTCTGATAGTGGCCGACCTGTCTCAGCACCATAGTTTCCCCCAGTAAATATTGTGGGAAACTGTGTTAGAAATAATGCATTGAGGCTGATGTGTTGCTTCATATGCAAGGTTTGGCGCCAGGTCGTGCCAGCTCTGCTAACATTTTGTGTATTCCATCAGTTAACGGCCAAGGGGTTCAAGTGCGAAATACTGTAAGGTATAGTAGATAGTCGTTCCGAAGGTATTTAAAGGGCCCCTTAACCCTTCAGAAGTCGAAACTTAGCTGTGTTGTTTCAGTTATGCATGAGTCGACGACGAAAGCTTTGCCCTGAGAAATTGTCAAAATGTTGCCATAATAGGAGAGTTGCTCGGGTTTGATGATACAAAAGACGCCCGCTCTCGTTCTGTACTTCTCGTCTCTCCTCGTGGAGGACTGTTAATCCTCGCTGGGCTAGGAAAAGCAGCGAGCTACCGTACGTGCGAGTGTACCGACAGGTGTGCGGATGATATGTTGATGTGATGGCAAACGTTCAGGAAATGAGGAATGCCGAAAGACATGAAGAAGATAAGAGAATGTTTCGTCAAATTTCCTGGGTGCCCGTGGCTCCTACCGGTACAGCATTCGACGCCGTTCATCGTGATGGCGTTCCGAACTCGATGCATGCGTTTACTCGAAATGTGGTGGTGGTTTTGAGGTTCTGTATATGCCTTGTGTGTTTCTCATTTCACATTACTTGTATTTAATTTTTCGTGCATCTTTGGCATAATTTTATGATACATTTGGACCTACAAACAAAGGTTACTGAAAAGGTAACATGAAATTGAAGTTCAATTTGGCAGCTATAAAAAAATGTTATGAAAGGTTGCAAAGTATGTTGCAAGGTACAACGCAGGTAATCTCTGTACATATTAAAAAAAAAAGAAAAAACCTTGAAGCTTTAGATGTCCAGTAATTCTAGCTGGATTTTGGATTGGGTCTTTTATTGTCTCATTTAGAGCTGGTTCGAGCGTGTAGCAAAACTTGGTTTTTGTCCTATGCGACGTTGAAGCATTGCTGGAAAACACCCCAGAGACTACCTAGAATAGAATGTCAAATCACTTTCTTTTTTTGAATGTGCTTCCCACGACCGTTCTCCGAGCAGTGTGCATGTTCTGCATCTCGCAGGTTGTTTCCTGCCAGACCACCACTGTGCTTCGTGCCACTGACGCCTCTCCGCCTACCACCGTGTCGCCACCCGGTCGTCGTCGCGTGACATGCTGTCCCGGCCGTACAGTTGACGGCGACCCCTCGTCCCCACTCGTATATCTGTGACCTCTTTCACCCCTTCCCCGCCCCTGCGATCTCGTCGCTGGCAGTCAAAATTCCGAAGCCAGGCCCAGGCTCTTTTCGGAGGCGAGATCAGTGGTGCCCCGAACTGTGAGTGCGAATCCTGCCCTCCCAACCAGAAATTCACGTATTTGTATCCGTACGTCGGCACAAAGTGCTGCTGGGAACATCAAGCAAGGTGCGCTCGTCTTGCTTCAGAGGCAGACCACGTCGAGGATTGCACCTTTTCAAGGTAAAGGTAAGGCAGAGTTTTGTTTTATTATTTCCTGTCACGGGCCACTGGGGGGGACGGGCGGGGGAGGTGGTACAGTTTTTTTTTTCAGTATTACCACATTTCGTTGCATTTGTAATTTTCCGGGTGAAAGGGGCCAGTCAGCTGTGAAATTCACCATTGTTTCCTTCACACCAAACCTTGTTTTATATACTGTATTTTCTCGAATGTATCGCGAGTATATTTCCAGAATGTTGCTACCTGAAGTCGACCCCAATGTTAGTCTAATACTAATACAGATATTCCAAGTTATCTAAAAGTGAAATTATGCACACAATTCTTTTATATTTGGTTTAGTTTTGTTCTTCTTGGGACGTTCCCCTCATACTTCAATTGTCTTCACATTATAATAGAGTAAGTACAGTGCTGTACTCTTGTGTAACTGCCACGTGACTGAATAAGCTCACGCTTCAACTCAGATGTGAGTGCTGGGATAAATTTTATTCCGTTAATTTGCTTTTCCTCCGGATCATTTCGACCCATACAGGAGAGCAAGGACAGCACTATCCAACAGTATCAATACAGAATAGGAACGCCACGTGGGTTGAGAAAGGGAAGTTGAGAACCATGCCATTTTTAGCACAAAGTCGCAATTAAATCTGTACGGACTTTTCAGAAAGAAAGGTTCTTTGGCAGAAAATTCGTCGTCTGGGGAAGAATTATTACATGGTCGGTACAGTTTAGTGTCATCCTTGTTTAACACTGTACTTCTAGTTTTTCTTTTTGCATTGTTCCTCTCTCAGTTAAACGTTTTTTTCTCTTTCCTCTCCCGATATCCAGCAATCAAGACCTGGTGATTAGGCGCCACCAACCCTGATGCTTGCTACACCTTAAAATCGCCGTCCACGCTCCGTGTCGCTACCGCCCTTCTCTTGGGAGACGCGGCGAAGAAGTACGTCTGCCCCCACCACTGGACTTGCCGTCTTCTGGACTGCCTCCGAGCAGCTCTCGTGTGTGCTGATTCCTTCTCTATCAGCGTTGTTGCCGTCAGTTCGCGTGCAGAGTTTCCAACCTGAGTACGAATACGTAAAATCCACGAAGCCATTAAGACGACCACTCTAGCCGACAAACGTTGCAGTGTTGTCACCTTGCCCACAGTGCATCGGTGGCACGTTTCACCATAGCGCGTCGACAGTCCGTGACTCATTCCGCTGCGGTGCCTCGTCGTGCTGGCCCCGCTGCTTGTCTTAGCGCCCTACGCCCGAGGAGGGTGATACCGTGCCTAAGAACGATCTACGGCAGCTTCTGTGCTGCGCCTCTCACGTGTTCATGATGAATGTGCACGGCCTCAGGCGCAACGTCAAGAATGTGGTGCGTAACTACTCGGACGCCCAGGTCAAAGTTCGCGAGGCGACCTCCAACGACCCTTGGGGGCCCCCCTCGACCCTCATGGGCGAGATCGCCGACCTGTCGTACAATGTGGTCGCCTTCACGGAAATCATGCAGATGATCTGGAAGCGGCTCAACGACCACGGCAAGAACTGGCGGCACGTCTACAAGGCGCTGGTGCTGCTGGAGTACCTCATCAAGACCGGCTCTGAGAAGGTGGGTGGGCCATGTTTTTTCGCTGCTGGTCTGCGAAGGTTGCGAGTTAGGTTTCCGTGGCAGGGATTCAGTGACACTGTTGACAGCAGAAGCACTTGCGGCAAAGCGCGCGACTTGCTGATAATTTGTTGTGGTCGGAATTTGCTCAACTCTTTCTGTACTGTGTTGGCAAAATGTGTGTTCTTGTAGCTGGCATCAAATTCTTTTTGCTAAAGTAATTACCACACCCTATATATTATGCAATACATAAATGAACAGCAGAACAAACTGCACTTGAGTTCAATTAACGAGATATGGGTTATGCTAGCGATATGAAGAGCCACATTCAAGGTTGCGGGACAAAATTATACAGAACATTAGAGACACGTTTCTTTCTACAAAAAAAAATATAGCAGAATTGATGATATACTCAAGATGTACTGCCATTTAATAGGCACCGTTTCTGCAAAATTTCAACTTCTTTGTTGAACAGGAATTCTCCGACAGAAAATTTTGTTCAAGATGGGCGTGCTATATGGCAAAGCAGTGAACTCTTATATGCTGCTTGGCTTGCAAGTCGGACTCGCCTTTCTCACAGTTTCAATAAGTTTTAATTCTGACAGGTAACTGCTGAAGCGCGAACTTGGACTGCCCGAAGCAGAAAGGGAAGCTGGCCGATGTTTTGGGCTAGTTTGTTTTGCATCATCATCGTTCCCATAGTCAGATAGCATCCTCAGACTCGAAGGCGGCATGCTCAGACTCTTTGTTGCACGCGGGATAAAAATAAACTTACACACACAAAAAAAAAACTATTGGTCTTCTTTGGGACGAATGGTGCATTGTGTTCTCGAAAAGTGCAGACTGTCGACAAAAGCCCCAAAAGCCCCAGTAGTTTCGTTTGTTGGCCAACTGCAGCAAATGAAAGCGGCTCTGCCATTGTAGTTGCCCGTTTCATAATCTAGGATCGGCAGCTGTGCACATTGGCGTACTTGCCTCATCAAATTAGATGAGTGGTCTGAAGGACGCAACAAGGAGTTGTGGGGCAAGTGGCAGGCTTTGACCGTCAAACTGTCAAGCAGTTCCTGTCTCGTGACATTCACTTCTTTGTGTCGAATTGTGCATGGTGCTTTCTTCATGGCAAATGAACTTGGCATTGTTGCCTTGCAATGTGCGAGATTTCTCCATTGGCAACACTGATTTTGCGTAGCTTGGGCAATTTGGTCTAGCATTTTAACAATTTTACCTTTACATTTTTTCAGATCTGTAGTGTTGAAGTGGTTATTTTTTTGCACTTTTGTTCAAATTTGGAAGTTTAATTACAGTATAGCTTAGTTAGATAAGCAGGAGTTGATATTTGCTCAAGAAAGAAAAAAGAACAGAACGAAAGTGCTTGACATAATTACAGTTGCATGGTTCTTTTTCTCCTTCTCGTCTCTGCAGTTACTTGGTCTCGCACAGTGAACCGTGCTTCTACAAAACTGTGCTTTTTCAAAAGGTCACGTTTTTTATTGTAGATCTCATCTTACACCTGTTGTAAACCCTACACGGTTCATTTACCGATATTTTCTTTTTCTTCAAGTGGCACAGACTTCATTTTCGAGTTACTGTCGTGTGATGAGAGCATCCGTACATTCCTTTCTTCGCCCTTTAATAGGGGCAGTTGGATTCGATCACTAGCCCCTTTTTTTTCTGTATTTAGTGGACTGCGCAAAGCTTATTGCTGCCACTGCTTTCCTCGCGCATGCGGAAGCTCACACTTCCCGTGGATTGAAATTTCGGGGCAACGAGAACACCTGCATTGCTGCGTTCTACAGGTTTCTTTCGCCCACGTACGCCCGCAACAGGTGTTTGTTGGCCGCGTTACCAAAGGCCTTGGGTACGTGGGTGGGTTTCCTGTATTGAAGCGTCTACATTGGCGCAGGATGTGCACTTTTTTTTTTTTCGTACGCATGCATGTGGTGTAGTGGTCTGCTTTCCAGGAACTTCTCGGAAAGTGCTCTAGTGTGCATGCCCAGGTGCATTGTAGTTGGAGGGCTGCGGGCCAATTTCAACCATGTAGTGCTCTTGCGCGTCTACACCGCACAGTTGTGACACTCAACATTAAAGTGGGCCTGAAACGCTTTTTCAAGTAACAATGGAATGAATTCACTGGAAAAGCTTATTGCCTCACGAATTCAACACCGCAAGAATTTTAAGATTCTGTCAAGTGTGAGTGGAGTTACAAATGTTTGTTGCATGCTGCAATCGCAATCTCTCCTTTCTTGCCCCGACGAAAGTGCTGGAAGCTAAGCAGGGAGGGATGGCAGGGCTGCAGAAAAACGTCACACGCGCCTCGTGGCTTTGAGCACTTTTTTTGTTTTTTGTTTTCTTCGAATCGCCGCTTTTTCGGTGTGATTGCGCGTGCACGCTTGGACAGGTCGCAGCCTCCCACGGCAGTCTCTGTAACGAGCGAGCGCGCCATGTTCAAATCAGCCAATTGCTGATAGATGGGTAATTCACGTGTAATTTTTGGGCACATTCTGTCATTTGTCGAGAGAAAAGAAAGCAATTTTTAGCTGACCTAAGTAATTTATTGTGAATTCCAGGCCGCGTGCTGTGCTTTAATATTTGGCTCGCGTGTTGTAGGTATCCTTTACTACCGAGCGGCTGCGTTTTCTGGCCATGCTCAAAAAGTGTTGCAGGGCCCCTTTAAATGCTCAAATTGTTGAGCTGTGTAATGTCACACTTTTTGGAACTGCAACCAAAAAATTCTCTTCAATAGACACTTGCTCTAATTGTTAAGCTAGCTTTCCTGTGATGCAGTTAGCCCAACTAATAGTGGCTGATCACTTCTGCGAACAGTGTATTTAAGTGCAGTTTGCTACACTGTTTTCTTGTTCTATGATGTGGAACATCTTGCAGCCGTCTTCATATAAACACGCATAATAGACGGGCCCCAGCACATACAGTCAAGACCTCTTTTTCAACTTAAAGTGCAACTCGTGCCACCACCATTAGTTAGGTGAATGTTCAGCATACGGAAGCACACTTGCAGATATTGAAAGTATCTATATTTGAACATGATAGTTGGTCTGCATTGATTTCTCGATGACAAAATGGCGGGAGTAAAGCAAGTTCAGTTGTGATTGCAGTGCTGTGTGTCTTTTCCCTCGTTTTGCCTTTGTCTCTGTTTTTCTTCAAGAAATGAGCATGCACCAATGCACCCAACTTGCCAGTTCAACTAACATGGTTGCTGAGGGGTTCACTGTGTGTCCCGATGCTGTCACAATGCTGCAACAATGTGGCACCTGGGCAAACTCCTCCGGAATGCGCCACCCGGTGCCTCCGCTGCTCACCTGTGGGGCATAAGAGAGGTGCTGGCTGCTGCGCAGGCAAATTATTGTATTTCAGTCTCTTGGCATGGTGCAAATAATAATGTAGTTGCTGAAGAACATATCCGATTGTAACGCCCTTGTCTTTTTGCGGTTGCAGGTGAGCCAGCAGTGCAAGGAGAACATCTTTGCGATCCAGACGCTGAAGGACTTCCAGCACACGGAGGACAACAAGGACCAGGGGGTGAACGTACGGGAGAAGTCCAAGCAGCTGGTGGCCCTGCTGAAGGACGACGAGCGGCTGCGTGCCGAGCGCACACGCGCCCTGAAGGCTAAGGAGCGGTTTGCGCAGGCCACGGCCCGCGTCGGCTCCGAGGCCCTGGCTAAGGTACGCTGGCTGCTGCTAACCTCTTTCGCTGTGCTCTGAAGTATATTGCTGCAAGTGCAGTCCCCTCATGCGTTCCTCCATTATGTGCAATCGCGCATACCACATTCTGGTATGCCCCGCTGCGGTGGTCTAGTGGCTAAAATACTCGGCTGCTGACCCGCAGGTCGCGGGATCAAATCCTGGCGTGGCGGCTGCCTTTCCAATAGAGGTGGAAATGTTGTAGGCCCGTGTGCTCAGATTTGGGTGCACGTTAAAGAACCCCAGGTGGTCGAAATTTCCGGAGCCCTCCACTACGGCGTCTCTCATAATCATGTGGTGGTTTTTCGGACGTTAAAACCCACATATCAATCAACCTTCTGGCATCCGATGCCAGCAGAGGGTCTACAGCGGGTATTCTCAATCGTGGGCGTCCCAGGGGCCCTTTGTGGACCGGTGGAAGTGGTGAGGATCCTCTTGCAATAAAAGGAGGGGGGGAAGGGATAGAAAATAACCCAGCACGCAGCCTGAAATACCGTAAAATACTAAGCAAGCGCACTCCCCATCCCTTTGGTGAAGTATTGTCCGACTGGTATAGGGGGAGAGGGTGTTTCTACGTGCATGTACATGTACGCGTTGTTCGTTTCCACAAATAGTTATTGATTGCTCCTTCTTTGCGAGTTGTCACGGCAAGCATCGGCAACAGCTAGTTGTGTCGTCTTCTACGCTTGTAAAACAGCTCTCCACTTGGCTGCTTTCATTGTATTTCTTGAATTGCAGTTAAATAATGGCTTTCTTTTTTGCACGTGTGACCCAAGTTCAGCGTACAGATCAGTGTTTTACAAATGTCGCATTGACAAACTAGGCTCGTACAGAGCCCTTGATGGATGAAACTGTTAAAGAACAGACGAGCCGCCGCCTAGTGGCGAAGCCCGCCGTCGACGTCTTCATTATTCGAACAAATAACTCTACGTGCATTTTCTGGCGTTTTTATCGCATTGATCTCCTCATCCTTTTGTGCATTCCGCGCTACATAGGAGTCTCAATCCGGCCTCGCGCTTAAGAGGGGGTTGCACTTGTGTCTGGCATCACAAGATGCTCCTTCATTGTCGCGAATTGTCTGCACAGCAGTCGGGCAGTGGTGACGTTACGATCTGCCCTTCTACTTTGAGATTGGCAGTTTTCCAGACACTGTGACAGCAACTGAAGGCAGTCGAACGCATGTGTACATGCATGCTTCTCCGTGTGTCTTTAAGCTCAGATGCAAGTTTAGTCGCACCTGCCAGTGCACTGTTGTGTTCTCGTATGCAGCAGCGCACGGGCATGCATGCAGGCAAACATGTGTTGCTCTTAAGGGGAGACGCTACTCGAAAACACTTTCTCTTTAGTTTTCAAGTTGGGGTTTCCAAAATTTAGCCACAGTGATATTTTTTCTTGTAGATTCCAAAACTGTTATCAGATTTTGTGTGGCCTCATTACTTTTAAAGCTATTATACATGCAATAGCAAAAGAAAGGTATTTTTATTCTCGCTTTTTCGACACCAAAACTTTTGTGTAGATGTTTGTGTAATAACTTATTATGCTTGTCATGAACTACTGTGTGCATTTAAGAGGTTAAAATTATGCGAAAAAAAAAGCTGTTACTACAGAAAATGAACAGATCTGCCAAACTTCTTTTTTTCAGGGTTCCTTGTATCATTTCTTAGTACGTTTTTATTGACAATGGCTATGTATCATAAATCAGAATAGATAACGGCACTCTATACACCTTGAAGGATGTGTGTGCCAAGTTTCATCGCAATAGGACAATTTTAAAGGGATGAAACTATGTGAGTGAAATGTGACCGTGGTCAAACATCTCAAAATGGGAAAAACACGTTTTAATGTTTGAAACATGTTTACTAATTAGGGTGCACTTGCAAACACTCAAAAGTGTCTTCAATGCACAGGTAGTATGTCCAGGAGCTGGCCACGGTGACTAGAATTCACCAGCACTGTATGTAACTCCTTCGCGGTCCTTCCGAGCGGAGTCCTGTAGGCGAGCTCTCGTGGCCGATGCGCGACGGTGAGCCCTCGCCTCAGCAGACTGTTGGGCATTCACCTTCTGAATGCGCCTCTTGTCGCTGTAGTCCCCCAGGGTGGTCAAGCTTGCTGGTGGTAGAACACCAAGCTCCTCCAGGACCACCTCGAAGCTTGCATGGCCCCGGTTATACAGTAAAAGCTCGTTAATTCGACACCTGTTAATTCGGATAATTCGGACGGCTCTATTGGTCCCGGCCAAGGTGCATGTTAATCTATGGAACCAAACCTTCGTTATTTCATCGGAATTCGGCTCCGCACCGCTCAATTCGGACAAATGCTGACGGCTGCTGCTACACAAAAGTGTGAAAAAGCAGCGCTGGCACCACTGGAGTGAAACCAAAACCTGAGTGGCATCGCCATCATCATCAACTAGCGGGGGCGATCTCAGCGTAACCGAACGTCGGCGTCTTCTTTCTTCTCCACTCAGCGCCCCCGACACCATTTTCCTTTGTGTTGTCGTGTCGGAACCATCTCTTTTTGCGGAGTTTTCTTTTCTTCCATTGTGACCGTATTTGCATGTCACCACCATCGTGCGCTACAGTGATGGCAACGCCGAAAAAGCGGCAGAGTCCACCGACCGAGTCCACTGACGATGACTGCCCGACTTTCGATGCTGTCCTTCCCACAGATGTGACCTTTCAGGACTACATCGTGTTTGATCATGGTGTCGCCACGAGTGGTCTCCTGACCGATCAAGAGATTATTAATGATGTCACGGGCGCCCATGAAGACCACGATTCCGACGAAGAATCATGCGAGAAGATACAGCCGCGACCTCATCGCACCTCACGGGAAGTCTCGGAGGCGCTGTTATTATTAGAGGATGCTTGCCTGAACACTCCCGACAGCTTGCGTGCTGTTGGCCATTTGGAACAGTTAAGAAAAATTGTGATGTCAGCCGGAATCTGCGCGAAAATGCAGACAATTACAAAATACTTCAACAAATAAAGATATGCTTCTGCAGCTTGATTTTAAATGTTGTTTTCCCTGTTCATTCGTTAATTTGGCATTTGGTTAACTCGGACAGTTTTTCTGGTCCCATGAAATCCGAATTAACGAGCTTTTACTGTACCAGAGCACAGCAATGGCTGTGGCAGTCTCCACAGCACTTCGGGAAGCATTTGTTTTTGGGCACAGCAGCCACACCTTACTGTTGAAAGACTTAGCAGCGTTCCGAGTTTTCCCTCGAAGGCATGGGGCCAGCAGCTTCTCGTCAGAAAAGCGCTTGTATATGGGCAGCAGTGCCCGGCCCTGTGCTTTTGTCAGAAGTGGTGTATGCTGTAGTGCAGGCTCGCCCATTGCTTCAGTACACCACGATTCGTGGCCTGGTGGGCAGAAGTTGTGGCTGCCAGCACCATTAGTGGAGCAAGAGTGAAAGTAGGACGCCCATACGGCAGTGTACATGTCCCGTAGGTTGCCTCTATTGCCCGTGATGGCGATCTGATATGTCTGCAGCTTTTCAATGGTGGCCGGCTTGAGCTTCTCGCCTCTGGGCAGTGGTTGTCTGCAATTTGCGTATGCCAGTGCCTAGGCGCTTCGCAACATAAGTGCAGTCCTCCTTGCAGATGGCACCTGTACCGTACACCTTGGCATCACAAACTCCGTTATATGCTTTGCTGTCGCCATTACTAAGAAATGTTGTGAAGCGAAGTGGAGTCTCATACAGCAAAGTGCGCTCCCATATCCTTAGTGCTGCTTCAGCTTCCATGCCATGAGCGGAGCTATCGGTGTTCTCACAGACAGGTCTGTGGTAGGCCTGCCAGATTTCCTCTTCAGAGCCCATGTTGTTGTGTAGACTGCAAGCGTGGCAGTAATTCGACAGGACTTCGAAATCTAAGCACAGGCCGGTGTCCAGGCAGGTAGCCGCGCCAACTCCGTTGGGGCTTTTATGGCCCCGTTTCTGCCATACATTACGTCATACATTACGGCCACGTCACTACCATCAACCACCTGCTTTGTTACGGCTCTTGCCTGGTTCAAATTTTCGGTTACGGCCCTCATAGCAGCATCGTAAACCTTCTTGCTGATAGCCTAGAAGGTTTTCTGGTGCATGGGCTTCGCTAGTCCAACAATCGCACAAAACCACGAAAGCTGGTCATGTCCGATGCCTATGGCACGCGAGGCTACAACAGCTTTCACATTAGCCGCGAAGCTATCGCGCGAGCTGTCGTTGCCGTAGTGCCTCACCTCCGCGCAGTCGTCAGATGCTGCGGCAGCTTCGCCGGAGGCAACACGCCTCGACGTATGTGTCGAAGAGAGAACACCAGACACGCACTCACTGTTCTTACACCACAACTCGAGACAGGACGACAGTCCTTTGCGCCGTTCTGCCACCTCGCGAACAACAAGTTTGTGTTCACGGCAAGACGGGCACTCCGCTCCGCCCACAAGTGTCGTCATCGCATCGATGTCGCACAGCACTGCTGATGGTACGCCATCACGCGCATGCCTTTGGTTCTTCTAAGAAAACTCCAGTTTTCTGCGGCAGCGTCGAGGCCGCCGGCGAAGTCACTGTCGCGATCGTTGCCGACGCTGGGGTTAGGCCTAGACCTCTCTGGGCCGTTCACCTTTGCCACAGTCTGACGACGCACTTTACGACGTTTTCCCACATACTTGTTTATCGTCCGTTACTTTTTCACTTTGTACACCTGCTTTCTGGCAGGATTCATTGCGTAACTAATTGAATAAATTCTTGCGAAGTTCAGCTTGCCATGCAGCGCGGGGCCGAAGGGACAAGCGGGCGCTGCGCTAGCCAATGGCGCGCTCGCTACGGCACCACGTGACGCGCCGCGCGATTTAAACGGCATGCAGGGGTGTTCAAAAAAGGCTTTTTTATAGTATATTTTTCTTTCCGGACGAGATTTTTTGAGCCTGTCTTCGAGAGAGCATGGACAACTCTACCCACCTCGGTGATTACAAATGGCGCACGGTGCCGCTGCCTCGAGATACCGGTGCCGGGAAAACGTCGATTTCGGCAGATTTCAGCGATTTTCTAGGTCTTCGGGGCTTACTTGAATGCATTTTTCAGTAGCTTCTGACACAAATTATCGATTGAAATTTATTTCTGGTAAACATGAATGTTTAAAGAATCTAATACGACTGAAAACAAAAAAGTGAAAGTTTCCAAAAAAAACGCAATATTTCCACGCGCCTCTCCCCTTAAGCGGTTAGCAGATAGGTTAGCCTCTATGAGACTCGGTCGGGGATTCATCGCAGCTTATCTTTAACGGTTCACTATAAATAATGATAGAGTAAAATGGTGTCTTTTTGTCTCACAACAACAATCGTCATCCGGCTTGCTTGCGCTTCCTTTTTTGAAAACTTACCGCCGGCCTCTTTCCTGTCAAGAACGCTATGTCATGCTGATAATACGCACGTTGTTCGCGCGTGGGGATTATGCAAGGAAAGGAACGCAAGACAGATGACGATTATTGTTGCGGGACAAATAGACGCCCTTTTTACTTGGTGATTTCTTGGAGTGTTAGTGCACATGAAGTGTGTGCAAATCAGGTAAGTTTTACCATAACACGAACAGTATGTGAGAGCCAGCCAGCCTTGCCACAGTATCAAGATTACTCTGGTGGTGCACGAGTCTCCCAATAAACGGAACCTGAAGAGACAAAAAATATGCTTCATTTATCAGGAACGCCATGTACTGGGAGAATACAAGTATGAAACCAATCATTTAAAAGCATTAAAAACATTTCAAGACATTAAAGACAAATACATTTTTGTTTACTGAGAGTCTACTGCGTATAATGATTGATTGATTGATATGGGGGGTTTAACGTCCCAAAACCACTATATGATTATGAGAGACGCCGTAGTGGAGGGCTCCGGAAATTCAGACCACCTCGGGTTTTTTAACGTGCACCCAAATCTGAGCACACGGGCCTACAACATTTCCGCTTCCATCGGAAATGCAGCGGCGGCCGCCGGGATTCGATCCCGTGGCCTGCGGGTCAGCAGCCGAGTACCTTAGCCACTAGACCACAGCGGCGTGTCGTAGATGCGATATTGAAAGGCTGAATGTTCAAGTAAGGTTTTTCCGAACACCTGCATGATAATTTAAGATCTATGCAAGACATCGGCTGAAGCCAGCGTTTGTGAATACCCCCACGTTGAAATTGACGTTGAAATTGGCATAATGACTCCATCTTTTTTTTTTTTTTTTTTTTTTTCAGAAGAGTTGATGCCACTTGGTGGGGAAGGCTTCATTACGCGGGAGAGAAAAAAAAAGTCTAGGGAGTTATAACAGCAAAACTTTCGCATGGCAGAATTGAAAAACTCTCTGTCCAACTGCTGCTGCCTTCAAATCAATGGCAAGGCTACGGAGCCTCTATTCTAGAACTTTGCTCTCCACAAAGAGAAAGTGTTCTTGTTCTGGGCTGCAAAGTGCGCGACGCACCTTTTTTTTGTAGCCTGAAGCTCTATACGCTCTATCCGCACAGCCACGCTGCGCATGCCAGGAAACCTGCTGCACACAAACGAAGTGTGAAAATTCGTTGCCGAGACACTCTTGTCCAACCGCCCGGTTCCCATGCTCCAACGCATGCTCGACCAACTTTTACGCTTAAAACCGGCCATGTTGCTAGCATTCCAGATGGTCGGCAACAGAAATCCAGCTTTGGATGGCGTTGCATGCACGTTGAAAGTGCACGTGATGTGATAGGCGCAATGGGCATGATTGCCCCGTGTTTTTCGCTTTGTTTTTTCTCGTGTATGCTTGTAGGGCGCTATAAGCTGGAGGATTCTGCGTTTGACAAATGGTACCCTGCTTCAAAAGGCACGACTTTCAAATTTTGATCAACGTTGTCCGCGCTCGTAACTATTTAGCATGGTTGTTAAATTTTGTTTTTACGTCTATTGCATCATTATTTTGTAATATAATGGCATGAATTAATGGTTCAATTGTCAACAGCACTGGCTATCACACCGAAGTAAAATATCCATCTAAAAGATTTTTTTTTTTTTTTCAATGAACAATGTAGGGGAGGGGGGTCGGTTTATTACGCGAGTGCTTCATTACGCAAGTAAATGCGGTAGTTTTCGTATGTGAAAGCCTCAAGAATTAACTACGATTTCTCTCATTCCCCTCTTTCCAGTATGGCAGCTCCAGTCGACGGGACTCGTACAACTCTGATGCCACGTCACCCAGAGGTGAGGACCTCTCGCCAGGTTAGGAAAACTTACAGAGGCATTTGTTTTTTCTTCGTACATATTAGTCCGTTTAACGAAATATACTTTCAACTGGAAATGTGGGCATAAGCTGAAACAGCTAGAACTGCGACAGATGATCTGGAAAATGCAAACACAGTTATTGCATTGTGCTACCTATACCTATGCAAGGGAAGAAAGCCAAGAGGACTTAGTTTTTCGTTTTTTAAGCTGTAATAAGGGGGGAGGGATTATTAAAAAGTGTAGTACAACTGAAACAGGACATAAAGTAACAGACAAGCACATTTCTTATTTTCTTGCATTTTCGGCCCTGTGCTTTGGAACAACCAGGAACCAACTCGTTCGAATCAGTTTTGCTGCTAATTAAGGCTTTGTCTCTTGGGATAGATGAGGGCTTAAGTGTTCTCAGATTTGCATTGTGTCTGTGCGTTGCACTTAATGCAGCTTAGCGGGGTTCTCTGGCACCAAGATGCTTGAGAAGCCCTGTTGTAGGTATTTCAAGAGTCCAGCTTTATGATGGCCCTGTGTGTGGGGGACTCTCAGGCGAGGGTGATGGTGCGAGCGGCCTCTCTTCGGAGCTGGAGTGCGCCCGTCCCCAGACGGCGGGCGAGGAGGAGCTCCAGCTCCAGCTGGCCCTGGCCATGAGCAAGGAGGAGGCGGAGCAGGAGGAGCGGCTCCGCAAGCACGACGACCTGCGGCTCCAGATGGCCATCAACGAGTCGCAGCACACGTGAGTCCGCCCCTTTGTCCTTGGCGTTTCTGGCAGGGGAAGTATTGACCGAAAAATGCCATAGCTTCCAGTAACCACTTGCGTAATGGCTGCATCTCTCTGTTGTTGTTTTTCCACGAGATTTTCGATAAAATTCGCTGGGTGCAGCCGTTACCTGGAGAAAGATGCCCATTCTTTTTGGGCCATGTTTTTAGCGCTACAATCAAACCTCAGTATAACAAAGTTGCATCTTAGATGATATTGAGTTTATTGTATCCGAAAATTTGTTATAAGAGCTTATTCCTAACACTGAATCTATTGCAAGACTATGTTTCATTTACTTCGTTATAGCCGATGTTTCGTTATATCCAGATTCATTGTTATAGAGTTTTGAGTGCGGGCAAACATGCTGAAACCTCGATATAACGAACACTGACTGATATAAGAAATTGTGGGTTACAACAAAGTTAATGAAGAATAGTTTTGGAATAGCAATAGTGTTTTAAGGTGGCGGTTCTACTGTCGCCATATTGCGAGTAGTTCTGGAAAAAATACCAGACGGCGCCACCAAGTCAGGACTGGAAGGCCAACATTTCGGAGGTGAACTGCCACACGTGTGCCGGCGCGCCACACTGCATGACGAGGGGGTGCAAATCGCGCTGACACGGTTCGAAGAAATGAGGCACTGAGCAGGGGCTTTTTTTTTCTCCCCTTCAACCACACCTCCATCTCTCTCCATGCTCACTAGCCCCTGACCCCTGCGGTCGCTGCTTTTCAAGAGATCCCTCATGTAGGCTGCGTAGCCTGCTTGGCCAGCTGCTCTACGTTCCATACAGTGCCGGAATGTGGGGTTGAGTGAAAAACTCTATCGCGGAGGTCACAACAATGTATACAATGGAGATCAAAACTTGGACTATGAGTATTCATGCGAGGTTCAACGGAACAGTTCGTTCTACAAATAATTGGGGTTGCTTGAGCATGATGCGGTTCGGTGGGACAGGAGAAGGCTTGACTATGTATACTTCCTTCCCAGTATGACCTAAGCTTCCAAATTTTCAAAAAAAAAAACAAAAAAACGGGTAGTTAGGCAAATCGTGTGCTAAGAAGTGCGGCCGCTGTGACTCACGGGGCCCAACACGTGCCGACTGCATAATCATTAGTTTTCCCCACTATACGTAGCGTAATTTATTTCATTAGAATTGAAACTTCAGCAGGCTAGTATGAATTCATGTTTTGGTTGATGCAGCGTTTATTTATCACGTTGCCGTACGCAAACCATCGGACTAGTCGACAAACTATTTTTATGACGAAAATGAAGCAATTACCTCTTGTGTGTCATATGAGCGAGACTCGCACATGCGTGGCCTGAATGGTCCAGGTGCGTTATTCCCTTGTCCCAGGAACGACTTCTCTATTCGCATACGCTATTTCAACATCATTTTTTTTTTCCTGTAAAGGTCGTGGCAATAACATGAAGAGTGATCGTTTCGCTCAAATCAGTTATTGACTGCAAGCTCGTAGATTCGAGGCCGTTACCTCAAGCTCTATAAACATCTCATGATAAAAACTGGGGCGGATTCACACAAACCTCCCAGGAGTGCAACAAGGGAGGGGAAGACTTATGGTACAGTGCATCTCCCATGCATCTTTCTACACAGCCGCTGCTTGTATTACTTCTATGTCGTACCCATTTCGAGTTCGTAAAGCGCATGCAAGGCAAAAACATGAGTACACAAATACAATAGTTGCAAAGGAGTTGAAGAAAAGGTCTTGTCGCACTGGATAAGGCTTTTGGATGCATGATTGGTCATTTCAAATAACTATGTCGGCTAACATATCTTCAAGCAACGAGTCTTAGTGTTGTGTATATGCTATGCAATGAAGGGCTGTCATGCAGTAAGCAAGATTGAGTCAATACACGTTGTTGTGACAATTTATTTAGTACGAAACGAGCGTCGGCAGCACTTGGTTACAGCCACGAAGACACCTGAACATCACACACACAAAAAAGCCCGCAGAACTACAACGCATACATTCAGAGAAATGTGAAATCGCACAAAGCAAAAGTACATATAATCACGACTTTCGGATGCGAACTTGTGACAGCAGAGAATGAAGGTGTATGTTTTATTATTATTTTCCGTTATCCTATATCACACACGAACTTTTTACAAAAGTTCATTGGCGCTTCTGTGGTCATGTCTCTCGGTCATTGCTGCTGCAGAACGCACGTGAATGGCTGATGACACACCCGACACAAAGAAGTGAATTGCTACCTCATAGGTTGTTCGAGAAAGAGTCTTTGCTATCGTCAAATCTGAGCCTGCATCTGCCATTCGATATATACAAGGTCGTTCTCCTAATGTGCAGTTCTTTAGAGCGAAGCTCTTACGCACATACTGCTGCGTTGAGCGGCGGCACCTGTTGGCGTCGTCGGCGTAACCAATAGAGCGAACAAGGACGAAAGAGAGCGAACGCGGAGTCTGCTGATGTCACTCGCCACTGGCCTCTAACCTCGCCTTCTTCCTCCGTCACGCTCGCTAGCCCCCCCCCCGGTAGCAGCTCGCGCGCGTGCAGGGCTGGCACGTGCACTGCGGCTGGCTTCGCTTGTCGTAACGGGGCTTTCGGCATTTTGCTTGGTTCGCGGCACCTGCAATGCACAAAGTGGTATGCGTAACGCTCGAGCACTGGCAACTTGCGTGGAAATATGTAAATAGCTACAACTGCAGATGGCCGAAACTACAGACGCACTTGGCGTTGCCCCAACACGAAAGTGCGCTCAAAATCACCATTAGGTAGCATCGTCACAATTGGTGAATTTCTTGACAGTGCACGCGCCCAGCAGTCCTACGACTCAAGGCTGTGGAAAATGTCCGAGTCGCCACTCTGCTTTGCCTCCTTGTTCTTCATCGAAGCTCGTTTAGACTGCTGGTGTGACTCAATTGCTTTCACATTCCACTGTGGTCTGCGTATGGGCATGCTGCGCGTAGTACGGCGATCTACAATTTCAGGTAACATGCAGTCTCTGTAAAATCTGATTAGTTGTGGAAGCATTCTGAATTTCCAAAAGTCATTATCTCTTTCGATCCGCTGTACGTGGATGCCCTTCGACGTGTAGACGACGAAGTGGCAGAAACTTCTTTTAGTGATATGCAGCTGGCCTTGCATTGGTAGAAATAGTTATGAGAGCAGCTCAATTTGGGTGGTTCGTGTACTTGGCTCCTTTTATTGTACTTTCTAGCTGCCTCGGATGGCTCCATGTCCTTCGCAGTGAATGGGCACTTCACCTCCACGATACCGTCGCTCGCAATTAATCCGTCTGGCGACGCCGCCAAGAATACGTACTCTGGGTAAACAAATAATCCGCAAGGTTGCACAGCAGTTTCCATTTCTTGCTCGTATAACCGGAGTGCAACACGTTCCTGTTGTCTTCCATGCTCAAGAGTGGCACTGGTGAAATTTTTCTTATAGACAGGGTCTTCACGAGCGTGTCACATGGTGTCCACTCCCTCCTTCGGCATACTGCATAGAAATTCGACGCCGTTAGGCGCATGTTTCTTTCAAAATGCCATGTAGGATTATCAGTCTGTCCTCGAGCAGCCTTCTCAATTTCCATCTTCTGTTTCTCATTCACCTGCAGGCTTGCTAAAACAGCCCGTTCTTTCTCGGCATATTGCTCTGGTGGCATGTCTGGCTGCTGGCAATTCGGTCCATAATGAATCATTGAGTCGTTCACCGTAGACTCCTTGCGCTTATGCTGCTGGTGGCCATTTTCTTCAAACAGTTTTCTTCTGAGAGACTCTTTGTTTGCTTTCTGAGCCGTCTTCTTGCTTGCGTAGCGCTTCAAGACGGCTGCGGGGCTCTTGCAGGTTACAGCCTTGGATGTGGTGCAGTGCCACTGTGGCCCCAGCTGAAAGCTGAGCCCAGCTCCATAACAGCGGTGTTCATAAGAGCCCTTTTGACATCTGTTGATCTGTTTACCACCAGATAGTTTGGCTACCAGTGCCATGACTGCCTCGGCAAGATTACTTGTATCATCTGTCTCAAGACGGTCAGCTTTTTCGGCAATTATATTGGCAGCGGAAACTATTTTCATTTGTAGCACCTTAGGCATGCCATCATAAATGTTGTCACCTTTGGTGCCATCACAGAAGTAGTTTTGCACCTGTCGTGGCAACCAAAAACATGTTTGGGCCATTTATTAGGTCACCCGCAAGCTGGCGCGTAAGGTCGGCTTTCTGGGCACGCTGCTTTTGTGCAGTACCCTGTACATCTCTAAGAATGTTTGCGTAGTGCTTTATGGCCTTCCGTGCAAAGGTAGGTTTTAATGCAAAGGTAGGGAAGAAGCAGGCTGGAGACCAGGCAGTAGGAGATTATGGCATCGGTACTAGAAACGCCAGAGGAGAGCTACTAGTAGAATTCGCAGAACACAATAATTTACGGATTTTGAATACCTTCTACCGAAAACGAGAAAACCGCAAGTGGACATGGAGGAGCCCTAATGGCGAAAATAAGAACGAAATAGACTTTATAATGAGTGCACACCCTGGAATCGTGCAGGATGTCGAAGTGATTGGCAAGGTACGATGCAGTGACCATAGAATGGTACGGTCTCGAATTCGCCTAGACTTGAAGAAGGAACGACAGAACTTGATACGCAAGAAGCCAATCAATCAGCTAGCACTGAGAGGGAAAGTACAGGAATTCAGAGTGTCACTGCAGAACAGGTACTCGGCTCTCAGTGAGGAAACCAACCTTAGCGTAGATACAATGAATGATAATCTGACGAGTATCATTATGGAGTGTGCAGTGGAAGTTGGAGGCAGGGTAGTTAGACAGGACACTGGCAAGCTTTCACAGGAAACGAAGAACCTAATTAAGAAGCGTCAAATCATGAAAGTGTCAAGTACAACAGACAAAATAGAACTGGCAGAGCTTTCGAAGTTGATTAATAGACGTAAAGTATGCGATGTAAGAAGGTATAACATGGAGAGAATTGAACACGCTCTAAAAAACGAAGGAAGTGTCAAAGCATTGAAGAGGAAACTTGGGATAGGCAAAAGTCGGATGTATGCACTAAGGGACAAAGAAGGCAAAATAACTACCAATATGGATAGGATAGTTAAGATAGCGGAGGAGTTTTACAGGGATCTGTACAGTGGCCGAGACAACCACGACCTTAATACTATAAGAACTAGCAGTAACCCAGATTACACCCCACCAGTAATGATAGAAGAAGTCAGAAAAGCTTTGGAGAGCATGCAAAGGGGCAAAGCTGCTGGTGAGGATCAGGTAACATCAGATCTGCTGAAAGATGGAGGACAGATTGTGTTAGAAAAACTAGCCACCCTGTTTACGAGGTGTCTCCAGGCGGGAAGAGTACCAGAGTCTTGGAAGAACGCTAACATCACCTTAATACATAACAAAGGAGATGACAAGGACTTGAAGAATTACAGGCCGATCAGCTTGCTCTCTGTAGTATACAAGCCATTTACAAAGGTAATTGCTAACAGAGTAAAGAAAACATTAGAATTCAATCAATCAAAGGAACAAGCAGGATTTCGAACAGGCTACTCAACAATTGACCACATTCATACTATCAATCAGGTAATAGAGAAATGCTCAGAGTATAACCAACCACTATACATAGCTTTCATAGATTACGAGAAGGCGTTTGATTCAGTAGAAATATCAGCCGTCATGCAAACACTGCGGAATCAGGGCGTAGATGAAGTATATATAAACATTCTGGAAGAAATCTACAGGGGATCAACTGCTACCATAGTGCTTCATAGAGAAAGCAACAGAATACCAATCAAGAAGGGTGTAAGGCAGGGAGACACAATTTCCCCAATGCTGTTTACCGCGTGCTTACAGGAGGTTTTCAGAAGCCTAGAATGGGAACAGTTAGGGATAAGAGTCAATGGAGAATACCTTAGTAACCTGCGCTTCGCCGATGACATTGCATTGCTGAGTAACTCGGGGGACGAATTGCAACTCATGATTACGGAGTTAGAGAAGGAGAGCAGAAAAGTGGGTCTTAAAATTAATCTGCAGAAAACGAAAGTAATGTACAACAACCTCGGCAAATAGCAGCGCTTCGAGATAATTAATAGTGCACTTGAAGTTGTAAAAGACTATGTCTACTTAGGGCAGGTAATAACCGCAGAGCCGAACCACGAGATTGAAGTAACTAGAAGAATAAGAATGGGGTGGAGCACATTCGGCAAGCACTCTCAAATTATGACAGGTAGATTGCCACTATCCCTCAAGAGGAAGGTATATAACAGCTGTATCTTGCCGGTACTTAGCTACGGAGCAGAAACCTGGAGACTTACAAAGAGGGTTCAGCTTAAATTGAGGACGACGCAGCGAGCAATGGAAAGAAAAATGGTAGGTGTAACCTTAAGAGACAAGAAGAGAGCAGAGTGGATTAGGGAACAAACGGGGGTTAAGGATATCATAGCTGAAATCAAGAAGAAGAAATGGACATGGGCAGGGCATGTAGCGCGTAGACAGGATAACCGCTGGTCATTAAGGGTAACTGACTGGATTCCCAGAGAAGGGAAGCGGGTTAGGGGGAGACAGAAGCTTAGGTGGGCAGATGAGATTAAGAAGTTTGCGGGTATAAATTGGAAGCAGCAAGCACAGGACCGGGTTAACTGGCGGAACATGGGAGAGGCCTTTGTCCTGCAGTGGACGTAGTCAGGCTGATGATGATGATGGCCTTCCGTGCACCATTATTTAACCGCCTAATCCTAGGGCCACTTAGGAAAGCTGAACTGCCCTTTGTTTCTTTGGCTATGCCATAGAGCCAAGTGGTGTAACATTTCACAACATGGTTTGCACATTCCCTCTTTTTTTACAAAGCGCCCGTACTCCACTTTCGTGAGTATCTGATGTAAAATGGACGAATCCCCGTCCCCTATGAATATCCGGTATTCCACACCATGCATTTCCACGCTTCTCTGGAAGCCTTCAACGATAATATCCGACTCCATTGCCCCTGAGCTTTGGTTCCAATTCTTGTAGCACCCATGGTCTTTATTGCCCTTTCCCGTCCTAGAATAGTGCTCACAGGTACTGCACAGCTTGTTTCGTACTCCTAGGTAGAGGAGCTTCTTCGTGCGTTCTCCTATAATCACAGCGACACCAGAGTTGGCGGAATACCGGTGTCCATGACTGTGGTGTGACCACCCACCTTCGACAATCACTGCAATATAGGGGGTTATGCCATCCTCACAGAAAGCCTCAGCTTCTTCCGCGAGTTTTTTTTCTTCTTTTCCGGCTTTTATCATTTGGTCAAAAAGGACGGTTTTCCAGCACTCCAACAAAACAAAAATTACAGCAGATTACAACGTCGAAATTGTTTTCACAATAGCAATGCCGCACTTTGTAATTGCGTCAATGCGTGAGTGAGCTCCTAGACAGGACGATTACTGGCTCACTTGTAATCCTGACATCTCACGATCAATCGTTTCATTGTATACGACGAAATGTTGCAGAGAAATTCTCATCATGCCGTACTCCCGTTCAAAATGCTTGCCATGCACGTGCCACTGTCACTTCACGTGAATTTTACTAAAGCGCTGTACATCCTCCATCGTCTTCAGAAAGAGAAAATAAATATTTATCAGCTTATTTACCTTTCCCAGGGACTCCTCCCGGCGTAGAAAAGCCCCTTTGCTCATAGCAGGAATTTCCATGACTGCCATTGCTTCCTCGAACTGCGAGTGGCCCGATCCGATACTCATGAATGCCTAAACAGCAGCATCATTGACTCCTACGTTTGCTTTGTCAGTGAGGGACGTTGGTTCTGTGACGGGGTCAGTCGTCAACTTTCTGATTTCCTGACATTCACTGCAGGTAAAAGTGAGCTCCGACCAGAGCCCCACTCTCCGTTCTTTCGCGAGTGCAAAACGTCCAGTCAGCTTAGGACAGCTGTGGTCGTCGAGACTACGAACAGCGTTCACGAAATGGGCCAGCGACACAACTCGTCTTCCGGTGATGATCGGCTCCTCTGGCTGAGTTGTGACGCTTGTCTCCAGACTCAGGCCCGGCAGCGACTCCTCGACGATGCCGAAATTGTCCCAGTATTCAGACGTTGCGTCATCCTCTCTGGCAAAACCACTGTCGTCCAAGCATGGCGTACAGGCGGCGCTTTGGCGTTGCTCTCTGTTGCTCTCCGGCGAATTCGCTTTCCTGAAAATTTTACAGGAAAGTACATCATGTGGTTAGTGAGCTAGCACCAGATGCACAGGGATCGTAGCAACTACACTTCCAAAGCTGGCATGAATAATAAGCTGGTGTGGTGAGGGACCGATGCAAAACTCAAAATAAAAGGGCGAGTCCTTTTCTCAGTCGGGATAATTACTGAAAAGAATTTTTCCCGACAGTCGTCTACTATGGGTTGCTTGAATGTCGATAAAAGGCAAGACAGATGATACAGGTGTTTGTGCTGCCTTCCTTGAACCCAATCAATCAATCAATCAATCAATCAATCAATCAATCAATCGATCAATCAATCAATATATCAATATATAAATTAAATAGTTTTGTTTCCAAAAAAGCATATTTACGGTAGAAAAGGGTGGCCGGGATAAAATATGAACCATTACGGATTGACAAGTGTGTCATAGCGTTTCGAGAGGATGGTTGGGCGGATAGGGCATGTGACACGCTGTGTGCGCGCGTGTCCGTGCGCTGTGGGATAAGCGCTCGTGTGTACAGAATCATTTGATTGGGTGCATCTCGCATCTTTTTTTTTTTTTACTTTGAGCACAGTCTAGCTTTTATAGAACACTTTCTCAGTTACAGTGCTCAGCTCTCAAGCACGCCGCGTGCTTGCGAAAAAAGCAGCATCAGACAAAAATGCCGGGCTTTGCCACCACTGCTCAATGTTCCGCCTGCAAATATGCTGTTCGATCGGACAAGTGCAGGTCAGAAAGATAGACGGAGCCCAAGTTCACGACAAATAAAAGGCGCCCAAGCAGATAAACACGCAAGCAGGAGCGTTGTGACGTACACACAGCGTGCTGTAGGTCCTGATTCGCCCAGACCTCTCGTCACAGCGCTAAGAAGCACCTACCCTTAGCCTTTCGATACACGGCAGCGACATTTCAGATACACAAAGAAACAAGGTTTTTTATAGACACCACACGTCCGCAGATCTTAGCACTTTCTTCTCACGGGCGCGCATTATCTAGGAGTGACTGCGTGTCCAGCGTCCGTTACACGCACCTAAAGGCGCTGCAGCGACAAAGTACGGGATATAGCATTGGACAGTTTTGTTCACCTGAAGCCGTAAAACAGAAGTTCTAACGAATTTGTCTTTGTACATATATAGCCGCCAAAACTAACATGCCAACATAAAATAGAGTAAAGTATAGCAGTGTAGCTGGCAACGTAAAGCTGATCATAGAAAGAATGTCGCCCACAACGTGACAATTTGCCTTCTGCTTCCTTCCTTGCTTTACGGAGCCCACATTGCGTCTGGGGTACAAAACGAGCTCGCCACCGTATCAAGAACAGGCTTCTATAATGTTTTTTTTTCTTTTTGCTGCTGTAGCTGCGCGCTTTTATTATCAAAAGAAACCACAGTAATCGAAATGGTCTTACCTTGAATGGCGTGAAAATGCAGCTGCTGCCCGTGCTCGACATGTCGCGATGGCGGCTCTCTTCCTCTTCCGTAAAGCTCAATCCTTATGATTTGTCATGACTCATGTGAAGCCCGGCAAGGCACTTGCGCTACAGGTACTCCCACACGCACT
The DNA here is from genome assembly GCF_043290135.1 of Rhipicephalus microplus. NCBI lineage: Eukaryota > Metazoa > Arthropoda > Arachnida > Ixodida > Ixodidae > Rhipicephalus > Rhipicephalus microplus. Next base: position 25,044,751 of record NC_134706.1, on the reverse strand, counting down.
CGCAGCGCACGCTAAGCAAACTCTAAAGAAGCCCTCTACGCGAGCAGTGGACACCAAAGGATGCGGCAGAAATGCGTTATATCTCTAGTGTCTCACGCTACTACAGCACTGTCGCCTTCCGTGCTGAGCACGCATTTTTGTGTCCGTACTTATCCTCACTCAGTCCGCCTCCCCCCTCGTCATGCTGCCTCGCACCTTCAGGCTAGCATAGTGGCTGTTATTCCACATCTCCTGCCCTCGTGCGAGGCCATCTAGACCATTCAGGTGTTAGTGGAGTCGCCTTGGGCACCCCTTTTTGGTACCTGGTAAAACGCGTTCCTCGCTCACTATTGACGGGGGACTAGCTGGAGGAGAAAGGCGCGTCGCGTTCGCAGATTGTTCACTGATAGGCGCGTGGCTAATTTACTTATACGTACGTGGCTTTGGAAGTCTTCCTAGTTAGGAAGCACATGGCGGCAGCCACCGGCTGTGTGTGAGAGAGGGTCGGGAGAGGAGGCAGTTGTCGTTACTTAGGTAAAGAGAAAAACTTAGCGGACTTTAGTCCTGAGAAGCTCTTGCTTTCTGTCCTCGCAGATGTCTTGTAGTGTGCGAGAAGTGCGCACAAGACCAACACGACGAGTGGTCGGCGTTCCTTTGTCGTGAAAAGTACTCTGGGTCGACTTACCCCTCGAAATCCAGACGTGCCTGGCGCATTTGTGGGATACGTCTTTCTAGCGCATTACTCCCGTTTACATGGTCGTGATGCGCCAGTTGTCGTGCCGGCTTACGGCAAACTGTCGACGCCCGGCTATACGCAAACGTGCTTTCTTATCGAGGAAAGACGAACTGAATCCCACTCCCGACAACCGCGGAGACGGCGTGCCGGCCTCCTGTTGAATGAAGTTAATCGCCCCAGCTGGCAGCCGACTGACTGGCAGTTGCCTCGAGCTGTCAGGCTGTAATCAATTTTACGCGAATGCCAGAGTAGCCCATCGACTTTGCAAGCGCGTTTCAGAAAGGTGATGCGACGCCGTTTGCAGGACCTCTCGTCTTCTGTACGCCGCAGCTACCATGTGGTGTCGGATTACAGCGAGCGAGTATCGGATTACAGCGACTTGTAGCTGGGGGAGTTGGTTTATATAAAAGAACTAAAAAAATAACTCATTAGCTTAGTCGTGCCTCGAGCATGGGAAACAGAAATTCGCACAATTTTCTGCGTCATCAACCACTATATAAATAGGTACATATTAGCGCGAGCAAAATAACAATGACTTGAGAAAGGAGTGGCAGGAGGCAGGAATATCTCAGCTCCCGACATTTATGCTTCGTCCCACTTCTTTCTCGAGTGTTTTTGTTTTCTTGAGCTAATATTAATAAATTCCTTATAGCGAAAGAGGGACGCACGAAGTTCGCACAACGGGGGGCCACAATTCCCCTCATCGTGATTTCCGGCCCGTGAATCGACCGGCACTCGCAAAACTGCCCATTTCCTACGCATTACTGCAATGCGCCTTCCATTGCTTACATGAATGCGAAGCGCATGTTTCGCACTCATGTAAACGTGTTTTATGCACACCGATGTCACCACACTTTCTTATAAATTTATTCCTTTCAGAAACGTTTCTGTTCTTTTCGAGCTACTAGGCGTAAGTCCAAGATCGGCTATTTCTACTCGTCAGCCTTATGACTCACGCTAACGAGTCAAGGAGCTGCTATCTTGACGCATTGACAGTTCTCCGCACAGCATACTTCCTAATGACGAATTGACCATTTCGGGAAAAGTGAGCGCCCCCTGTCGTGCAAACAGGAAAGCTTTACTCGTGCTTTTGGTTGGAAAATATCTTAGTCAACTGACTTGCTCAATGCAGTGTTTAGCGGTTTAAATGTGCTTGTTTTATTGCTTTAGGACCAAAAACGCAGGCCCATTATTGAAACAAGATGGTAAAGGAGAAAAAACGTTCTGTTGACGTTTGTATACACGGTGTAAAACAAGAATTTCTCGCGTTTCAGCCTGAGCAATAACCAAGTGAGGTGATACCTGCACTCCGCTTCCTCGACGGTTCGCCAGGCTTATTACGCCTGCTTCTCCAAGAAGAACATTATGTTATATACTTGAAGTTGAACCTTGAAATGTCTGTCGATTAACTATAGGTTCGGCGAGGACGGCTTGTGCACCGTCTGTGAGGTGCGGTGTTTGCGTGAAAACGGCAGTGTTCGCCGTTACTATATACAGGTCACATCGTTAGAACGCACTGTGATTGTGTTACTGGAAGGGAGTTTTCATATATATACAAGTAGAGCATACTATAGGCGTGTCTAGTACACTCTAATACAAGTGTCTCTAGCTAAAATCGTCAAAGTGTTTGTTGACGATGTAATAATGAATATGCACCTTCCTAATACGCTACATTCTATTTCATAACGTAACATGAATTTATCCTACTGTGCATAAAAGGGCTACCGATGCCGCTGCCACTATTGTGATTATCAAATTACTCGTGCTTCTAAGAAAAATGGTTCGCGCAGATACATGGAAGTACATCTTCGCGTATTAACAGAAGTATTGAGCGGTAACGCGGATATGAGCGCGACTCGTGTGCTGCCGTGGTACACTAAAGAGATCAGAGAGTGTTAGTTCCGGGCCAGAGCAGGCGCTGGTTCGGTATACCCAGGACGAGCCGCGTGCGTCACACTCCTCTCTTTCAATAAAGGCTCCTCCTCCGCCAACATTTCACATGCCGTTATCCAAGCATCTCTTTTCAGCACGTAGCCTCGCTGACGAGAGCCTGTCAACGTTCGCGCTAATTTCTCAGTTTCGCTCCGACAAAAACCAGCGATAACTCAAAAGGAGGACGATGAAGGCACAACCGAATGCACAGTCACCGGTAGTTTTCTTAGGTTTTATTCGCACCTTAACATGAACTAACAAGCCCAGCTCTTCACGCTTGTATCTCGGTATGATAATTCACGCATTGTGTTGGCATATTAGCTTTAACTACGAAAGCAAGGCCGCTCAACCACGGCTAACGAATGTATGACTGGCGGCTGGCCAGGCTGATGTTTTCCAACCAAAAACAAAACGCCTGTAGAGGGCGCTACCTGTGCCGTTACTGCTCATGCGCAGTAGTTTTCCCGCAAATGGTCAATTGTCAGCAGGTGCCGCATGCCCTTGACATTTTTCTCTATTCTTTTTCTCCCCTTCCCCCTCCCCGTGTAGGGTATCATATAAGCCTTTCTTTTGCCTTTCTCTCCCTCTCTCTCCTTCAGGCGAAAGCGTCGGCAGGGTGCCTTGTCGCATGGTGTTGTACACTGGCACCGAAGAAAACCAACAAGTTCCCTACTCGACGTTGCAATCCTTAGATTGGGTGGCATAAACCCTCAGTGCATAGGAAATATAGATGGGCTTCACCACTGCCGCTCCCCCACCAGACCTGCTCAGTGGGAGCATAGTCAAAAGTTATCCGCCTTTCTGCCTCCCTGAAGGACCTCACTTGTCGCGGGTGCTTCAAAGCAGAAAAAAACAAGAGCCCTGGTGCCTCATTGCTGTCCCCGCACCAAAGTACTTTCTTACACCACGCCGTGCATTCAGCAAATTTCATGCCACTTCGCTTCGTTGTTACTGGCTGAAAAATCTGCAAGATTTTCAGGCAGTAGCATGATTTTAGCCAGTTTATGCAGTGAGCAACGAAATAAATATTGCTCGGTTTTGTGGTTTATTGAAACCGATGACGGATATTCACAGCTGACTCCGAGAGAAGAGTTTGAAAGCGCCCGCGTCCCCTTAGAGCGAGTTTGCAGTGATTATGAGGAACACCGTCATGGGGTACTTCAGAACATTGGTGTTCGCGCATTTCGGTGCTATGGAAATGTGCGCTTGTCGTATATAAAGGCGGAAAGCGAACACGCGTCCTCAACTCCTGCCGCACCGTAGTTTTCCCCAGAGTAAATAAATGAAATAAACACGCAGAAAGTACAAAACAGACTTCATCTCATTCCTGTAGGTGTGCCTCGTTTCGTGTTTGTGCTGTTTGTTGTGATGGGTTCATACGAACAAGCGCAGCACGTCTGAAGCTCCGTATATTTCACGGTAAAAAAAAAAAGATATTCACAAATACCTTACCCACGCACGTCTGCTCAGTTCGCTCGTATCGCTCGTTTGTCGTTCGTTTTTCTGCTTTCTTCTGACTGCCGTCGCACAGCCCTCGCTTTTCGCTATAGTCCGTGGGGGGTGAGGAGGGCGACAAAGACGTGCACACATAAAAGAGGGACTTTCCAAGAATTCGGCCTTTCTTTTACCGTGAAGACGCTCACCCCACCCTCTCGGAGGATACTGCCGACCTGTTTTCACGCTCTCCCGCGGTACCGCGCAGCCTTATGAGACTCTGAGGGGAGGAAGGCTTACAGATGACGGTGCATGGTTTGAAGTTAGAAAAGACGTTTCCTCCTGAGGCAAAATGTTTTCGCACGTCGCATTCGGGGAGACAGGGAACCTTCAAATTCAGCGCTTTCCTTATTTCTGTTTAGGTGGCGCTAGGGGAAGATTTTCGTTGTAGTGATAGGAATAATGTGAATTTCGCAATATTGCTGCAGTTCTTGTGTGTGATTCGTGTGCATAAGTATACCAGGAGACCGTAACTGTTATAGTTTAGGCTATGCATGCTTAGATTTCATTGCTATTTCAAGATAACAACGACTTTGTTGATGTTTACGGCACGATAAATTAAGACAATTCGCGAGTTTTGTTTCGCATTTCTGCTTATTTTATTGAAAAACGCTACGTTGAGGAAATAGATCAGGGGCTCTAGTTTATCTACGTGCAAATTCAGCAAACGAACTTCAGTAGTTCTCCGCAAAAATGGGCCACGGTAGGTCTATCTAATGAGAATATTGCCCAATTTAGATCAATATAATTAAAAAGTGAGCGGGCGTACATAAATAAAATTGAGCACTCAAACGGAAAATGCCATCTTCTATGTACACCCAGAAAATGAATTTTCTCTAGCGAATAGGTGCCGAAAAGTACGCCTCGACATTTACTAAATTTGTCTCTTTTCAAAAGCTAATCAGCAATACAGTAAAAGTGCTAGAATAATTTGCTACGTTGAGGAAATAGATAAATATGTCTTAAATGTTCTGCGCAAAGAACAGTGCTGTAACTGCAGCAGATTTTTCAGAAAATGGTCACTGCTGACACACAGTCAGACCAAATCATGTAACTAGCGCTTATTCTTGGCTCTCCCTACCCAAATGCTAAAAGCTTACTTATTTTTAATAGATATGTTTAAAATGTACAAAAATTAAGCTTTTCAATGACACATAAACCAACTATATAAGACAAGAAAAACAGCCGCCACGTCAGTTGGAAAAGTGACAAAAACGATGTGTTCGTGTCGCCGGAGTGAGACCGCCGCCTTAAGTTACCTTTATAATGAATTTTCGGATATAATGAACATGTTTTCATGTAAGATGCAACATTGTTATAATGAGGTTTGAGTGTATTAAACTGCAGCCCTCAGTTGTTCTAGGAGAAGCAAATAAGGAAAACTTCATTTTTACGTGGTTACAAGATTGGTCATCTCATGTCCTCTTCTGCTTTGCTCGCTCGTAGCATCCTCGACCTTTTCTCTGCGCCCGATGGTGTTGTCCTCTGTGTTCTGTCAGATTTATTCGAGATATCAATGGCCTTCAAAATTTCTTCCACTGTCTTAGAGGAAACCCCCCACATCAGCCTTTTAAAATCCACTGGCACACGTCTCCAAGTGATGCCCCTCTTCAGCCTTCTGCTGGGTGTGGTTTCAAGGACGGCAGTACCTCCTCGTAGGCGACCACTGAATCTAGGAGAGAGTTTGTGGATTTGCTTCCTAGAGGCATGAAATTGGCACCCCTCCCCTCGGCGGGGCAAAAACAACTTAATTCTCACTGCAGAGCTGATACCAGCCTCCTCAAAATGAGGGGTGTGGTTGCTGCGAAGGTAATTTTTACATGTATTTTTTTAAAGACAGCCTTTCTTGGGAATCTTTGACGCAAAAGTTTTGGTCTGTCTGTCTGTCTGTCTGTCTGTACATTTGTCTGTTTGTTCACCATTTGTCAGTTTAAGCGGCACCAGATGATATTTTTCAGGGATTCCCCAATAATGTTTGGTAGCTGCTGTTACGTGGGTGCAGCGATCACTCGAGCACTGTACAGTTGTTTGTGTTTTGGCCTGGTTGGATTTTTTTAAGTTTGGCTTGGGGGGAAGAGGGGGGAGAAGGGGGGAGTTGACACGGTATCACAGCATCCGCAAGTTTTAGGCCAGAGATGTCGGCGGCAGCTTTTTTGCTCTTTACTGTAGTGCTAAACTCATTGCAGCTAGCTGGTTAGAGTCATCTACTTCATGAGCATGACCCATCGTGGTGGTCCAGCAGTATGGGTGCTCGACAGCTCACCTGGAGGTTGTGGAACGAGTCACAGCCGTGACTGCCACATTTCAATGGATGCGCAATGCTCAAGGTCCGCCTGCTCAGATTTGGGTGCACGTTGAAAACCCCAGGTGGTCGAAATATCTGGAGTCTTCCCGCTACGGCATCTCTCGTAATTATATCGTGGTTTTGGGACGTTGAACCTGTACAAAATGTTATGTATTAAAATGCATTTCAGTTGGTTGGTTCGAATCTATGATAGGAATGTGTAAGAGTGTTTTCATAAGCTGGTAAAAAGAAACAGACCATGCGCCGTGTACCCTCAAACTCTAAGAGACACTCATATAAAAAACAAATAAGTATAAGAGACAGCAAGCAATATGGCTACAGTTGACGAGAGAGTGCATACGAGGTACCCTGCTTCCAAGAATTGTCTCGTATAAGAGACAAGAATTGCTGCCCATTGCATGCGTCTTATAAAAAGGGTTAAACTGTATTTTTATTTCTACGTTCAGAGATGGTTGTGCTTGTGCATTCTGCCACGGAAGTGGCTGTTTGGATGTGTTGGTAAGGCGTGACACAGCATTTGAGTACATGCTTGGAGGAAGTCTGGAAAGGAGACTGGAGACGCGTCAGCGCCAACTTCCAAGATTCGGAAGCCCTCACAATATGCTAGCCAAGACAGAAAAGAAGAAAAAAAAAATTGAAACAAAGAAAGAAGAGAGCGAAAAGAATAAGGGAAGGAAGGTATATCTGGCATGTTCTTCTGGCATACAACATTGATTGTTACGCGCTTTGCTCGCATTATCGCCCCGTGCACAGTACTTTCTGGCCATTAACAGTTTGTGGCTGTCGGCGCGACATAGCACTGTTGATGGGAAAGGGGAGCAGGCCCAGTTTTCGAGTAATGAAACACAGGTGAGCCAGGCGACTCTTATTGGTTGCCTGCAGAAGGTGCACGAAGTGCTCCCATTTGCTTTAGAGTGGAGAAACTGAACGTTAAACCTATCTACGCTGACCATTTTTATATTTTGCCAAAGTTGGGCCGCTTGTTTGCCTTTTGAAATTTGCATTTTTTGTTCATTGAATCCACAGCTTCTCTCTCGAAATGCACATGCAGTATGTGCTTAGGCACCCGGAACTGTAAGCACATAAACTTTTTTTCTTTCAATTAATCTTCTACGTTTTTGGAGACTGAGGGCGCTTTTCGCTCACTCGTCCACTGCGCGTGACCGCCGCGTTCGCAGGACCGCGGCCATGCCCAATGGCGGAGCGTCTTCGTCGGGGGCCGGACCGTCTTCGTCCCATCACCAGGTTGGGGCGGCAACGGGCCTGGACGACCTGCTGGGTCTCAACCTGGGGGCCTCGGGGGGACCCAGCGGTGCCGATCCACCGTCGGTGACGGATCCCTGGGGCATGCCACTCTACGACGGCGCGCAGGTCAGTGCTCGTAGATCATGAGCGAGGTAACACAGAGTATGAGAAAAAAGAACTAAGGGTAAACTTGTTTCTGCAATTTTTTAAATTAATAATTATTCATTTATTAGTAACCTTAATGATTATGAAAAAAAATACTTCAAAAAACTGGTTTTTCAGAAAATTTTTGGCCTCCCATACCCGTGTCTCCCCTTAAAGTGGAGCTAAGCTTTTCGTTGTACTGTGTGGCGACCTCTTCTATCTGTCGCTTTCGTATGCCAGCACGAACTTTTTTTCTTCTTCTCGCATGCCTGATTGTTATAATAGAGTTACTTTCTACGAGAAAATAAGTTTTTATATTTGGAACTTTGTTATAAAGGTTATTCCTAACACTGTCAATTGCAAGACTATTCTTCATGTAGTACTTTGTTATAACCGATATTTCGTTACTTTTCGATGGAGGCGAAAATGCTGTAGGCCCGTGGGCTCAGGTTTGGGTGCATGTTAAAGAACCCCAGGTGGTCGAAATTTACGGAGCCCTCCACAACGGTGTCTCTCATAATCAAATGGTGGTTTAGGGACGTTGAACCGCACATATCAATCAATCGATCAATATTTCGTTATGTTCATGTTTGTTACATTGAGGTTGAGTGTGTTTGTCTTCTGGTTTACTCGCAGAAAACGTGCATCGATTCGTCTAGTGGGGGATACCATAACTTTGATAGGCGAGGGAATCAGTACGCCGAAGAAAGAGGAAAAGAAAATGGAAAGAGAATCGAAGAAAGAAGGAAATGTGTAGACAGATTGAAAAAAAAAAGGAAGCTATAAACAGAGAGAGAACAAAGGGTTTAAGGAAGGCAGGCATTAAGAGAGAGAGAGAAAAAAAAAACAAATGAACAGAGAGACGGACAGAAATGGAAATAAACAGACGAAAAGAAAAGATGGGACGAAGAGAAAGAGAAACAAAGCAGGCCACCTAGATCTGCACTTCGGGTGTTAAGCGGGTTATTGTGAGTTTTACAGCTTGTGTATCTTTATACGCTGACTGCAAACATGCTTTTCTTTTAATACAGTACATTTTTTTTCTAAATGCTAGGTGGCGATCGCATTGCTATAGCAGTGGGGCGGATGCGACGAATTGGGCGTCTTGAGGCAACCTTAAGACATTTGCTTTTTGTGCGCTTGTTTCCGAGGGGGGGAGCAAGTTGAGGCAGTGAGTTTTAACGCGGAGAAATGATCTTTCCAACTAGCCTGAAGCAGCGGCACCTTGACGCACCGTTGTGAAGCAACAATTTTTTGAAAATCGGCGTTTTTTATTTTTTCTGCACGATTGCTGCGATAATTCTCGCCACCTCTGCAGACGCACCGAATTTTTTGAAGCACTTCTACACAGTTTTCAGTTAGATCTTTCGAAATCCGATAAAAGAAAGGCTGCTGAAACTGAACATGTTTTTCAAGAATAATTTTTTCCATAATCCGCTATACGAAAGCCGCCTCCCCCCTTGAGTGAATGAAACCGTAGTATTTATTGTGCGGAAGTCTGATTATATTGAGTAGCAAATTTTCAGTTTGAATTGAATAAAAAAGCAAACTAGTTTAAAAAACTCGAAAGCTGAGATATTCGCTCACTCTTATTTGTATTACATTTGCTTTTGTACAACTGATACCACTTAAAATAAAACTAGTTGCATTTGTCAGGTAGACATCATTAATGTTGATATGTCACTCCCTGTTTATCACTTGCTATTATTTTCATGTCTAACTTTTCAGTATTATCCTGATGTTATGTATTGATTTATTGTTAATTAAGCATGTTAGTCATTGCTCACAAAAAATATTTTTTTTAATTACCCCACTCATGTAGCCAGGACGTCCCCCTGTCAGTTTCTCGAAAACTTTGGAACCTCGTGATGAACTATTCTAACCGTGTAACTAAAGATTTATTTAATGAACTTGACTTGAATCATTTAACTGAGCTTTGCGCTGCCTTTGCCCTTCCTTTTACATCTCTTTGTGAGCCAGGCTGCAGCTCCAGACCCGTGGTCGTCACCCACGGGCAGTCGGCCAGGCACCGTCGGTCAACCGAGTGACCCCTGGCAGTCGCCAACTTCCAAGCCAGGTAAGCGCTCTTTCGGCTGGGATCCTGTTTGGGGCTGCGTGTGGTGTCCTGCACTTTCTGTCTCCTGCACGCAGGCTGTGCCACAAAGGCAATTCAAACCGCATAACACTTCAGAACACCATACAGAAATCTGCAAACCTATTTGGTATTCCATATACCCTAAAAAAATCGTGCAGGTAATTTTTCTAGTAAACCAAAAATGAGCCATCAAAAGCTCATAGCCTCTGTTGCATACTTGTTCCTTATTACGTAAGGGCACCTTTAATAAGGCTGCGTTAATACCAAATGAGGTGAGTTTTCAGAAGTGTTCCCCTCATATGAAAGGGTGCCTTATAATGTCACGATTAGTTCGTGAATGCGGCCGTCACTCCCCCTTGTTTATTCTAAGCCTCCCATGGCCCTTGTGTTGTAGCTCTAAAATGCGCATCTTAGTTGGTCAATCTTATTGTCTGGGACAGCAAATCATGGAGACCCATGGTCAACCAGCCAAGACCCCTGGCGATCGTCGGCAGGTGGGCCCACAACCAACGGAAATGACCTAGACGAGTTTGACACCTTGAGCAAACGGTCGGCCGCTACCAGCCCCATCTCTGGTGGGTGGAACCTCCTCTCTGTACTTTATTTGTATTCTATGTACTGCGCACTGTGTTTGTATCCTATAGTTCGTAGTAGAGACCTTACTGGGATCTTACAGGCGGCTTGGCCACGCGCTCCTGCAGTGTAGCTCACACAGAGCTCGATTGTACATCTTGCAGCAACCTAAGACCCTTTAACAGTGGTCAGTGAAAAGTGGTCACTGGGAATAGGCAGACAAGTACGCATTTTACTAGCCGTTATGGGACTTGAGGAACCCCTTAGTTTCTTAGATACTGATTGACCAGTCATCGGTGTGTGATGCCCGAGTGAAATGGTAAAGTGTAGCCTGAGTTGTAGTTGTAGCCAACACAGTCCATCAGTGCGCGTTCATAATGTGTCCAGAGACACGCACGAGTGAAAATCGTTTTCCTTCTGTTGGTGTATTAACGTTGCATGCACCGGTAGCGGGTTCTCTAAGGCATCTAAAACAATGTGGCATGTTTATATTCCTTCTTCGTTCTGTTTGTTTAGTATTCCCATTTTCCTGGTGCGTTTTGAAGTGAACGAAACATTTCTCACTAGTTTTGGTAAGCAAGAACACACGTGCATCATTTTCAACAACCATGCCATGAATGTGGCAAAATGGTAGCATCTCTCTGATATCTCATTGAATCGGTGGCTAAAGTAGGATGCAGTCGTGTGGACAAAGTCCCTCGGCTGTTGTACAGCATGACGTGAAACGTCTGATTTAGTGTATCTCAATCGCTTTGCTGGGCAGCTGTTCGAATAATTGTGCATGTCCATATTACCGATTGACTGCGTGCTTTGCCAAGTTTGCACCTTTTGTCGCAATTCATCGTAGCGGCTCTATAGTAAAATCTCACTTATTATGAATTATTAGTTGTGACGATGTATATGTAAAGCGCATAGTAGGGATGCAAAATGCTTGAACTTATGAAAACTGAAAAAGAGGACATGAAGTGGGCGTGTTAGCACGCAACTTCTGTTCTCTTCTTTTGTCCTCACCTGCTCAAGAGCATTGCATTGTTACTATGTCACATCGCCTAGGCTGAACCTCAACACTGGCTAAAATTCTTCTCAGGTTTATTGTTATGTTGTGAATGGCAAGGTTTGGGAGTGCTGATAGTCCAAAGCGGCCCGCCTCGGCCAGCAATAGTGCGTACAGCTAACCAAAAGTGTTGTGTGGCTGTCCCGTGACCTCCTTTGTTGTCTCTCACCTGCGTGTTTTCTGTGTTTTATCTCTTCCCTCTCCCTCTTTCCTTTCCCCTTTGTGTCTACCACCGCCGTCCCACACACGCTCGTCAACTTTTCCGTGTGGCGCAAACGTCTCGTCTGCTCCGATCACTGCATTCACCTCCGCCGTTCCACGTCACCGCGGCAACCGTGGCGTCTCGTCCCAACGTGCGGTCTCGGCGTTCGGGCGAACGCTGGTGGCTTATACGGGTGACATCACTTCATTTATGTCTTTATACACATACTTTGTACATGTCTTTGTATTGTCTTTGTGTGACTGAATATGTACATCTCGAAATTACTATCATGTGCCATCATCGTGCTGCGTTTCAAAACTATTCTTATGTGTACCTGCATGCCATCAATTCAAATTTTGACCCCGTTGTCAACAAAATTCATCGGTGTTTTTGCTACAAACATTTTACAATGTGTGTTCCATGACCCGGAATGTCTTGCCAAAATTATGTGTCGTCTGGTGGGGGTGCATGTTGCTGGCGTGCGCTCGGTTTTTAGAACAAACTGGTGTAGTTGGCGATGCACTGGCATTGGGTGGGTTACGCCGTGCCTTGCCAAGTGCGGAGGAAGACGAACTGAGCAAACGGAAAACGCCGGAGAGCTTCCTAGGTCCCAATTCGAACCTGGTAAACTTGGACGCACTCGTGACAACGCGACCTGCAGGTAAGGCATGCTGTCCGTCAAAAGTGAAGCCAGGTTATGCCAATAACTTCGTTTTGAATTTCAGTGGTGGGGTCGGAGAAAGTTTTTCTGCGCGTAATGGAACAAGTTTGTTTTAGTAATAAAGTGAGTGTGGGGGGAGTCCAGCTTCTCTTCTGCTACTAGTGAATTTTAGTTCGAAAGCGAATAGCGATTTTGGTTGAATAATTTTGAATCGAATTCGAATATATGACATATAAAGAAAAATGACCATATATATTATGTCCTAACTAACCTGCAGAATATTTTTTTTTGAAATGAGGACTCTATGCAAATGCCTTTTTTCATAAGTGATGCGAAACCTGTGCTAATTGTGCCAAACTGCGCCAACTGGAAATGACTGCGCCATACTGCTCCAGAAGGGTCTTTTTTTGTCTAGTTTGCCCCATTACTGCACCACAAGGTGGTTTTGGAACTGAAGTTAATGTTGACAGCACGCATTGTGAGCGCATGTCACATGAAGGTCGTTATCTTGTACACTTGCGCCACTGCAAAAGTACGGAATCGGCCGATCAATTATTCTGACTTTCACGCGATTCCGGCGGTGCCTTTTCTCATAACCATTGGCTAAGAACAAAAGCGATGTCGTGACTACTTAAAAGCATGCCTGTATGACACCTGACGAAAAGCCTGCATGTGTGGCGTAAACGCCGCTTTAAGCCTACTGCACATTTTTAATAGCTGGCAACTACCTGAGAGCGCTGAGGGGCAGATCGCTGCCGCCTCAAACTCTGTATGTTACCGTATTCAGTGTGCACCGCTTTGCAGAAATGAAAACAGCTTGGTGTCGCGGAGTTAATCATTGTTGAGGCAAATTTGGCCAATGGCAGCAAAAGGCATAAAAACTCGCAGGATCTCTAATGCACTTGCCTGAGATGACTGCAAGGGCAAAGCAATCTTTTTTTTTTTTCCAAGTTGATACGTTCAGGGGTGGAAGTGCTGCACCATTTATGCCAATCTACTTGGTATTGCCAATCTGAATGGTATGCATTCACGTGCTGTAATACAAAGTTTGGTATTACGACACGTGAATGGATGACAAACGTATGAGACTTGCGCAAAGATTATAAACATGATATGCGTGTCATGTAAACACATGGCTACATGCTACACTCATGATGCGCTCATCGCCGTTTCGCTAGCTTCACATGTACTGAATTCTGTATTACGTGACGCAAACGGACAACATAGGTAAATGGCACATACCAACATGATAATCACGACATGCATGTTATGTAACAACATGACTACATGCCACACTCATCGTGCTCTTACGGCCGTTTCGCTAGCTTCACATACGCCGGTATTAATAATGCGACGTCAATGGATGACGAAGGTATGTGACTGGGGCAAGCATGATAATCATAAGATGCGTGTCATGTGAGAACATTACTACATGCCAGAGTCAAGGTGCCAATACATTTCGACGTGACTTGGCACGCATGCGCGGCGGCATTCATTTTGTCGCGTCACTCCAGCGTTGCCACGCCAGGCGCCGCTTGCAGGCGCGTGCCGCGCTGTGTTTCTTTGACGCATGCACTTTTCAGCGCATCCGGAGTCCCACCGTCACCAAAAAAGGCAGTCGCAGTGCAATGCATCAACGCGAAATGCAGCATGTCGCATTGCGTGCCGGTTGCCGTCGGGCTGCGCCAACAGACGCTGGTCGCACCGGTTGCTCTTAGCGTCGGACTGTAGAGTGCTCTCGTTTTGCTAGCGTAGCGTCGCTGTGCCCAGCGTGCGCGCGTCGACGTTACGTTGAAGTTTATTGGGCCCTTCATGATGCACTCGAGGCTGTTTCCCTATATACCAAATATGGTGTTACGTGACGTCAAAAAATGACGAACCCATATGACTGGTGCAAACATGATAATCATGAAACGCGTGTCATGTAAGAACATAACAGCATATCACGCTCACAGCGTGCTTCGCAGCGGTTTTGCTAGTTTCACATAAACTAAATTTGGCATCACGTGACGTGAATAGATGACGAAGAAGAACGACACATTGAAACATGATAATCATGACACGGATGTCATGTATGGCATAATTTGTCTCCATCTTGTAATGACGTGGTGATATTAAAGTGACGTATACCTTTCTCATTTGTGCTTCGCATCTTATTGATTCCCACTGTACGTGGAATCTGTCAATTTTTTCTCTTCCTCCATGCTTGGCTTCTTGTCATGAGATGTCATGTGATGATGACGTCGTCATGTGACATCGCGTGATGCGACATCATGATGGCGTCACAGATTTTTTTGATCTCTGACATCATGATGATGTCACTTGGTGACATCACGTGATGGCTCTTTTTCATCGCTCGTGTTGACGCCACCAATGTTGTGGGACGTCTGCGTTGCTGGCAGTCAGTTTTCACGTTTGAGGCTTTTTCCTGAAAAGGTCAATTGCAACAGAATTTGTGCAATAGCATGCCTGTACCACTTTGAACTCTGGCATTCACGAGTGCGAGATGTTTACAGAAGACTTTCCATCTGCTGGGCCAGGTACAGTGGGCGTGGCACCGCCCGTTGCTGCAAATCCGTTTGCGGCACCGCTTTCGGCACCGACGACGGGGCTGGTGACACCTGGCGCAGCGGCGGCGGCCAGCAATCCGTTCCAGGCCTCCAAGCCACCCACAATCAACCAGCTGCGACTTCAGAACAACAGCTTTGCGGCAACGCCTGTTGCGCCGGTCGTTCCTGCGACGACTACGACACTCCTGACGCACCCGGCTGCTCTGGTTCCACAGCAACCGCTGGCCCCACATGGCGGTTACGTGGGGATGCCTGCCGGAGCGACAGCAGTGGGCCAGCAGAACCCCTTCCTCTGAAGGCACTCGCAGCAGTAGTGGGGGGTTCTGCTTTTGCACTAGGACTGCGATTAAAAAAAAAAAAAAAAAGAGCGCGACAGTCGGGCCTGCTGCTGGCGTACCTGGCAGTGTATTGTCGTCTTTGTTTAAAAAAAAAAAAACATTTTGCGTCACTCTGGAAAACCCCTTATTTCATCTTAGTTGGTGCGTGTGAAGAGATCCGAGATGGTTTTGTGCATTTAGTGTGGTGATGTTTCATTACATTTCTGTTTCTCCCTCATGGCGCGAACGAAAAGAAAGACGACGTGTCAGCAGTTACTTCTCATAGGTGGCGAGCTGTGAACTATACTTCTTTTACCGTATCATGCGAAGCCGACCAGACTGATGATCTTGCCTGACCGTCAGACAAGGCACGATGATGCGATGTTTTGTGCTTGGGACATCTTCAATGAGGTGTGAAAGTGTACGGTAGAAAGTGAAGGGGTTGGTTATACATCGAGAAGTTTTAATATATATATATATACACATAACATTATACGGGGAACAGAATTGAGCACGGTTGCAGTTCCCACCCAAGATCTCCGAAAAGGAATAGTCGTGCACGTTAAAATATTTGGAAGTGGTGCTTGTTTTTTCTTCATACTTGACAGAGCGTCGGTCTTCTTCAGAATGACTGAGCATTTACACGAGATAGGCACATAAACGTGTTGACGGAGCGAGATGTAAGGCATGACATCGTACAAGACTAAGCTCCCTTCCCGCGCCATCTCATCGATGTGTCGGGCCACTAGAGTGACCCTGTTGGGGGTCCGTGGAATATTGGAAGAAACGAAAAATTTGCATTTCGCAGACTTTTTCCACCATGTGTTTATTTTTCGTGCAGTGTTGGCTGTGAGTAAGCAGGGTCCATGTGTTGGCGAATGTAGTGCCGAGTGTTACACATTGTGTTTTGAGTTGTGAATGGGCCTGACAAGAAGCGAATGAAGATGGCTTTAGTTGCAGAAGGTTGCGCTGCCTCGTTGAGCAAGAAGGGAGTCGCGACTTCTCAATGTCGCCACTCTGCGAAGTTGTCACAAAATACCACTGCGGCAAAACATCTGCTGGTGGTGCTTCCTTACCAAGGCATTGCTCTCGGTGGCCATCACAGCAGTTACATCAAGTGTGAGCGATCCAACGAACTTTGACGCCTCAAGCGTGCGCGCTCTGTATTTTAGAAGCTGAAAAAGAACGAGCCAGCTTCTTTGGAGGTGTCTGCATGAGGGAGTTTTTGCAATTGTGGTTTGTGAAGCTCTTCGTGTTTACTCCGAGCCCCATAGGGGCTTAAGTGGGTTACTCTGTGGTACAGGGTAACCTGAATGGCTGTCTCTAAAACCATGGTGGGTGACTTAAGCACCTATCCCACTTTTTGGACCTAGTTGCGAGTGTCCCTTGCTTGATGAACACAGTTTTAGCTTGGCCGTGCAGTTTTATCGTACACCATGTGGTTGAAGCTGCATAGGAAGAGAGACCATTTGCTTCTTTACAAGTTCAGTGCTGGAGAACTTGAAGAATAGTCCAGCCTGTTCATTATTTTTTACATTGTGTTAAAACAAACATCTCGCACGATATTTCGCACTTAGGAGCGTCTGCGCGCAGCTCGGGGCCATTTGCTAATGTTTTCGTCTACTTGCCATGTCGCATCTTACGCTGCGACAAATGTTGGTTGCTGGATTTCACCCCTAAGCTCTGTCTTGTGCGGGCGTACGTACCCGTGCTGACTGAGGAAATCCAGTGAAGGCTTTTGAAGAAAAAAAAAAAGAAAGAAAAAAATTGATCTGCACGTTTATGGCTATCACTAGTTACGCTTTTCAGTTGAGCACTTTTTACCATACCACTATTATTGTCAGCCTCCTGATGTGTACTGGGGTTGCGCGCGCCTTTTGCAACACATTGAAGCTCGCCGCCGTGACGTATGGACTCTCTGGCGGCAGCAGCGAAAATGAGCGTCGCTCTTTTTGTGTGGGTGTATGGCTGTGTGAAGCCCCAGCTTGCTGTGGGGCCGGCTCGTGTCATTTTTTTCAAGCATGAATGTACTAGCATAGATCCTTTGTATCACCTGTTCCTAGTTAAAAGAAGATATTCGCGCTGAAAGCTGTCCACCATTATCTACATGTCTGATGTGTGGGCTTAGTGTACAAAGCTGCATTGTATCTATTTACTTTTTACAGGACGGGGGCGGGCTTTGATAGTGCACCTGCATAGGTGATTGTGCCACGCTAAGAACTAACGTTTACGAGCAGGGTGGGGTCGTTCACTTGAATGTATCATATGCAGGGGGCACATGCTGGTGTTTATGTGTTAGCATTTAGAGGTGTTGAATACGTGCTTTGGAAAGCACGATGTGAAGGATTGTAACCTTGTGTAGACTTGTACAAAAGGATGCCCGATGAGGGACTGTGACGTGTGCGGGTCAGTCAGTTTCTTGTGTGGCCGCGTGGGTACGGATGCCGCTGACTCTGCTCGAGAATGTAGTCGCGGAGCCATAGGTGCTCGGCAGCTTGCAGTGTTGAAAAAAAAGATGGTGGATGAACAAAGTGTGTGATCTTCCACTTGAATGCAGAACTGTCTTGCATGGTCAATTACCACTATTGGTATGGACGTAAACAAATGCCGTGTTGAGTGAGCCTCCCCAATCAGGCAATCGCCGATATGGTTAGAGTGGCCTCCAGCATTTGCTAGCACGTTTGCAATCCACTGCTTTTCAGCTTACATCTGCGTTATGGTGTCAATGCAAGAGCCGTTGATATGCATCATGGAATTCGACATCCCTTATGCGTTCAGCACAACAATCCGTGAAACGTGCATTGCAAGCGTTTTCTTAAATGATGAGTGTTTGTCTAAAATGTGAAAGTGTGCTTTGTTCTAATGAGGGCAGAAAAAAAACTTATGTTAGTGCATGTGGACTTGTTTTCTGCTAATGAAATGAACTACTTCTATTTACAGAGTTTTATTATAGCTTTTATAAATATAGAGTTGCTAATTGCTTATACTGCAAGTCCTTTGAATGGAAGATGTGTGACTTATTGCTCCTTTAGTGAAGATATTTTGTTCATTGTTTTGAATGTGTTGGCGTGAGTGAATGTACGTTCAAGTGTGTTGCATACTCTTGTTTCGAATGACTGAGAAACGTTGCATGGTGTATCTGTTGCAATGCCGGCCAGTGCTAACATTAAAAAAATACGTTGCGGAATGTTCTGTCAGCTGTGGAACGGAAGGGGAGGAAGAGATGTCTGTTGTGTGTCACTCAAGAGGACTGGTAGGAATGCAGAGATAAAAATAAAACGATGCGCTCTGTTCATTTAGTGTTTGACATGTGCTCTAATATGTTTGTGTCGCAAGCAATGAGTCGCGATTAACTGGCCCAGGTGGTCTAAATTTCCGGAGCCCTCCACTACGGCGTCTCTCATAATCATATGGTGGTTTTGGGACGTTAAACCCTACATATCAATCAAATCAATCATCGCGATTAACTGGGATTCAGTTTGGGTTATTGCTAAACATGTTTGGTGCGTATACACGGCAGGCCAAACATCTATTGGTATATTAACCGAGCTCGTCAACCTAGGTTCAAAAGAAAACTGTTTTGCAAATAGGTAAAATTGCAAACTCGCATCAAACCTCGCACTAGTAGCACTAAGTAAGTGCTTACACGATGTTGCCGACCTTTAAAAAAGAAGGCATTGCCAGTGACTTACAGTGTGCTGAAACCTGCTGGAAGGTACTACTACTACTACTACTACTACTACTACTACTACTACTACTACTACTACTACTACTACTACTGCTACATAGGAGGGAACCACCCACACTCCAAAGGAGCTTCACCCCTAAAATCAGATTAAGTTGAATCCCATTGCAGGCTGCGTCCCCACGGCTTAGGCGGCTTAGGCACTGACGTAGGCAGAGGAGGGGGGCAGGAGGGCGTTGGCCCATCCAGTCACCTAGGAGAGGGGTGTAAAGTCATCCTCATGCAGTAATATGAAAGGGGGAATGCTGAAACGAACCTTCGCCTCCACCCCCCCCTCCGGAAGAACCCTGCTCACGCCTAAGACCACTATCCGTATGCCGCCGCATCGACATTGGTAATGAGCAGGAGTGTGACTGCGCTTTACTCTCTGGTGCCACAAGAGGATATGAGCATCCCACTCTCGGATAGAGTTGGAGTAGAAACATAAGGCGACGGGGCGCGCCTTCGCGAAGCACTGGCTTCCAGGATAGCCTACTTCAAGTCACGAGATTCGAAGACCACGTGGGCAACAAACAACGCAACGTGCAGAGCTCTCGATCGTCTTTAATAGCGGCTTATATGTAGCGGCAGTCGTTGGGCATGCTACCGCTGGCGAGCGCATCTGCGCAGCTTCGGCCGACGAGACGCTTTCGCGTCTGGTACACGACCATGCAACGCGGCTGCAGCTGGCCTGCTGGACCATCGGGGAGAGTGCGATCCAGATTCCCTCCCATGGCGCAGCCGAGCGCGCAGTGCATCACGAAGAACTGCTGCTTGCTCGACAGATTCACTCCTGGCAGATGATCGGTGGCCGCCGCACGGCGAACGGCGGCCGTGGCGCGTCCGCTTCTCTGGAAGGCCAAGTAGGCTATCCTGGAAGCCAGCGCTTCGCGAAGGCGCGCCCCGTCGCCTATCTCGCTTTCGTTCAGTCGCCGCTGCTGCCAGGTGTCGTTCTGCAGTGTATAGATGGCATAAGAGATCAGCTCAATATAATGCCGCTACGAGAAAAAATTTGGGCCGGTATGTATGCAGTTGAGTCGTTTCCCCCCCCCCCCCTTCAATAAAAAAGATGCACGTCCCTTTATACCCTCTGAAGGAAAGAAGTGTAGGTTTAAGTGCTTGTGTTCTTCGTTAAGCACAATATTAATTGGAACTTAATAAACATGTATCATTGTTATCATTAATATTCTTTAAACCATTTGTTTTTGTTTGCTGTCAACAGTCAAGTTGGCGGAGCTGATGACACTATGAAGGCAGGACTGCTTTTGTCGTTTTCGTCGTCGTGCGAGTCTTAGCTTTCATTGATGGGGTTCATTACAACGAAGTTTTATGAGGATTCGCTCGCATTGTCGTCGTGGTTTGCCATCTACGGCGTTCGCTAAAGCTCACGCGATCGTGCGCGTAGATAAGTTTAGGCTAAAGGAGAGGGTAATAAAAGGAATAGAACAAAACAAATTTTCTTGGCGAGGCAGGACTTGGACCCGGGCCGTCATTGTCCGAGGAAGTGTCGCGAAAACCTCTGGACTTTTGCACATAAACTCGTATAACACGAATTTATTGGAAACGAGAGGGGGTGTTCTCTTTTTGCAGCGAATCACGCGTGGGTCTGTCAGGGATCATTCTCACATCGAGGTTATCTTCATCGTTCCGAGCGTGTCATGTTTCATCGAGTGGCCATGGTGCGTCCGTGACGCCGAACGTTAGCGACCAGAATACGCTGCCGGTCGTTCCGCCGGTGCCAACACGAGTTTTACGAAGAAATGCGTACGCATATCACGAGCTAGCTAGAGGTTGCATGAAACACTGTGAAAAAAAAAAAAAACTTTGCCGAGACTTTGGAGGAAAATCCGATGCCCCATGAAAAGAGTGAGCGTGGCGATGTGACGGTTTTCGTGAAGGGGAACATGCTTTGTTATTTGAACTGCCTGTTTATTGGAGTTCTGTGTTGTTGTTTTAATGGGCTAACAAGACCTAGAAAAAAAAAATGACAGCATATCCGCAGGGTGAATGATGGAGAGTCGGCGAAGCTTGTACTGCAGGGTCCTGGCGGCGCCACCGCGCAGAATCACGACTATATAGCTTCTGCCTCCCGCGCGCGCACAGCGGGTCGTCGCTTGGAGCGCGAGCAGCGGCCGCCCTGCGCGCACGCGGCTCTGCAGCCTTGTCCATCCTCCGTCGATGAGCCTCTGTTGGCGCGCGTGCCAAAACGGCGCCGCCAAAGAACACGCGATAGCAGTGGCGCGATCGTCTCTCCCCTTCCGTACGTGTGACCATGGTCCTTCAATACCATGGTGTGACGTAAATCCTGTTTTCATAAAACTCACCTTTTTATATCTTTTCCTACAAAACGCCCTCTAGTGTGAGACGATTTTGCATTTGTCAGCGTATATGAATTCGTTCTATGGTGCAAGGAGTGCCACCTATGGCCGGATACGTGTGACGTAATCCTGTTTTTATAAAACTCGCCTTGTAATATTATCTTTTGCTACGAAACGTCCTGTAGTGTGAGGCGATTTCGCATTTCTACAGTAAAATGGGTGAAATCTATGGCCGCATGGGGGATTCAACGAGCGGTGGTTACTGCGATAACGGGACGATCGGGCGACGCTAGAAGGAGCTTCGCCCCTAAAGACTTGGGCGTGGATCTAAATCCAGTTTTAACTAGACTGAAAGTACGTGCCTTGTTGTGTCCGGTGTGCAGGCAGTAAATGCTGTCGTCGTCGGCGGCGTCGCTGCTTTCCCAGAAGCTACGCCAGCGCTCTCTGACGGCTGGATCGGCGTGACCTCGCTCGACCAGCGCGTGCGCCAGGGCCCGGGCGACGACCTGGTTTGTGCCGGGTTGTTAGATAAGGATACGAATACCGGAAACCTTACCCACGCATGTGGAGAGATGAATATACCGCGCATTTCACAGGATGCGGTGGTGTTACAAATGTACAGCTCGATTATAACATACATACAAAACGCACATATCAAGTTCATAGACCTATGTACGGGAAGGGGAAAACATTAATCAAACAATCGAAGCGCCAAGCCTCCCCCATGGCTTTAATCGGTCGTGCTTGTCCCGTCATGATCAAGAGTGCTTAGTTATGACTACGCAGGTGATTGACGATAGTGAAAGGTGAGGACACCTGGTATTACCTTTTTAGGAACTCTTCATCTCTCACCAGGAAAGCTGGGAACTAATAGGAGGTCCTTGTACGAAGCACGTCATCGCTTCGTTTTTATTTTTGAATCCGTTGCGAAGCTTAAGTTTCTCGCTCAGTATACTGAGAATGACATATTAGTGCTTATGTAAATCTCGCCCTTGACCTTCTGTACTGCGCGCGCCTGTGGTGAAGCAAATGGTTCTATATTGGCTTTCGTAGATCTACGCAGACAAGTCTTCCCGCGAAAGCGTTGTGTTCAAGTACATAGTTTATAACGTGACTTGTCATCGATAACTTGGAGGCTTTACATTAATGTTTTGTACATATTCAATCGAGTTGCTATAATTACTGAGCAACTAGGTAACATCACAAGTCTGCCACGTTTGTATCGTTTGTTGTGTTTCTTACGACGTATACGATCTTTAAAAAAGAGCTTGCACAGACTATATAATAAATCAATGTAACTCACGATGTCACAAAGCTTGGGAAGTTAGAACAAGAAAGCATCCATGGCTTTGAAAGGGCCATGAACCAATCTTCGGGCTTGGCGAAGTAACGCCCTCTGGGAGCAGTCACTGTTACGAAGAGCTCAGCCAACTCTTGCAGTCGAGGGCGGCATGGGATAGTTACAGGAGGAACAGCGAGTTTACATTTTCTAAAGAGCCCTCTTTTCATACGGATGCCTCGCTCTCTACGGAGGTGCCGACACTATGACGTCGAACAGTGGGGGCATGCCGATGGCAAACATACGCGAAGGCCAATAGCAAACATACACGAAGAGCGACGTTTGGATCAAAATCTCTTCTTCCCACAGGTTGCCGCCTCTTACCGACGCCGCACTCTACTGTTAACATTTCACAATGGTCACATTATCGAGCGCAGTATTCGCAACGGGAACGAGCAGTTGCGTTTCGTTTCGCACGCTCAAGGTGATGACGCGCCCTGACGTGACTACTTTTTTGCCGCGACATCTCTTCCTGTGTAGCTTCCAGCGCGCATGTCGGGACTAGAGGAAAACAATGAAAGCGATCGACAGATTCCCGAAACCAGGAGCGCCTATAGGCAGAAATTTCTTTCGGGGTTTCGGGAGGGGGGGTAGGCACCTACTGGAATTCGTCATTTTTCGCTCTGCACGCCACGGTGACAAAATTTCGGGAAGGGAGGGAGAGGGGGGGGGGGGGCTTCGGCTCGTTGGGTTATTCCCTGTTTATGCCACACAATGTAACTGCTCTCTTTCTTGACGGGTCCGAGAAATTTCTTGCGGCTATAAATTGATTGGTGAGACAATGCACTGTAATATTGAGGTCATCACTTCAAAAAGTGGTCCGGAATACTTTGAAAAGTATTGAGGCACCTACGAGTTAAGTAATGAGAATGCAGCAAAAAGCGCTTGCCCTCCTCTTTTCCGTCCTCTGCACACTCATTTCTCTTTTTTGACCACTATACATGGCTATGCTTGCTTTCTATTCGAGCCATCTCATTTTTGAGTGTGCTGTCTCTTTCTCTCTTTCTGTCTGTGTCTTCCTATCTTTCCCTCTTTCTTCTCTTTCTTTCTATTTCTCTTTCTATCTCTCCCTCTCTCTTAGTGTACATTCTCGCGACCGTCAGAGTTATTGCATCCCACGCCGGACAAATAGGCGTACGCGTTCTGAAAGCCAAGTAAAATACAGAAGAGAAAACGCAGAGAGCACGTGTCACTTCATGATGATGATTGTCGTCGGGTGTTGCCACGCGTCATACCGAAAGCTTCAGCAGCTCCGTTGCCTACAAAATAATGGTGGCACACACACCTGACCCAGCGCAGCGAGGTTGTACGCCGGCGGCGCTCGTGGAACGTAGAAGGGCGGCCGGAAGAAGGCGGCCGGCGAGTCCACGCTCACCGCTGACGTCATGGCCGGAAGAAGCGCCCGCACCAACGGTGGGAGGGCGTGCCAGGCGCGCAGGCGGCGCAGCCAACGCCGTGGGAAGCTGTCTCCTGCTCCCACAGGTATCGGTAGTGTCGCTACGCTCGTGCTCTAAAGAGAGAAACAAGGAGAGAGAGAGATTAGACACCGATAAAACGGTAATAATATGACTAAACAAGCCTGCGAATAGTACCAAGGTAGATAATCATCTATACAAAATATTTTTTTTTCTTTTCGTCGCTGTGCCACTGCTGTAGATGTGTTTTCGAGTGTTTCTTTTTTGTTTCGCCTGTTATTGCAGCAATGCCCCTCATAGTCAATGCCCGATCGGGCCTGTAAGGTTTTCCTAAATAAATAAATGAATGAACAAAACACATGCAATTGACCATGAGCATAATACACAAGAGAAATGTCGCACTGCTCCTCCTTATGCTATTTTGTCGAAAACGATTCGAAGGGGAAAGCCGATGTTTTCTGCTCAGTCAATTGCATTGAAGCACTGTACCACCAATGCGCGCAGTAATTAGTAAATAACATGCACCATGGCTACTTGGTCTTCCCTTATCTTCTCTCATGAGGGAAAAGGGGGTAGCATACCTTTCTTGGTCCTCCGAGCGCCACGAAAAGACGTCCGGGATCAGCGTCCAGTCGTTTAGAATCCGGCAGCAGTGCCGCTCCTGAAGCAGCGCTGGTCGTTGGAGAAGGCGCCGAGACCGCTTCTGCTGCGACGGCACCACCGTTGGCACCACCGTTGGCACCACCGTTGGCACCAAATCCGGCACCACCATTGGTGGAGCCAGATTTGAAGATGGAAGCCACGGCCTCCTGGAGCTCTGCCATGAAACCCGTCACGTCCGAGATGATCGTGGCGAACACTGCATTTTCGCCTGCGCACGAAATGCAAACAGGACTCACTTGCTTTCCACCATATTTTTTTGTTTATAACGAAGCTTTCTACGACTACGTCACGACGGATCCCACCCGCGGACAAGAACAAATATTGCCGCCTCTCGCCAGCACTGATGCCTTTTTCACAAGTGTCACGATACACGGCTACAGTGGCTAGCCACTGTAACACGGCGGTCTCACTTCCGACGAAACGCTGTACTCCCTTCTCTCAAGACGTAGACATGGTGCTAAAGCTCTTACCACCAGTTGCCTTTTGGACTCACTGAGACTGATCGGGTCCATCGCTCGGTGGAAGAAGAGCGGCAAGTGAAAGAGCGCCAACGCGCACAGAAGCGCGAATGGTAAAGAAAATGACGCGAATGTGCTCTCTTTTCTTATGTGATTCTTAAAGAGAAAAGAAACGTGAGCCCCATAACTGTCTGCATCATAGTGCGACACCTCAACAGTAGCTCACGAGGGATGGGGGTAAGGAGGGATTAAAAGGATAGAATCAAACGGTAAATAAAGAGAGGAAGGCGAGAGCGAGGCGCAGAGACCGCGAACGACAGAAAACGACGGAAGTAGAGACGAGATAGAAAAGATGGACACGGTCGCTGGAGTCCGAGGACGGGGCACTACTCAGCGAGCTCTTGTCGGCGGCAGGAGATGGCGTAGGGCGAGCGCAGTCGGCCAGAGCTGCGATGTCGTCGGAGATCGCGGGGGAACAACCGGTCGGCACGAAATCCAGAGAGCAAGTCGTGCTTCTCCAGAACATCCTACCGTAGGTATACAGTTTCCAATGAATACACGAGAGGGAACTCTGGCACTAGTGTCTATGAGAGCTACAACGTGCGTCGCTTCAGCCAGAATGGCAATGATGGGTAGTGCACAAATGTGTCTAATCTTTGTACTTTTGGCTCGGTTTGGCTTCGCGAGGCTTGGAGCTGCTTTGTCATGAAACGACAATCGGCAAATGTTCAGCAGTTGCACTTCACCACTGTAACTTTATAAGCGGCTCACCAATTCAAATCGGCTGATGTTCACAATGTTCTGTTCTTTTATTCGAAAAAAAAAACCCAAACACAGCAATAAACACAGCCACAAGTGCGTTCAAAGCTTGCGAGCACGAAGACTTGGCAAAATTGTGTACGACCCATGGGTCGTTCAGCCATGGTGACTGAACGATCGCAGTGCCAGAGTCTCCGCTAGTTAGCTTTAAGACACTCTGTGGCCGTGGCCGCTGGCTTTGGTGGTTCTCTCTTCGGAACAGTGGAATGGGTTTTTCAGTTAGTGACAGTGGTACCACGTGACGTCATCCGCTGACTTTTTTAAAATTGACACCATGACATGGTGCCTTTGGCAAAGTTGCATGTCTACAGTCCTGTCCAAACGTCCGTGGTCATCCCGTCTTACTGCACCTTATCCCTGTTTGTACGACTGCAATTTCATATGCTGACATTGAACATCAGCCTTCCCCCCTCCCCTTCTTCTGATATTTACACCGCCATTTACAACGCAGTAATGTGCGAACAGTTATGTTCATGACAGAGCCAAGTCCGACTTGAATCGCGCCAGAACCGAATCTGCTTGAATGTTGAATACGTTTCAAAGGTATAGCTACAGTTCTCACAATTTATGTAAAATATATTCACATGCTGGTATAAATAAAGCATCACTAAGAAATTAGTAGGATCTACGCATGCACAAAACCCTTCAGAAAGGGTGAATGACTCTAGTAGAGCCGGCAATATGTCAGGTGCCTGAAATGATGTATACGCTTTACATTATGTAAAGCTCTCGAATAGTATGCTTACACAGTTCCTATGTGGGTGAAACGCCTCGCACTTGTGCGTAAATGTTATGTTTTATTTGAATAGCGTTGATATTATAAAACATTCGTGAACTGTGGCCCACGAGAAAAAATATCACAGCATATCCACGGAGTGAATGATGATGAGTGGACGAAGCTCCGAAAGGTTTCATCGGTGAAACCGTGAAGCTTCCATAAATCTTTCCCAGCACATGATCGAAGACATGACAAACAGTATATATATATATATATATATATATATATATATATATATATATATATATATATATATATATATATATATATATATACTGAACTGAACCAAGAACTGAACAGCACGTGATATGAACCGTAGGTGGATGTAGACGGACAGTTGGCTTCGTTCTCAGTGTGGACAGTGGTTCTTCCTCTTTTTTACTTTCTTTCTTTTCTTTCTTTTTTCGTCTTTTTTCTCTCTTTTTTTCCTTCTTCCAGTTCCCTCTCACTCTCGCAAACGTCTTTCAAGGCGAGAGGGACGCGGCAGCAAGGAAGTTCATGTCAGTATAACTCATCCCCTGATGAAGGGAGGTCCCCTCCCGAAACTGTTGGGAAATAAATATATTTATCCTTGTTGACAACGCTCCCGTTGTACCATATCCCATACCTTCACGAAGACTAACTGGCCCATTGAATTATTACTCCCACTATATATATATATATATATATATATATATATATATATATATATATATATATATATATATATATATATATATATATATATATATATATATATATATATATATATATATATGAAATTTTCATTTCATTTGTTGATGGCAGCTAGACGCGGCTTCCGTTCCCCCTTCATTATGAAAGCTTTATGATCGGTTAAGTGTCCGTTCATCCGTCCGTCCGTGTTTATCGAAACACCTCGAACGATGCGAGCGGTGCGAGTGCCATCTAGTGAACATTCCGCATATTAGGGGTGGCTACGACAGACAACTATGGCAGACAAGTCTACAAATAGCACCTATGCCATATTATACAGGGAATTCTGGCTCTTGTCTCACCTTCGAAGAGATCGAGAACCCCGTGTGGCACTCCGCTCAGCCTCTCCACAAGTCGCCGACACTTTGACCCCGGCGTGGGCTGGGAAGGTTATTTCATGCCGTTGCATTACTACGTCGCCTTCATAATATGGTATACATGCGGTATTCATCTTTCGCATACATAACAGATTCTTTCAATCTCTCTCCCGAGTTTGAGGAGACGTATCTGCTGCATTACACAGACTCCTGACAAACGCATAGACCAATTTATGCAGGCTACAAACATTCTACGTCACAGTATACAAAAGTATATGTCCGTGGTGCGGTACCACACCAACTATACTTTGTTTCAGACCACGTGGGAGTGTACACAACACAATGAAGAACACCACAATATGAGCACAGAGGTGGTACAATGAGAGGCACTGCCATGGTCGTTCGTCGGGGGCTTGGGGCAAGCCAGTGCCTCATCGTGGATGTGGAAAGGGAAATCAGTGGTGTAGCTTGGGGGACACCAGTGCTTGGCGGGGCACTTGCCTCCTCTCCAAGCCTCACCAGCACTTGACCGGGGCAGGTGCTGGTCAAGTGCTGGTGAGCCTTGTAAGGGGAAATTGCGCGTTTTGCCCTCCATCCCGACCATGGGCACGGCTGTACAGCTCAGCCTTTGAGGATCAAATTTGGCTGTTCCAACGGGCAGAGATAATGGGAAGGGGCAGCGGAGTCCTGGAATAGGGACCCGACCTTTTGCAATGCTCCGCGTTATGCCAAAACAAAGTTTTCTTTCTCTGTCTCTCTCACTCGAGTTTAGAAAAAGTATACATAACATTGACGCCAGTTACCACCTGTCCACCTGCGGCCAGCATAGGGGTGGGCGTTTGGTGTCACCGCAGCCGATTAGAAATTAGCAGAGGTGGCAAGCATGCCATAAGACATCTTATAATGGTCATTTGCTCCGCGTGACCTGCAGCTACCGAACAAATCTGGCTGCCTCTTACAAGCGAGGAAAACTGTGGTCTACCGGCCATTTTTCCGAAGGCGCTGTCATGGCGATCGCTCGGTCACGTGACATACTCTAGGTTGGCACACGATCTCTCTCGTGCCCACGTTTGACGCTATCTTGTGCGGCACATTTCAATTGCAGCAGCGATCGCGTGTGAGGCATGCTCACCGTATGCGTAGTGGTCTTAGTGGAGCACTTCAAGCACACAGTTCGCACGCTATAATTGCTCAAGGTGGTACATTCATTATCACCGCGCAAAACTACAACTGTCACTGGCAAACAGGGCCATGCGCACATATAGTTGAAGGAAGATGGCAGCGTGGCGCGTTGGTCCAAGGTCACGTTTCCCCTCTCTCCCATATCTAGAAAAACGGTCTGTAAAACAGTGGAGACCGCAAAAAGGACTATGCAAAATGTGGCAGTTGTGACTACGTGCAGATGTTATGCAGAAGCGCATAGTACAAGTGGTTTTTAGGCGAGACTATTATAACTCGCGGAGTTTGGTGGCATCGAACGCGAAAGACTCCGAGATACAGAGCGTATAGAAATTCGGCCCTCTAAGGCACGCCGGTCACATACGAATTTGTATAGGCCGTTCTGCAGTGATTATTGCTATCACGACCGTGCAATTGTCAGCGATGCGCCATTTATGTTACGGCGATTTGGTCGCCTGTTGAGGTCACTTGTCATTTCACGTGGCCACTTTTCTTTGTTGCCCGATTACGAACGCATTACAATCAATGCCTTCATTAATTGAAGTGTTGCGCTGTCAAGCATATGGCTAAAGTCTCATTTCCAGAATGGAAGAGTGACACAGTCAGGAGGGGCTTGGCGTCATGCGATAGAAAGAAATAAGTAAGGAGCGAAAGAAAGGCAGCACGTCGCACGTTGGCGCAAAGTTTCGTTTGCTCCACTTTCCTGGTAGTGCAAGGGCTGCTTAATTTTTCTGTCTATACAACTTCTTCCTGCTCTGCAAGCATGAAGAAAGCATCGCTGGCATGGGCGATCAACGAAGAAGAGAGAAACCATAGTATTTCACTCTGCAGTTGGACTTGGGTGACGTGTCCGGCAAGACTCATAGTCCTGATACAGAATCGACCTACCATGGCTCCAGTCATTCCTGGAGTGCCATCTATGCCCCGGGTTGAGTTGAGGGCCGCCACGACGCCCGACTTTGGTCCGACCAGGTAGCGAAGGACGTGCCAGGCGAGCGTCCTTCGCCTGGCCAGGATGTCTACCGGCCGTGAGATGTACGCTACCAGTGCCAGTGCCGACTGGTCTGCGGTCACACGTCTGATGTTCGCGCCACGCTTGGAAAGGCCGAACTGCTCCAAGAGCTGCTCCCACCGACCTGCCGCACAGGCATCGTGGAAATGAGGTGAACAGAGCGTCTCGATGTTATCATCACTTGATAAGACAGATGATTGGGATAGTTGGTGATTTGTAATCAACATATTTGAACAGCTCAATACTACGAGTAGTTACGACGTAACTACAAAAGAAGAGACAAGGAGACAAGCGCTCTTTCTGTCCTTGTCTCTTCTTCGGTAGTTACGTAGTAACTACTCGGAGTCTTGCGCTGTGCAAATATATTATCATCGCGCTCTGGCCTTGGGGACAATAAGAAGATGGTTCTTCATTCTGTCATAGAAGAATCTGGTGGTTATGATTCACACTACAAGCGCTTGAAAAGAAATGCGAAACAGCAGAGAATGTATATGTCACTTTTTTCGCGTTTATTTCCATCCCCATTGTGCGTAAGAAATGATAAACGATAATAATATCTGTTTTCATAACGATGGAATCGCTCATAACGAGTCTCCGTCAAAAAATGTAGATGATCTCTCTTTTGGGGAATAGGTATAACACGCAAGTGAAGCCTGTGTTCACGGAGGTAGTTGAGCGTTAATTGCGGGTTGTTTTGCCACAAGGGCGAGGGAATGAATGCTACTGCAACAAATTGCGAAATCACGCGAAGAACGGCAACCAGCTCGAAACTTGCAGAGCGCACCTTAAATCGGAAGAACGCACAAAACGCTGCATACACAGGGCGAACGCAGACTAAGAACTGTCACAGCACGATACTTGAAGGGGCACTGACACAAAATTTCGGGGCCGAGATAGCCTTCGGGGTCGATTCTCGTGAACATTCGTATATCATCTGCAAAATATCAACAGCGAATATAGCTTGGAAGGTATTTTACATTATTTTTGAAGTTTGCGTGAACGACTGACTCCATAGCGCTTTAGACACCCTTGGAGGTGACCCCGAGGTAACCCCCTACTTTCCACACGCCACCACGCTACGGTCAACAAAACAAGTTATGATGACGTCATAGCTGCCATTTTTCTTTTGCCGCGTTAGTTCCCGAAGTCTATGTTTCCCGGCGGCTGGTTGCGAGTGCGTGGCCGTGGCGCACGCTTACAATGTTTTGTGTTTGGCGACATTCCAGTCCCGTTTCCTATTCGACGGTAATTCTTGATGCGGACCATGCGGAAGTGCGTCACAGTTCTATGTGCTGACGTGGTCAAGAGATGCACACGCCAGGTGGCGACAGTTGCACCCAGTTTTTGGAACTCTCTCAAACCTAAACTGAAACTGATTGATAATGAGAGGTCTGTAATTATCTGTCACGCACTGCAGCAAACGATGTGTCGTGTCGTGACTAACAGGCCCCCAGCAATGCATTGTAGCAGAAAAACGCGAGGCCAAAGCTTTTGTGTCAGCACCCATTTAAAGCGCACTGTTTAAACAGAAAAAAAAGACGCACGAATTGAACGCACAAATTACCCACAGGTCAAGCGCGAACAACTGTCACAATTGTTATTTTTTTGTATGTGAGTCGCTTGCTCCTTTCGTTATTGTGACCGCTGCAGCGAGCGAAGGGACCTTCGTGTTCTCCCGAATAACTAATCTGATGAGCGCACGCGTGAAAACGCGAGAGGCATCGACCGTAGAGTTTCATACAATAATACCTAGAGGGGAATCTGGCGCTAATGTCTACGCGGGCTCCTTCAACCTGCGCGTGTACCCCCATGGGAATGATGGGAAGTACAGGCTTCGGATCTGCTACGGATGGATTACGTTGTTGAGATTCGCAACGCTTCTTTGCCAAGTACAAAGCAAAGTGATATGAAGTTATATTTAAATTAAACTTGTGTCATTTTTCGTACGTAAACTTTATCGCAGAAGGTTTCTGTAACCATCAGGGAGAAGTGAAACCTGGAGAAATTTGACCACCATGGTGTGGATTGCTCTGCCATTGCGCTCCAGATTCGGCAGCAATATATAATGAAATATTTTTACAGGACTTGACCACGCTCAAAAGTACAAATTATGTATTTATGAAAATAACAGTGCAGTATTAAGTGAGAAATATGACGTTTTGTCTGCTGCAATGCCAGCTGCGTCTGTCCAAGTGATCTGCCCCCAACGCACAGTCAGTTTTGTTCTGAAGTCAAGTCGGAGGAGTATGACGGTGCGTCTGCTTAGCTTCACCGTCCTTTTGCAGTCGATCTGAACGAGTTTAGGCAAGACGCGCTCGTTCAAAAAACACGAACTAATGTTATGGCGTTTATTAGCAGGCACACAGTGGGTATACATAATGGCGACAGTAACAGCCAAGCACGGACTCTCAGCGCGAGCGGTGTCCTTTTTGGGTAGACCCACTAGAGAACACTTGAGAGTTTGACCAACTTCAGTGTTCGGCGGCTTCTCTACAATTACCCCGGAGTCGAAGATGAAGCCGCCTGGCGACCTAACAGCTTGTCACTACGAGCGGGTCATAGTGAGCCTTCAGACGCTCCACGTTAACTATGTCGCGCCCGCGACAACGCATGTCCGAAGATTGTTCAATTGGCTCGACAAGATAGTTGACTGGAGATGTGCACTCGATCACACGGTAGGGACCTTCATATTTCGGGAGTAGTTTGGAAGAAAGGCCAGCTACAGAGGTC
This sequence comes from Rhipicephalus microplus, assembly GCF_043290135.1. Taxonomy (NCBI): domain Eukaryota; kingdom Metazoa; phylum Arthropoda; class Arachnida; order Ixodida; family Ixodidae; genus Rhipicephalus; species Rhipicephalus microplus. The sequence continues at coordinate 25,011,978 of NC_134706.1, read as the reverse complement.
GGAATTGAGAGCCATACAAGGGAACCAGGAAGGAACGTGGGTTCAGAAGTGGCGGAGCCATCACGAATACTCTTCTGCTGCTCTTGCTCATGCGTCGCAAATTTATTGGCCAGCTCGCGACACTCTTCAGCAAGCCTGGCTGTCTCGGAAATAGGTGCACACTCAGATGAATCCGGCGTGTACGGGAGTATCGTGTCGATGGTGTGTGACGGGTGCCTTCCGTACAGCAAGAAGAAAGGTGAAAAACCGGTCGTGCTCTGAGGGGCGGTGTTGTAGGCGTAGGTGACGAAGGGCAGTATAGTATCCCAATTCGTGTGGTTGGCGGCGACGTACATTGAAAGCATGTCGCCGAGGGTGCGGTTAAAGCGTTCGGTCAGACCATTCGTCTGCGGGTGGTAAGCAGTTGTTTTGCGGTGGACAGAATGGCACTCCGTGAGAATGGCTTCGACGACTTCTAACAGGAAGACACGGCCTTGATCGCTGAGAAGCTCCTGAGGTGGACCGTGGCGCAGTATGAATCGATGCAGTAGGAAGGACGCAACATCACGCGCAGTAGCCGCAGGGATAGCGGCGGTTTCGGCGTATCGCGTTAAATGATCTACGGCGACGATGGCCCAGTGGTTACCAGCCGACGTCAGAAGAAGTGGTCCATACAAATCGATACCTATGTGCCCGAACGGACGCTCAGGGCAAGGTAACGGTTGAAGACTGGTTGGCGACATGTGTGCTGACGGTTTGCGGCGTTGGCAAGCGAGGCAGGAGCGAACGAACTGCGGCACGTAGCGGTACATCCCGCGCCATAAGTAGCGTTGTCGAATGCGATGGTAGATTTTGAATACCCCAGAGTGCGCGCATTGCGGATCAGAATGGAAGGATTCACATATCTCTGAGCGCAGACTGCGGGGTATCACGAGTAACCACTGCCGGCCATCGGCGTCGTAATTGCGTCGGTGTAGAAGGCCATCACGGATGGCGAAATGGCGAGCTTGACGACGCAAGGCACGTGCTGATGGCATTGCGGATGGATCAGAGAGCAAGTCGATGAGCGGGCCGATCCAATTATCCTTTCGCTGTTCAGTAGCGATGATGTCAACATCAATGGCAGAAACAGCAGCCGAGGATACTGAGCAGAGCACATCACCTTCAGGCAGAGGGGAGCGCGAGAGGGCGTCAGCGTCAGCATGCTGGCGTCCGTTGCGTTACAACACGTGGTTGTCGTAGTCTTGTAAGTGAAGAGCCCAACGGGCGATACGGCCTGAGAGATCCTTCAATGATGAAAGACAGCATAGTGCATGATGGTCGGTGGCGATACCGAATGGCCGACCATACAAATAAGGTCGAAACTTTGTAAGGGCCCAGACGATCACCAGGCACTCTTTCTCCGTGACGGTGTAGTTTGTCTCAGCTCTCGTGAGCGTACGGCTTGCATATGCTACGACATATTCAGGGAATCCGGGTTTGCGCTGCGCCAGGACAGCGCCGTGGCCTACACCGCTTGCGTCTGTGTGCACGTCCGTCGGGGCCGTAGGGTCGTAGTGGCGTAGAATGGGAGGAGACGTCAGCAAATGGCGGAGCTTCGCGAACGTGTCGTCGCACTCTGACGACCACGAATTGAGGGGCCCGTTACTTCCAAGGAGCTTCATCAGCGGTGATATAATCGTAGCAAAGTTTCGTATGAAGCGTCGGAAGTATGAGCACAGGCCCACGAAACTACGCAGTTCTTTGACGGACGCAGGTTTGGGGAATTCAGCCACGGCCCGAAGCTTGGCTGGGTCAAGAAGAATGCCATCCTTAGACACGACGTACCCTAGGATGGTGAGTTGCCGTGCTGCAAAGCGGCACTTCTTCAGATTCAGTTTCAAGCCGGCATTGCTTACACGTGCGTAAACTTCTTTCAGACGTTAGAGATGCGTGGAGAAATCTGGGGCAAACACAACAACGTCATCGAGGTAACACAAGCACGTGTGCCATTTCAAGTTGCGCAGAACGGTGTCCATCATGCGCTCAAAGGTCGCAGATGCATTACATAGACCAAACGGCATGACGTTGAATTCGTACAAGCCGTCGGGTGTGATGAACGGAGTCTTCGGTCGAGCGTCATCAGCCATGGGTACTTGCCAGTACCCCGAGCGCAGATCGAGAGAAAAAAATTCGGCTCCGTGAAGACTGTCAATTGCGTCATCGATGCGCGGCAGTGGGTAAACATCCTTGCGAGTGATCTTATTGAGCCGTGTGTAGTCCGCACAGAACCACACAGAACCATCTTTCTTTGCAACAAGAACAACAGGAGACGCCCATGGACTGTCCGAGGGCCGAATAACATCGCGTCTGTGCATATCATCAACCTGCTCGTTAATTTCCCGACGTTCAGCAGGCGAAACGCAGTAGGGACGTTGCCGTAATGGTGCATGGGCACCAGTGTCGATACGATGTGTAACAGCGGACGCGCGACCGAGAGAACTTCGCCCGACATCGAAAGAAGGATGATATTTTCGCCGCAGGTCCAGAAGCTGGGAACGCTGTACCGACGTAAGATTGTCATCAATGTAGGGGACAAATACATCAGGATATGATGAATCATAAGTGGAAACAGCACTGACGGTACGCGAATTGGGACAACGCGAGTCATCAGGTACGTCCAGTACTTGTGCGTTATCCACTGGTTACACTCTGCCGAGACATTCCCCTCGAACCAAGGTAACAGTGTACGGGGATGGGTTGGTCACAAAAATAGCGGCGTTGCCCTGGGTGATTTGCACGGTCGCGAAAGGTACTAGCAACCCTTTCCTTCGGCAAGCATGGTCGGATGGCGAAACGAGGGCAATTGTGTCGGAGAGTCCAGCGCAGTAGACGGATACACCCATCGCCGAGCTTGGAGGCACTATGGTATCGTATTTCACGAGAATCTTGCTCAGTTTCGAGGGACTGTTTTCCGGCGTCAAATGCGAGAAGGGTGAGAGTTCAATTTCGGCAGCGGCACAATGGATGACGGCGTCGTTGTGGGAGGGAAAATCCCACCCCAGGATGACGTCATGAGAGCATGCAGGAATGATGATGAATTGGCCGACATACAGAACGTCCTGAACGACAACGCGAGCTGTGCACTCTGCTGAAGGATGGATACGATGCGAACCGGCAGTACGAAGGGACAACCCAGAAATCGGCGTCGTCACTTTTCGAAGCAAGCGGCAAAAGTTTTCGTCCATAACGGATACTGCAGCTCCAGTGTCAATAAGAGCAGATGCATAAACACCGTCCACAAGCACGCCTATGACATTAGATTGGCGGCTCTGAGGGCTTTCACATTGCAATAGCATCGCGATCCTTGTCTCGGGGACTGCGACGACTAGTTTTCCCGCTCATGAGTAGCCGAACTTGGCCTCATGGGGGACAGGGAACGACGTCGTGGAGACGGCGACCTTCGAGGAGATGGACCTGGGCGAGACGGCGGTGGCATAGACGGTGGTTCGTCGTGATAGGGACGGCTGATGTGGCCAGCAACAGGCGAAGAAATTGGAGCCGGCTGTACGCGATGGCAATAACGGGCTACGTGACCGGCGTAACCGCAGGCAAAGCAGATGGGCTGGTTGTCGGGTGTGCGCCATCGGTTCGCTGGGGTAGGTCTTGTCCATGATGCAAGAGCCGATGGACGGAACGGTGGCTGGAAAGGCTGCAAAGGGTGCTGGAGCTGAGTCTGAGAGGTCACGTCAACATACGTATCCGGCATACCCGCTGCAAAGGATGGAGGTCGTGCGGCAGCTTCGGCGTAAGTCAGTGGGGCGGGCAGTTGAACGACTGGAGGCGGCCTGGCGACCACTTGGGCGTAACTTGGGGGCGCAGGGGCCGGAAGCTGTTGTAATTGGTACGCAGGCATGACCTCCGCTGTTTCCTGCTCAATTGCTCGGCGGATGGGTGGAAGAATGGTAGTGGCCGATTGTTGAGCAGCCGGTGGGTGGGCAAAGGGCAGGAGAGAGAACTGCTGCGCGATTTCCTCACGTAAGAAGGACTTGAGGTCTGCCAGCAGTGCCACCTGATCACAGCTCGCCTCCAAGCCTGCAAGCCCTGCATCTCGTGGTGTGGAGCAACGGGTCATCGAACGCTGCTGGTGGAGCTCCTCGTAGCTCTGGCACAGTGTGATGACCTCAGCTACTGTGTCTGGGTTTTTGGCAAGCAGCATCGTGAAGGCATCTTCGTCAATGCCCTTCATGACGTTCCGAATCTTGTCTGATTCGGACATGCTGTCGTTGGATTTCTTGCACAGGTCCAGGACATCTTCTATGTAACTGGTGAATGATTCACCGGCATGCTGAGCGCGTTCGCGTAAGCGCTGCTTGGCTTGCAGCTTACGAACGGCAGGGCGGCCAAAAACGTTGGTGATAGCGGTCTTGAAATCGGACAAGGTTGCGAAGTCGGACGCGTGGTTGTTGTACTGTGCACAAGCTTGCAACGCCCGCAAGGTAGAACACCAAGTTTGTCAACTTGCCGCCCTCGTCCCATTTGTTGGGGACGCTCACGCGCTCGTAAATGGCGAGCCAGTCCTCCACGTCAGTGCCATCGGCGCCCGTGAAGATGGGTGGATCTCGAATCCTGGGGACACCGGGACAAGGGGGTGGCATGGGAGGAGGCGATTGCTGAGAGGCGTCGTGGGACATGGTAGATCGCAGGGTACGTGAGCGCAGTTCCAAGGCCATCGAAGGGGATCGTAGCACTCTCCACCAATTTGTTATGGCATTTATTAGCAGGCACACAGCGAGTATACACAATGGCGACAGTAACGGCCAAGCACGGACTCTCAGCGCGAGCGGCGTCCTTTTTGGGTAGACCCACTAGAGAACACTTGATAGTTTGACCCACTTCAGTGTTTGGCGGCTTCTCTACACTAAAGTCAATATCCCGCACTGGCATGAGACGCTATATCTGCGCAGCGGTGAGTGCACGACGGTTCGCTTAAACTGTCAAATACAACTTGTATAGCTCCAACATCGCAGCAAATCAAAAGACCTAGTGGTCTTAAGCCTCTTCGAGCAACAAATGCACTGCTTCAGCGCTTTTCGCCGCACCCCACTACCCACGCTGCGCTAAGAACGATACTAAAACTGTAGAGAAAGGTCTGTAGACAGTTCATTAGCTAACCCTGTCCAATCCGAAGCCTGAACTTCCCATAATTCCCATGGGGGTACACGATCACAGCGCCAGATTCTTCTCTAGGTAATATTGTACGAAACTCAATGGCGTCGACAATTTGTGCGGGCCCAACGCGCGCACCTCGCACCATCTCGCTACTGATGACGAAAACGCGCTGAAGTTGCGGAGCTCTGAGAACCGCCAAATGGTATATGGCGTATATAAATGGCTTGCCGTTAGCGGCTTGACAACGTACGCTTTGAAGCTTGGTGGTTAGAGCTGCGCGGGGCGGACCAAGTGGTCGCTGGTTCGACTGCTCACTACAGAATCTTTCGTTCTTTGCAATCTGTTAGTGTATGTTTTATGGCGCCATATACGTGACGGAAATACGTCAGCGGAGCCGTAGTGAACCCTAGCGTATAACACTTTCGTGTTAAAAGCCAGTTCCACGCCGTGCAAACCGTTGGACTGTGAAGCTGTCGCCCCTTTCGCCCGACGTTTTCCTTATGTTTTCACGATCATCATCATCTTCACACCACCACCATTTTCGTCATCAGTCACTTCGTTCTATTTGCTCAGTAACACCTCTGATCACGAGCTCAGCATGATGCCTACCACTATACCGATAGAGGTATTCTTACAGTATTCACAAACCTGTCGAGATCCCCGTGGCGGCCGAGAGGTCTGCAATGCTCATTCTGAGGAGTTGGCCCGGAACACCCGCCGTGACGCTCACGAAGTCTGTGACTGCGTTCAACGGAGATGTTGGCTTCAGTGCTCCAACAATACGTATGTGAACAACACAAATCATGAATATCTGGACATCTTTTTTAAGGCTCGCTGACAGTGTACAATCTGAAATCCTATCTCCTTCCTCCTACAAGACAGATCAGCTAGTCAATGTAGAAAAATCATATGAGGGCGTAAATCAGGTAGTGCAGGTGTAAACGACATGCTGGGCCGAATAGAATTCGCTCACCGAGGCTGTGTTCAGAACTTGCGAAGATCCTGCTTCGTTTATGCACCTCTATCATGATCAGCCTATATGCCGTCGTAACCTATGTTCGAAGATCACCTCAGGCGTGACTCGATGGTAGTGCGTTCACGTACTACCGATAGAAAGGATAGATGCTTCTTTGTCCATCTTAATTTTCTTCTATTTAGGTCACAGTTTGTACACTGCTGGTAAAGACAATTAACTTCCTCTATCATTTTCTATCTCTCAGGACTGTTCGATTCGTTTGCTTTTGTCCGACGTATAAACGAGCCCAACGGAAAAAAAAGTTTGCCATGCTGTACGTTGCACGTCCTTGCTACAGAGACTTAAAATGAGTTCACTTCCATGTTGACACTATGCGTTACTAAGAATAAGTCGTGCCAACTATAGGTTCAAATGGGAACTCTCTCGAGTTCATTTCGCACAAACTCACTTTCATCGTCCGTGTCCGCGAGCTGCGCCGTCACGTTTTCGTCGTCCACGAGAGCGTAGTGGGCAAGGAGGTACTGGTAGAAGTCGTCGACTTCATCCTCTTCGAGTGAGCGCCGCGCGCTGACGAATTCTCTCACTTCGGGGTTCAAGGTGATCTGTAATACGAAGGGGTTGGCGATTCCCGTGAAAGCTTACTCCATCTCCTAACGAGAGATGCAAGTTTAGGGAAGCCAGGAGGCCACCGGCATAGCAGGAGATTTTTCGCCTTCCTCGAAACTTCTAAATTTTGAATGTGCGCGTTTACAATTACATAGACACACCAACGTACGTGAAGAGTTGAACAACTCCCACCCCTCTTTTATGAGTGTTATATGCCTGGGGTTGTCTTAAGAGCTATATAACATCGCACCGAATCCGTACAAGTGAAAAAAGAAAAAAAAACAAGAACAGGGGTGCTTACCACTAGTGAAAAAGGTGCAGGTCCTTCTGCGGTGACGTCATAATTAAGGGAGAAAGAAACCGGAGCGTCGATGCCGTAGTCAAGAGAGAGCTGCATCATGCGTTGCAGCGGGTCCTCGCTGGGATCGTCCTTCATGCGGCGCAAGTCCAGGTTGAAGTGTTGCAAGAAGGACAGCACGTCCTGAACGCCCTCTGTCGGTTTCCGCGCGTACTCGAGGCAGGAGTTCATGAGCTCCTGTCCGTCTTCCACACTGCGCTTCACTCCTACGGTGGCCTCCTCGGTTCCGTTTTCCTCCGTCGCCGCCTTGGGCTGCGCATGCGACTAATTCAAATATGACATGCGTGAGCACCAGATTAATACAATGGACTCGGAAAAAGAAGATCGAAAGAAGTTTAAGTTGCCGTAACAAATTCATAACGTACCATACTACCACGTGACCTTGCGTGAATTTTAAGGGCGTGGAATATAGTCACAAACAAAAAAGACACTGATTTGCAAGACACAACGATTGTGACACACCTTGGACACATGGAAGTCGAAGCTGGGGAAGGCCACGGACTCGCGGCACACGAAGGTGTTTCGCTCCTTGCACGCGTCCGCCTGGCTACCGACCGTTGCGTCGAACCAGTCCTTCATGTGACGGCAGAACGAGGTGTTGCACTCAACATAGATCCCTTCGGTGGCCACCGTACGTGGAGCCGCGTACTCTTCGCCTCCTGGGAACGAGAATATATATATAGGTTTGCAATAACAACCATTCAAATGTCCCGGCCTTCACGGCAAGTGGATACAGAGTACACAACCTTTTCATGCAAAAATTTGAAGAACATTACCTACCTACCTACCTACCTACCTACCTACCTACCTACCTACCTACCTACCTACCTACCTACCTACCTACCTACCTACCTACCTACCTACCTACCTACCTACCTACCTACCTACCTACCTACCTACCTACCTACCTACCTACCTACCTACCTACCTACCTACCTACCTACCTACCTACCTACCTACCTACCTACCTACCTACCTACCTACCTACCTACCTACCTACCTACCTACCTACCTACCTACCTACCTACCTACCTACCTACCTACCTACCTACCTACCTACCTACCTACCTACCTACCTACCTACCTACCTACCTACCTACCTACCTACCTACCTACCTACCTACCTACCTACCTACCTACCTACCTACCTACCTACCTACCTACCTGCCTACCTGCCTACCTACCTACCTACCTGCCTACCTGCCTACCTGCCTACCTACCTACCTACCTACCTGCCTGCCTGCCTACCTGCCTACCTGCCTACCTACCTACCTACCTACCTACCTACCTGCCTGCCTGCCTGCCTGCCTAATAAAATCATCTGCGCATTTTTTGATGTATCAATTTATTCACCTCTACCGATAACTACAGACTTCCCTGTCTAAGAAAAGGTATTCTGGTATCTACACATAACTGAGCCATCTATTCGTTCAATGACATCCATAATAGTTTGTCCTCAGCTGTCACCTCCCCCATGCTCCGGCTGGTCCGCCTGCTCTGCCGAAGTCGTCGGACCCTCTTCATTAGTCACATCGTCGACGACGGGCGTAATCATGCCTTCGTGTGTCATTGGTCTGTGCCGAACCTCGTCCTGTGGTAGTTCTGTGGCTCGCCGAGCTTGCGGTCTCCGAATCACTTCCTCCGTTGTCTGCGACATAGTTTAAGAAGAATGAACAGAGCGCAACCTCTTATAGAGAATCTTGTTAGCACTTAGAGACTTGGGCGGTGGCCTTGTCGTACGCGATGAACCCTCTTGCCTGGATGTACACTACTTCCATTACGTTCCATACAATACGCATCTGAACAGAATGTTGTGTAGGCTAAGGACAAAAGACACGGTGATTCGCTTTTGTCGGGGAGTCTAATAAGGCTACAAGGGGCATGCGCATTGTATATATGTAGCTTATATTGTAACAGAGCTGGCAAAAAGTAATGTAACAGAGCAGACAAAGCCCTTTGCAATCTTTTTTTTCAGACGAGTTGAGCATTGGTGGACAAAGAGTGTGAGTCGCCGTATAGCTTCACTCTTCACGTCTGAAACCTCATGAAGTGCTATTTGGTACATTTTCAAATTTCGCCATGTTGTCAATATCATCCATTGGTCAACTACAATTGGCCCAGAAGACTAGCTGTTATGGCCTTTCCGATTGGCTTAAAACGCCGCCATTACAAAATTTGACGAGATGGGTGAATCGGACAGTGTCCAGAAAGCATCCGTGGCTAGTGCAAAAGCGCGTCCTACATAGTTTCAGTTCAGTTGCAAGTATGTTGGGCGGAGTGACATTAGGGAGCGCTGCAGTAAAGGAGGCAAAGGTACCAGATCAAAGCCACGAAGGGAAGCATAGGTGGCGGTGGAACAATGATAAATGAAACAAAGGGGCGATTGAGCAAAACGGGGCGAACATAAAGTGGACAATTTTTAGCTTTTGTCGCTCATGAAGCAAAAAAAAAAAAATTGCACTTGCCAGTTCTTCATTTGCAGGCGGTGCAGTTTCTGGAAGTCCGAAGGGCCCCCTTTGACGAGAACCGCGGAAAGCTTTTGGTTCAGATGTCTGTAAGAATACAAAACAGAACCCTTTCAAAATTTTATTCGAAGGTCTGAGCTTATATCAGCACTGACAATTAGCGACTGAGTGCCTGGAGGACAGAGATTTTTTCTGCTGCGCTATCTTCACAAGCTCATGAACTTTGAATAGCTGGTCGAACGTCACTACACTGAAAAATAAAAATTAGGGCACATTCCCTACCGCGAAGGTATAGAACCAATTCTATTTCTCTATTTCTCTCCCTCTCAAGGATATATGTTTCAATCTCTACCTCGGAACTTCCCGCCTCCTCACTTTTTCTCCTTCTCACTTCGTTGCTATGCTATGCTTTACGATACCCTGCATGGCAATGCGATGTCGTGCTAGCGTGCCTGGATGGATGAGTCATTGAGACTGTAGTGAACTTATAGTTCACTATTGCTAAGGAAGCCGCCATGGGGTCGCAATGACGCCGGTTCGAGTGTCGCCTCGCCAAGAAATAATCTAGCGACGAATATGTGTTTTCCACCTTTCTCTCCTTGCACTCATTATCTTGCCCGTCAAAGTTGATGTTGCATCGCACGCCGCAGAAATCGGTGTGCGTGCCAGTCAAAGATGGTGACTTTTGATCTACGACACACGGCGAACGTCGACCATGAAAGTCGCGCTGTAAAATTGTTGAATGCGCCATACATTACTATCCAGCGATTCTAGTAATATAAAGCTCAAGGGACGATATTCGCAACCCCCCCCCCCCCCCCCCCCCGCGCGTGCCTGACAAACAGGAAGGTCAACCGCTGAACCTCTACCCGTGATTTATGGAAGTGATCAACGCTGAAAGTGGTTGCATTTAACGGTGCCACCAATAATTAGGTGATGCGGCAGGCTATATTCTAGAATTACCAGGCGCAAATGTACCAACTTTCGTAAACAATTTCCCCCACCTCCCCGAAGGAAATAGTGAGGAAATGCGAGTGTATTGCGTAGTGTTCATAACTACTCGCACGTGAGAACCCAACGTTAAAATAATAACGCGTTGAGAACGCGCTGTTTTCAGGGTGTTGCAAGGCAACACAAACGCTACAAACACGTTTCAAACGCACTGCATTGAGGCGGCGGCGGCGGCGGTGGTGGTGGTGGTGGTGGTAGTGGCGGTGGTGGTGGTGGTGGTGGTGGTGGTAGTAGTAGTAGTAGTAGTAGTAGTAGTAGTAGTAGTAGTAGTAGTAGTAAACATTTATTTAAAAAAACAGAGGTTGCTAGGGAGACCAACCCCTAGTGGGTAAGCCTCCCTGCAGTACTAGGTGGAGTCCCTAGTCAGGGACCCCATTGGTCGTGGCCGCTGTTCTGGCACGCTGGACCATGGCTCGTTGGGCCGCAAGGTCCTGGCAACCGAGCAGGGCCACCTCCCAGTCCTCTCTTGTTGGATTTGTGTTCGGGGGTAAAGAAGGATTGAGCTGGCATGCCCATACCATGTGGTAGGTGCCAGCCAACTCTGCACAGTACTGGCAGCGGCCGGAAAAGGAAGTATAAGTGTTTAAGCACTGCCGGGCACAGTAAGGTATTGCTAAATAGCTGGATAATAATTCTCCCGTCCGCCTTCCTGAGTCCTTTGTAGGGCGGAGGAAAACGGCAGTGGGAGTTCCGGTAATGGGTAATTATCTCTCTATAAGTTAGGAGAGGTGCGTTCTCTTCACGTTCAAGTCAAAGAGGTGGGTGCTCCGGTTGCTAGGGCGGGGATAATCACGCGCACCCGCAGCTGTGGCTGACAGCGGCCGACGCCGAAGCGTGACATGGTGCGGGGTCGGGTTGATAGGGACGCGCCCGTCCGCAGCAGTTGCTATGAGAGAGGACGGTGGACGGGTCCCGACGGACGCCTGACACATCCCGACTAAGAACCCGACTAAGAAATGCATTCGCATTTAAAATGTAACAGACAAAAACTTCCCTGTCAGGTTACCTTAACAAGGTCTTACCATGCGTTTGTTCCATCCCGTGACGAAGACCAAGACCATGACAAAACATGCTAGTAGTATGAACGAGGCGAACACTTCCTTCCAGTGGCGACGGGCTTTGATCTGATACCGCTGCCGCACTGGGTCATCAAGCAAGCTGCACGCGCATATGAAAATTAGCGAAGCAGTGATCTCATCCTAAGCATTCGGCGCATGTTCCTTCAGTAAAAACAAAAACAAAAACAAAGGAAGCCTACAGAGCATCTGCATGTAATACAAAAGTCCACGGTACTTCTTATCTATCTGCCCCGCCGCGGTGGTCTAGTGCTGCGGACCCACAGGTCGCAGGATCGAATCCCGGCTGCGGCTGCTGCATTCCCGATAGAGGCGGAAATGTTGTAGGCCCGTACGCTGAGATTTGGGTGCACGTTGAAGAACTCCAGGTGGTCGAAATTTCCGGAGCCCTCCACTACGGCGTCTCTCATAATCATATGGTGGTTTTAGGACGTTAAACACCACATATCTATCTATCTATCTATCTATCTATCTATCTATCTATCTATCTATCTATCTATCTATCTATCTATCTATCTATCTATCTATCTATCTATCTATCTATCTATCTATCTATCTATCTATCTATCTATCTATCTATCTATCTATCTATCTATCTATCTATCTATCTATCTATCTGTCTGTCTGTCTGTCTATCTATCTATCTATCTATCTATCTATCTATCTATCTATCTATCTATCTATCTATCTATCTATCTATCTATCTATCTATCTATCTATCTATCTATCTATCTATCTATCTATCTATCTATCTATCTATCTATCTATCTATCTATCTATCTATCTATCTATCTATCTATCTATCTATCTATCTATCTATCTATCTATCTATCTATCGCACTAAGTAAGCGATGAGAAAATCTTTACGGATTTCTCAGAGAAGATAAGCTTTCTGGTTCGGGGACTGAACTCGTGAAGAATGTTTTTTCAGGGTGATTTTTGTACCAACTGAGATAACCAGTAATTTATAGCGCGAGGTCAGCCCAATGGCCCAATACATTGATACAGGGAGGGGAGAGAGGGAGAGTTTACAGACGACCATTCGTCCCCCCCCCCCCCCCCGAAGGAGAACCCTACACATGCCTATCTTGCAACCACCCAGAGCCGTTTCACTTCTGTCTGGGAGGCATAACGCTCATTGTTGATAAAAATAAATAAATAAATAAATAAATAAATAAATAAATATGAAACCAGGCACGCATGCTTCAAGCTCCGATAGCCCCCCTTAATTCAGTGTGAGAAGTGCTCTTAAGTTTATATTTTTTTTACATGAGCGAACTTGGTCACGTGACGATATTTTCAACGTACACCATGAGTGTGGGCGGGGCCGAGTCACACCTTTCGCAATAACGGATCGTGAATACTATGATACCAAACGCAATTTTGCCTTTCTTTAGTTCATTTTTACGTGCCCTTGCAGCGTTACCCTTACATTATTCGAACTGCTCTATATTGAGAAAAAAATTCAATGGTGTTACCTGAGTGATGAGACAGACGGTGACAGAGACAGCCTCCTACATGTGAATCAAGAGAGGGGGAGAGAAAGAGGTAGAGATGTGCCAGATCAAGTAAGAACAGTGACATTTGGTGTCGGGGGGTCTTAAGTTGTGAAACAGAAGGCCACCCTTTTATTGCTGGAGAGCAGTGAAGATTAACTCGATCATTTCGTGCCTCCAACATATAATCAAGCATGTAGTCAAGTCAACATATAATCAAGCACTTAGCCATCATCAGTCAGCATAAGCCAGTGCTACAGTCGGAAACAAATTTAGAAGTCCGCGTCATTTCCTCCTCAAAGGCAGATGTGCACCATAACTCGCGTCTATGGCGAGCACTCCAGGCTGACGTCATGAGCTGGACAGCCGGTAATCCCGCCTTCAGAGAACGTTCCCGAGTGCATGAGCAGCGGAGTCAATCGGTTGCCTCACTTCGGTAATATTTTGCCTTATTTCTCAATGACAAATAAAAGTTCATTGAATGATCGAAGAAGAAAAACATAAAGAAGAGGAAATGGACATGGGCTGGGCATGTAGCGCGTAGACAGGATAACCGCTGGTCATTAAGGGTAACTAACTGGATTCCCAGAGAAGGGAAGCGGGTTAGGGGGAGACAGAAGGTTAGGTGGGCAGATGAGATTAAGAAGTTTGCGGGTATAAATTGGCAGCAGCAAGCACAGGACCGGGTTAACTGGCGGAACATGGGAGAGGCCTTTGTCCTGCAGTGGACGTAGTCAGGCTGATGATGATGATGAAGAAGAAGAAGAAGATGATGATGATGAATGACCGACTGATTTACATACATGTGTGCAGCCTCGGTGTGCATGACTTTTTGAGTTATTACCAAGCATGGCTAATAGTTGCCATAATTTAGCAAGCGGCAGGCCACATCACCCATTCGCGCTACACTAACGATTAAGTGACGGTTCGTATAGAGCGAGTCAACAGGCTCCAGCTTTTTCAAAGGCTCCCTCCCTCAAAGAAGCTCTGCAATACGTAGAGTACACCTCGGCGATCATGTTTTCCGAACATTTCAGGGCTTCACGCCGCGTAGAGCATTCATTTCCAAAAACAATTCCCGTGCTCCTTTCCTACGGCCCCAAAGCTCCGTCCACGCGCAGTGACGCAAGGTCACCGATCGGTGACTCGACGTAGCACGCAGCTCGTCGATTGGTCTAAACAAGTCACGAGGACGGGCTACGCCTTCTCCTCCGTGTGAGGAAAATGGGTGGCGAGGCCGCGCGAAAATTTGAAGCCAACTGAAACCGATTTTCTAACCCCTGTAACTTCTTTAATATAGCACGCTTTCACAAAATCCTTGCAGCAGCGTGTTCCCAAAGGAAACTTGCACGTACTTCTTTTTTGAACAAATTTTGGACGACTTGGTTGTTTACTGACCATTGAAGAGAGAAAATACGACAAGCCTAGACTCTATTGTTGACATTCCACGAATTGCGGGGCGCGGACTTACGATAAATTGTACGCTCTGCCGTACAACAAGCTGTATGTCCGTTCGATTCGCTTGCGCCAGTCGGAACCGGTTCACGGCTGTGCATGCGAAGTTCAGAAATTGTGCAGAGTAAGTTCAGCGGTGCAGGCACAGCACGGCACTCGAAACGAATGACGATGTGCCGACAAGGTGCAGGCCTTATCTCTTTTCGCCTAACCGTTCAGCCGTTCAGCAAACACTGACCGATTGCGAATCGCACACGCAGACAATTTATAAGGCGCAAACATCTCGACGAAACACACCGCGTTTTTAGAGGCGGGTACCGCGATTAAGCCTCCATGCTGCGTCGTCTGCTCAGCTGCACGCGCGGCTGCACCAAGCCGGCACCGTTAGCGTAGGAGGGTGCTGCACCTCTTCTGCACCTTTCGAAACAAATGGCGGGGCTCAGAGGTCGTCAATGCTGCACCGCTGAAACGAATGGCAAGGCGCAGCACCTCGTGAACTGCTTCACGTGGTGTAGGCGAATTGAACGGACCTTGTGTACAGGTGGATACAGGACCTCGTTTCACGGTGTGCAGGACACAACCGGCCTACAATCCTCAGCATCCTTTGGGGTGAACAGCCCTGTGGACAGCTTACGTGTGCCGACTGGGAAGTGCGCACGCATCATTAATTAAACGGTACTTACCTCATGGATATCACAGGGGGAGAGCGAGAGCGCAGGAAGAACGTGCGGGCCGTGGTTTTCAGAGCAGTCCCCGCGGGTCCTCTCGTCGGAGTGGCAGAGAGAGAGGCGATGAGTGACCGACGTGGCTACAATGGTTGACAAACACGGCCTCTTCCAACGGCGTTTCGCGGACTTAGTAATGCCGACGATGATGATTACCATCTGTGGCACGTACCCACTTGCGTGCAAAACCAGAGAACTGGGTGACAAGACCTTCCATGTCTCGATCGAGTGCACTGTTAACTTATTTCCCCCATTACCTGCTTTCCTTCACCCTTTACGTAACGAGGATCTGTGGGACGATGCTCTCCGTGATGGACCTCCCGAAGTCCTCCCAGCTCTGATACAGCGGGCCAGGCTTGTCGCTGGAGTCATCCTAGGGACCCTGGACTAGGGGTTCCTCCCACGCCCTCCTTCTCCATGCTTTTGTGAATAAAGACGTTTCTCTCTCTCTCTTTGGGTGGCAAGAGGAGAGATACCCGTGACACAATGCTTGCGGCAAATTTCGTCATAGGAAGCAGACACATATACTGCAACGCAGCTTCTGAGCTGGTGCACTGGAACCCAGGGCTGGGGGCTAAAGGGCAGAAATTCGCTTCCATGGACAAAAACAAGGCTGTGTCGCGAATACAGAACAGCCTCAAAAGCTACTCCGAGTAGAAGTCGCTGTTCAGCTAGTTGGTACATGTCTGAATTAACTAGTCAACCTTACGCCAAAATTACAACCACACAGAAAAAGAAACATCCACTATATGCATGTTCTTCTTCTGTGTTTTTAAATGCGAAGCATTTCTTATGCCTAGTTCACACTGAAACATCCGCTTTCTACAGCGACCGAAATTGTCCTGCCGCCGAAACGCAGCGTCGTTCGGACTGGACGCGCCCCGCGCCGCCGAATATGCCATCTACTACGGGGCGAACGCGGGATGGATGCGCTGTCATTCGGTTGTTGTCGCGGCTCGCAAACACTAATACGCTATCCGGTGGTGTATACTTCGGCGATTCTCGTACTCAAGAAGCAAGAAAACACAGTACTGCTTACTTTGCTGGCAAGTGGCTATTTTGTAATGCATGAAGAGCAAAAAAACCACCGACGCCAGCGGCGTTGGTGGGTTTGTTTTGCTCTGCAAGACCGCAACAAGCTCGGTTACGCCAACAGCAAGCTCGGTCACCTCTTTCACGAAATACGGAGGCGAAGTAGGCACAGAGTAGGTTAAACTCCCGTTGGTTTCAACATTCAGTTACGTGCACTGCGGCATAACAACTGAGTAGGGCTTGGCCGCCATTTTTCAAAATTCCTCGACTAGCTCTCCTATTGGTCCGCGGTGACCGATTCGGCGGCAGACGCCGCGAAAATCGGTCCGAGAGCGATCGGCGCGGAGAGGGCCCTTTCGGCGGATCTCGCCGCCGCCGAACCGGATTCGGAGCACTTTCTGCGGCCGGAATGCCCAGTGTGAACGCGGCCTTAGCGAGCTTCGGCGACTTTCCGCGTATCTATATTTATCCATTGAATGCGAGGCATTTCTTAACGTACATTGGGACTTTCATTGGTGACTCCATCCATCCATCCATCCATCCATCCATCCATCCATCCATCCACCCGTCCGTCCGTCCACCCACCCACCCGCCGACCCACCCACCGACCCACCCACATATTCGTCCGTCCACCCGTCCGTCCGTCCGTCCGTCCGTCCGTCCGTCCATGCATCCATCCGCCCATCCATCCGTCCGTCCATCCATCCGTCCGTCCATCCATCCATCCATCCATCCGTCCGTCCGTCCGTCCGTCCATGCATCCGTCCATCAGTTCATCCATCCATCCACCAACCCACCCACCCACCCTACAACTACTACTAATCAGATCTCAGTTTTTACTTTCCAATACAAAGATACGATTATGAAAGACGTCATTGCGGACGGTTCCGGCAATTTGGACCATTTGTTGTTCCTAAACGAGCACGTACATTGCACAGTGTTGGGAACTCTACCATTTCGCCTTCATCGAATTGCGACCGCCGCGGCGGAGATCGTAGATCGAGGGCAAAGGTACGGCGTTAAGGTGTCTGACGTCATGAGGACGTCACACCAGACGTCATCGCGGGGTGTTCTTTTTTTATTTTTTGCAGTGACGCAACCGTCGCATTGTGAAGCGTTAAAGTAGCCGAAAATTCGAGTAACTCCTTTTATACAGAGACAACGCTGCAGTGTATATAGTCCTTCACAGAAATGCGAGACCTTCAACAACGCAGGTATTGCGCCGGGGACCTCGAGCGAATGCACAAACACGGGGCGCTGCCCGAACGAGTCGCCCAGATCTCGTCCGTCAGCGAAGTGGAAGCGTCCGCCATGATTCGGGACGGCCTGAAAGGCATGCAGGGCATGCACGACTTCATGAGGCTGGCGGGCGTCGTCAAGGATCGGGTGAAGTGCGGCCCGGTCACGGCGCCGTTCCTCTCGCAGCTGGACAGTCTCGACGATATATGCTGGATGCGTGTGAGGAGATACCTGCGGCTCGATGACATCCGGGACTCCGGGCCGCAGCCACCTGCAGGTAATAGCGTGCAGTGACGGTTGCAACGACTTTCGGAAAGAGCAGTCGTAAAGTGGACTGTGTTCGCCCCAACCGTTGTGGTTGTGCAGCTCTGAACGTTTTTCTCCTTCTGGCATTTTAAAAATAACTGTCCGAAGTTGTCACAATGTCGCATTCGGCCTCTAGAGGTGGATTTAATATATTATTGCGGGTATAATTGAGGCATGACAAAGTGAAACTTATTGGAGGCTAACGGGAGGGTCACTTTTAAAGCTTGTTTCGTGTATGTCTAATTTTTTTTGCTGTAAGCGCATATCCATTCCTTGCTGACACAAGTGAAATATATTCAAATAAAACGAAAGCTTGCGACCCTTCGTTCCCTACTCTAGAAAGAAAACAGCTAGAAAAGACTGAAAACAAGCACGAGAACACCTATAGGTCCTGCGCTGACAAAAAAAATTAAGAATGAGTGCATTGGCACACATAAGTGCAGTGTATCTTAATTTACTGTTGTCTTGTCCTGCTCGGCTTTGGGCAATAAAAGTAGCTGTTATTTGGCCATGTGCCATTCAGTCATGTGCCAGATAAACCGCAAATTTTTACTTTGGCATACATGAAATTATGAGTTTTCGGAAAAAAAAATATGTTAAGCTTCTCGTTTCGTTTATTTTCCCCTCCTCACCAATATAGTCGCGCTTCAATGGTATGGTGCACGTTCATGCCTGTGACAAGGTGTTTCCGAGTGCTTAGCGTTAAAAGTTTCACGACTGATATGATTTGGCGATGGTTGCTTCTACAAGACGTCACGTCATTTGTACACGTACCAGGCATGCTTTTCTGGACATTCGTAATTTTGCGCTTAATATGACGTAGGTGTTACGCGTACAAAGTCGCGACGCAAACGCACCAGTTGTGTGCACAACTTCAGGTGACGGCAACATGACGTACAAAGAAGCGTTCAATTAAACAGTGTTTTTTTGTTGTAAACGCAACATTACGACAAAGCGAAAGTGAAGCCTTTATGTTTAACGTTTTGCATCAGACGATATTGTCAAACAATTTGGCTGCCATTTTTTAGATGAGCGATGAAGCCACAGTCACTTCTCTAGCCACTAAGTGAACCTGCTAAGCCTAGCGTCGACTTAGTCGACATCGTTATTTTCGGAGGCGTTTTGTGGCCGTGGTTATGCTGACTAAGATACGACGAGTAAGCCGTCGGCTGGTGGATTTTCTTACCGATTGTGCCCATATTGGGAAGACAGCGTTGACAGGCTGCCGGTAATACGACAGGAGTGATGACAGACGCCACAAAGCGCCTTTACTGCGTGGACCCCAGCAGAAGGCCGATGCCGTAGAAGTAAACTGATGGCAGCGTGAGCCTGAATCGTGGAATCGCAACCCCGTCAAGTAAGCCTGCGTTTCACTCGGGTGTTCTTGATGTTTCAGCTATGCACGTACTTACTACAGAAGAACAGGTGTAGATCTGTTTGATTTTGTGACTCACTTTTCGTGGCAAAGCGCCCACGTAATCACAGTTGTGCACATTGGCTCCGTGTTTGGCTGCGGCGGCCTCGTGTTCAGGTTTGCGGCATCCAGTGGTGCCTACGATATTAGAAAAAATTAAGGAGCTGTACAGAATTGCAATTCTGATAATGCCCCGTCTCTTTCTTTTGTATCTGTGGTTGTGGTTCATGTCATTTTATGTTAAGTCATGTGCCGACTAGCCCCACAGCGGAGTGTGATATTTATAACGTCGCCGATTCACAAATCACCATCCTGAGCAGTCGTGATCATTAACATGTTTCTAGATGTTTTGATAAAGATGCGTATGGAATACTGTAATTACGTTTTACAAATAAGTATACAGAAACACGAGCGCTAGGAGTGCAGGTTAATGACCTCATGTAAGGCTCGATCATTTGAATATGAAAGATATGGTCTAGAGCCGAATTCAAGCTACAAAAGTAATGCGTTCGCGAAGATGCTAACGATGGAAGGTAGGGGTGCGCGCTTTGAAAGTAAAGTGAGCACAAGATCAGTGCCCAATCTGGACGATCGAAACTAAAGTCTTTAGATATTTTTGCAAGTACCGCCATTCTTTTAACAAAGCCTCTGTTGCGCGCACCCTCCTCTCCCGCCTTTCGCCTCTCGGGCCGCCACGAACATCGCGCGTGTTATTAGCGTGCCATTGCAATCTTGATCATCAAAGTGGCCAGAGCCGGCCACTGGCATCGTGGTCGTTTGGTAGAGGATATAGATAAGGTTTGGGCACATGGGAGAGGAAGGTTGAACACTTTGGAGAGGATATGGAGGAGAGTGTCGTTACTTTCTCTATATTAAGGGAGTTCAGGCTAAACTGCATGCCAGCGCACTCTATCAGAAGCTTTGCTGTAGATAGTGAGAATGCGTCGGTACATCCAGCCTAGTCATCCTGACATTCTGACGCTCGCTTTTATCGGTGGTTTGAACAAAGTCGAGTTACTGCTATCACTACTTATCGGGGGTGAAAGTGGTGGTGTCGTTGGCTAGGCAGGCCGCGCAAGCCTCCTACTACTTTGTGATGACAAGGGTGAAGAAATGCAAAAGTTCTGTAAGCATCCACTAAGGAGCATTGATGATATTAGCGTGACTTCACTCGAGAAAGTGATAAAGTAAGTATCGCGAGTCCATTTGTCACTAGTAGTGTGACTAACAGGCAGTTGATCTTGGGAACTCCTTCGGAATGACAAAAAATAAAAAAAAACGTTGAAATGAAATAAAGGCGTAGAAGGTGTGCTTACTGTGAATTCCTGTTTGGCATAGTTGTGCTACTGTAGATAACGAAGTCTATGGCGACGAGTAATTGAATAAAGAAAAATAAACATAAAATGTTTCTTGTTATCGCAATCATTGTTTATCTACAAGGCCGAAGCAATGATTGCGTCAGCAACAAAGTAGAGTGTCACACGAAGCACAACAAGCAACTTGATACTTGCGGCACATGGCTAAAGCACAAAGAAGGACGCTTGATGAGAACGCACAGGTATCCCAGAACAAGCGTGAAGTAACAACTGTTCATTGATTACGTCCTTCGGAAAGCCGAAGATTCCGCCTAGGTCCAGTGGTTTCAAGCCGTCACTTGAGGCACCACCATTATCATCGACGTATGGCGCGACGGGACAGTGGTTAATGCCCTCTTCTCTCGCTTCGCCCAATGAACAATTTCATACTCTCTTTAAATAAAGTATGTGTGAAAGAGCGAGCAACCTTATTTTAAAATATCACAGCTTTGCCGCATAGGGGAATCAATGAACGGCATAGCAACCAATTGGAAGGTCATGCGCTGAATGGCAGGGAGATTGAAACGTGCCTCGTGTTTCTCTCACACAAAGGATGCATGAAACGTATTCACAGGTAAAGATGAATGCGAGTGAGCATCTCAGTTGTTACTTCGCTGTGTGTGAAAAGCGCGCCCTTTTCGCAGACGGAGACTGTGCAATGATTGTACTGGCCTTTATGTGCCCAGTAACTACAAGAGAATCATTCCGTTGAAAGTTCAGGCCAGCTGTATGATCCAGCCCCACCGCAAGATAAGGGCGCGCAAGTGACCATCCAATGCCTCCACTCCGTGGGGAAAATTACGCGTGGGAGATGAGAGCACACGCCGCCGCGTCGTGACGATGTGGCGACGCACGCTCATAGCGCCATCTTGCTGATAATGCTGAAAACAAGATAGTTTCCTCCTCCCCCCAAGGTTCCCGGCACCAGCGGTAAGTAGTAAATATAAATAGCTTGCCGTTTGAATGTTGAAGGAGGTGCTCATTCATAGCTCAGTGGCTAAGGCTTCGCACTCACACTTCAGAAGTCCAATGTTCGATTCCGCACACAGAAGTCTCTTAGGGGCGATGTTCCTGTTAGTTAAACCTTGTTAGGCGCCACGCGTAACCGAAAGAAAAGAAATGAGACAGAAAAAGAGGCAGTATCTCCCGAACAGTAATAGAGACGGCATTGTGTCATAGAAGTACATACATACTGCAGTTGATTGAGGATATTGTAAATGGCGCTGTACTGCTACTGTTCGATTGGCTGCTGCATGTGCTATGCCTGGGTACGTTGAGAACGAGTGCCTCTATCAGTCTTTTGGATAGTTGCCGTACTTGGTGGATTGTTGGTTGGGCTTGGAAGAAGCAGAGTGGCAGGCGCTTTGAAGACGCTTGCGCTCGGCTTCTTTGGCTCACGTCTCGTCGGTGTTACCCGCGCGCCATCTGCATTCTCGAATAAGATCGGACGCATGAACGCGTCCATGGATGGACGAATGCTTCACCCCACTAATCATCGTTCACTACGTGAATGTGCTGTGATTTTTCTGGATTATTTTTCTTTGTCATGTTTCGATATATATATATATATAAATACGTATACATATACCGTGACCAATGGCGGCACCGATCTCGACGCTGATGGCCGAACCCAGCCGAGAAAGTCCTTATAATTGCTATCGCAATAAAGTGGTGTACAGATTCATGTGTGTTTCAGACGCGCAATGCAAATGTTGACCATGCAGGACCCGACGCTCTTAGTGGAAGTGTTTATGTTTATAAGAAGGAAAAAAAGAGAAAAGTGAGCCCCGTAATTGTCTGCATCAGGTTGCGACACCTCAACAGTTGCTCACAGGGGATGGGGGTGAGGAGGTATTAAAAGGATAGAAATAAAGGTGTAGAGAGTCGAAAGAGAGATGCGCTAAGCCAGCGAGCGAGGACATAACGAGGGAATAGGAGAGATAGGAAAGATTGGAACATGGTCACAGGAGTCCGAGGACGGGATACCACTTGCGAGAGCTCTTGTCGGCGTCAGGAGATGGCGTAGAGCATGTCCAGAAGGTCAGAACTACGCTGTCGTCGGAGATCGGCGTCAGGAGATGAAGTATGGCGAGCCCAGTCGGCCAGAGCTACGCTGACGTCAGATATTGCGAGGGCACAACCGGTCAGCACGGAATCCATCGAGCGAGCCCCGACGCTCTTAGATAGTTATTTTAGGGGCGAAGTTCCTTTAAGCGGCACCAGTTCGTCCCTCATAGTCGTAGCCGTAGTCGTAGTCGTAGTGTGTAATCAGTGTTACATTTGGACGGGCAAGGTGGTGCCGGTGGGAGATTTCTCCTGTGTTTTGTTGAACAATAAAAAGTTCGCAGCGTGCGCGTTAACTTAAAGCCGAATGCTCTTGTCTCTCATTTACCATTAGCAGCCATTGGCATGTACATTGAGCACTATCTGACAAGAAAGGGTTGCTACGTTATACTCAGTGGGTGTAACCTCCTTAGTTTTAGAAAGGTTTAGCGAGCGTTGAGCCGCAGTGCCATGAATACTATGAACTAGTATATACCATGAACTCGAGGTGGTTAAAGGTGGAAAGTAGATACGAAGCGCAAGCCGTAAGAAAGTAAAAGCCGAATTCTCCTGTCATTTCCCACTAGCAGCCATTGGCACGTACATTGAACACTATCTGACAGGAAAAGGTTGCTACGTTATGCTCGTTGGGCGTAACCTCCTTGGTTTTAAAAAGGTTTAGAGAGCGTTGGGCCGCAGTGCCATGAATAAAGTGATTTAGTATATACCATGAACTAGAGGTGTTTAAAGGTCGGAAGTAGACCCGAAGCGCAAGCCGTAAAAAAATGTGCGTGTGCAATCTCTCGTTTAGTCCTTGGAATGTCCGCTGGATGGCGGTGCTTCTATGTGGGGAATATATGATGAAAAGATGCGAGATGGTGGTACTTGCAGTGCTGAATAGATGGACGAACGGACACACAGACAGATGCATGGATCGGCGCATGAACTGATGCAAGGGCGGATGCATGGACGAACGGAGGGACGGACGCACGAACAGACGCACGCACGGACAGACAAATGGACGCATGGACGGTCACACAGACGGGTGCATGGACGGACGGAAGCAAGAACGAATAGATGGACGAATGTTTCGCCTCAATCTCCGTCATTCACTCCGTGGATATGGTGCCATTTTTTTCTATTAAAATTCTGCGGTTGAAGTGAGCTCTGAGCGTTTCCTGCCGCGCACTGGCGTCTGACTGGTTTCACTGTGTTCCTGGCATTCTTCATTTTAGTGGCGAAGCTCTCTATTTTAGAGGCGAAGCTGGGCATGCCTGAGATGGAGCGTGACTCCATCTTAGTTATGCCCAGCTATATAAGCAAATATGTTGCCAGCCGGGTTTTCTAAATTATAGCAGTCACGTTTGTTGTTATAACAACATCACACGCGCTCGTTTATGATTGATTGATGGTTGATTGTTGGGGTTTAACGTCCCAAAACCACCACAAGATTATGAGAGACGCCGTAGTGGAGGGCTCCAGAAATTTCGACCACCTGGGGTTCTTTAACGTGCTTTCAAATTTGAACCCATGGGCCTACCACATTTCCGCCTCCATCGGAAATGCAGCCACCTCAGCCGGGATTCGATGCCGCGACCTGCGGGTAAGCAGCCGAGTATCTTAGCCACTAGATCACCGCGGCGGGGTACTCGTTTACGATTGTGACAGTTTTTGCGTAGATACTTGTAGGTCCCACTTATTACAGCTAGCTTGAACAGCTCTACTGCGAAGAGTGATAGGAGTAATATAAGGATTCTTTATGGTGTGATTGACGTGTTGTGCCCGAGAGAATCGAATGCATGAACAGTGGATGTGTTAATTTATTTTTTCTCGTAACTGAAGCTGTTGGCCGTAAAAGGCAGGGTATAGTCGGTTAATTCGTACATAACGTCCAAATGAACGGAAAGGGACACAATGAAAAATCAAAAGTACATGTTTTTTCCAAGATGTTCATGACGTCTTATTAATCTTTGCTTTTCTCATCAGGTGCGAGGTCTTTTAATGTTAGGAGATTGCAAATACCCTGAGGCTGGAAAAGGAATACAAAATAGAAGTAAGTGACTTAAAAAAAGAAGACTAAAAACATGTAGGATCGGCATACACGAACATTTGTTCGTTCGTGAAAGAGAGAAAAATTATTCACATTGACGCACTAAAAACAAACAAACAATAGAACTGACTTTGTCTTCCCTTTAACATTACTTTAGGCTAGCGCTTTTTTAATTAGGAAAGTACACCTATATTTCATTTGAAGACACATTTGTAGTGGAATGAAATCGTGAGGCAAACATTTTTTTCCTCGAAACACGTAATTCTACGTACGAGCAAAATTAACGATTGAAAAGAGTGCTTGCGATTTCAAGCAGGCTAATCTTCAGTATTGGTGTAGCGTACTTCCTGTCCCCCTACGTATTGTTCAAAACGACATTTTCTTGGCCTTGTCATGAACATTTGATTGTAACCCGGATGGAGATAGTGCTTTGTCAGTGTACTTATACAGGAACGCAAATATTAAACAGTTCATGGGCATTGATTATGCTTTAGCAAGTTTTACCTGCATGTACATTGCATATAGTAAAAAGAAATGGTCAATGCCGAAATAAGCGTGCTCGTCTTCTAAGTGAGCATTGGTTTTTCAATTTTTCTATTACCAGTCCTACATTATCAATAGTCTACCAAATGGTTACAAAGCACAAATTTTTATTTAGAGCTTCTTATTTCTGTGGCTGATTAAAATTGACGTCATCTTCTTCTGGCTACAAAGTATGCGCTTATCAACTGAGTTTCAAGGGAGTAAACCAATCGTCAGCATTGTACATTATCACCTTAGCTACCCCCACTGCCCAGGACAAAGGCCCTTCGCATGTTACGCCGATCAACCCGTTTCTGTGCTTTGTGCTGCCACGCTATACCTGCGAACTTATTTTACAGCGAAAGCTGTTATGCGATTGCATACTCGGGCCACGCGCAATTGTCTGCCGCCGCTGCCGGTGTCTGTAACAACTTCGCGCACCAATGACACAGTGGGGCTCACACCCGGGTCCACTGGGTGCCAGCCCAGTGTTCTAACACTGAGCAACACCGGTGCTTGGGACTAGTTGGGAAACTTGCCTTAGGCAGGATTGACGTCGGGAAAGCAATCTCGTTAGCACGGCGTATAAAGCGTTTTAAAACAGCGAAAGAACAAGCAGCCATCACACAATGCGAATAGCGTAACGAGTGGGTCGGCCGACGCTCCAACCCTTTACAAAAGCTTGTTCTTGATCCCCTATTAAATGTGGCGCATACCCACCTCAGCCATAATTCCCCGTCGACGTCAGCCACTGCATGAACAGTTGGCACAAAATTCCTTGCAGGTGGTTAGCGGATACCACGCTTCTCGGAAGAATGACGAAAGATAGCATAGCGAATGCCGGCATACGAACCCCCAAAATTTATTTTTAATGCCCTACTGGGTATCCATCAACTGTGCTCTCAGCAGTTACCCATTCAGTGTTTAAAAAAGGCTCTGCAAGGCCACTCTTCTAGCTTTCGCTGTGACTGTGCTGTGCCCTCTGTGCAGGCCTGGCGTTGTTATCAATTTTCCAGGTTGAAGGATGAAAAGTTAGTCAGGCATTAACGCGCGCTTCAACAAGTATATAAGTCATCAAAAGAAGAACACAGTTACTCACACCGGCGTATTTTCGGACTTCCTCTTCGTTGCCATGATATGGGGTAAACAGGACGAGGCCATAAGTTTGGATATAGGTCTTTGTTTGTCCTCGGATTGGTACCAACCATCGAATGTCCTGCTGTAACATAAACGGGGGTACTCCAAGGTAGCGTGAGTGTTGAAAGAGTTAGTAGTATTGCGAAAATTGCAAGAGAGGCCATAGTTCATCCATATAAGTATGAAATTGAATCGGAACTTCAATTGCAGTCTAATATATTCATCCAAGCAGATGGGTTTATTAGTGAAACACATTTACCGTTTAGAAAAATGGCCAAGTAATTAAGGAAGGCAGCTTACGAGCTTTTATAAAGTAAAAATAATTGAAGCAGTCAAACGACACCCACTAAAGAACATTTTTGTTCACCTCATCCTTACAGAACAGAACCACTGCACAGTGGAATATTAAGTTGCTCGATATCCAATATTATTTTCTTGACTGTCGTGTCAATCCAATTTACTACAAAACTCATACTCGTCTGTCAAGGTTTCGATGAAGACATAGAATACCCTAGTTAGCCGAAAATAATTGTATTTATGGCTCGTTACTTTGAGCGTCACACCGGTAATTGTCTGTACTGCGAACGTCGTTACGGAGTACACAGCTGTGATAGAGCTGCCAAGGGCAAGCTGGAACATTGCAATTGCTCAATAGACAAGGCCATGATATCACGGTTTCTGAGGACGCTTTACATACTCGGAGAAGACGTGTTCCCATGGCTGATCCTAGCCGTGGTCTCACAGTTGATGATGCTCGGTAGCGAACACTGATACGTGAGCAGTTATCGCAGCATCACTACAATTCTTTCTCCAAGTTTAAGCAGAAAATGGGAAACCCATGCCTGCTTTGAGAGTACGGCTCCTGCTACAAAACCCAGAAAGCAATTCAGTGTCTCGGCTGCTCACCCACAAGTCGCGGGAACTAATCCCGGCTGCGGTGGTTGTGTTTTCGATGGAGGCGGAAATGTTGTAGGCCCGTGTGCTCAGAATTGGGTGCACATTAAAGAACCCCTGGTGGTCAAAATTTACGTGGTCCTCCACTACGGCGTCTCTCATAATTACATGGTGGTTGCGGGACGTTAAATCTAACAGATCAATCAATCAATCAATCAATCAATCAATCAATCAATCAATCAATCAATCAATCAATCAATCAGTTTTCGGCCAGTCCAGGATTTGGCCGGAAACACCCCTGCAACATCTTCCCGAGCCAGGCGGCCACTTTATCGGTCGTGACGTCATCGCAAGCCCAGGATAAAAACAGATGGCACGAACCTGGCCTCTCCAGTGGGCGTGGGAACAGCGCAGAAATGCGGCACCGTAACCTTGCTCGCTTGTTCACACAGGTTGCTTCACTTCTTCACTTCTTCTCGTGGCTGTCACCGACTGCTGGGCATGAGCCACGGACAGTGCTTCTGCCTGATAGCGACCAGTTTTCGGCCAGTCCAGGATTTGGCTGGAAACACCCCTGCAACATCTTCCCGAGCCAGGCGGCCACTTCATTGGCCGTGACGCCATCGCAAGCCCAGGATAAAAACGGATGGCACGAACCTGGCCTCTCCAGTGGGCGTGGGAACAGCGCAGAAATGCGGCACCGTAACCTTGCTCGCTTGTTCACACAGGTTGCTTCACTTCTTCACTTCTTCTTGTGGCTGTCACCGACTGCTGGGCATGAGCCACGGACAGTGCTTCTGCCTGATAGCGACCAGTTTTCGGCCAGTCCAGGATTTGGCCGGAAACACCCCTGCAACATCTTCCCGAGCCAGGCGGCCACTTTATCGGTCGTGACGTCATCGCAAGCCCAGGATAAAAACAGATGGCACGAACCTGGCCTCTCCAGTGGGCGTGGGAACAGCGCAGAAATGCGGCACCGTAACCTTGCTCGCTTGTTCACACAGGTTGCTTCACTTCTTCACTTCTTCTCGTGGCTGTCACCGACTGCTGGGCATGAGCCACGGACAGTGCTTCTGCCTGATAGCGACCAGTTTTCGGCCAGTCCAGGATTTGGCCGGAAACACCCCTGCAACATCTTCCCGAGCCAGGCGGCCACTTTATCGGTCGTGACGTCATCGCAAGCCCAGGATAAAAACGGATGGCACGAACCTGGCCTCTCCAGTGGGCGTGGGAACAGCGCAGAAATGTGGCACCGTAACCTTGCTCGCTTGTTCACACAGGTTGCTTCACTTCTTCACTTCTTCTCGTGGCTGTCACCGACTGCTGGGCATGAGCCACGGACAGTGCTTCTGCCTGATAGCGACCAGTTTTCGGCCAGTCCAGGATTTGGCCGGAAACACCCCTGCAACATCTTCCCGAGCCAGGCGGCCACTTCATTGGCCGTGACGTCATCGCAAGCCCAGGATAAAAACGGATGGCACGAACCTGGCCTCTCCAGTGGGCGTGGGAACAGCGCAGAAATGCGGCACCGTAACCTTGCTCACTTGTTCACACAGGTTGCTTCACTTCTTCACTTCTTCTCGTGGCTGTCACCGACTGCTGGGCATGAGCCACGGACAGTGCTTCTGCCTGATAGCGACCAGTTTTCGGCCAGTCCAGGATTTGGCCGGAAACACCCCTGCAACATCTTCCCGAGCCAGGCGGCCACTTTATCGGTCGTGACGTCATCACAAGCCCAGGATAAAAACAGATGGCACGAACCTGGCCTCTCCAGTGGGCGTGGGAACAGCGCAGAAATGCGGCACCGTAACCTTGCTCGCTTGTTCACACAGGTTGCTTCACTTCTTCACTTCTTCTCTTGGCTGTCACCGACTGCTGGGCATGAGCCACGGACAGTGCTTCTGTCTGATAGCGACCAGTTTTCGGCCAGTCCAGGATTTGGCCGGAAACACCCCTGCAACATCTTCCCGAGCCAGGCGGCCACTTTATCGGTCGTGACGTCATCGCAAGCCCAGGATAAAAACGGATGGCACGAACCTGGCCTCTCCAGTGGGCGTGGGAACAGCGCAGAAATGCGGCACCGTAACCTTGCTCGCTTGTTCACACAGGTTGCTTCACTTCTTCACTTCTTCTCGTGGCTGTCACCGACTGCTGGGCATGAGCCACGGACAGTGCTCCTGCCTGATAGCGACCAGTTTTCGGCCAGTCCAGGATTTGGCCGGAAACACCCCTGCAACATCTTCCCGAACCAGGCGGCCACTTTATCGGTCGTGACGTCATCGCAAGCCCAGGATAAAAACGGATGGCACGAACCTGGCCTCTCCAGTGGGCGTGGGAACAGCGCAGAAATGCGGCACCGTAACCTTGCTCGCTTGTTCACACAGGTTGCTCCACTTCTTCACTTCTTCTCGCGGCTGTCACCGACTGCTGGGCATGAGCCACGGACAGTGCTTCTGCCTGATAGCGACCAGTTTTCGGCCAGTCCAGGATTTGGCCGGAAACACCCCTGCAACATCTTCCCGAGCCAGGCGGCCACTTTATCGGTCGTGGCGTCATCGCAAGCCCAGGATAAAAACGGATGGCACGAACCTGGCCTCTCCAGTGGGCGTGGGAACAGCGCAGAAATGCGGCACCGTAACCTTGCTCGCTTGTTCACACAGGTTGCTTCACTTCTTCACTTCTTCTCGTGGCTGTCACCGACTGCTGGGCATGAGCCACGGACAGTGCTTCTGCCTGATAGCGACCAGTTTTCGGCCAGTCCAGGATTTGGCCGGAAACACCCCTGCAACATCTTCCCGAGCCAGGCGGCCACTTCATTGGCCGTGACGTCATCGCAAGCCCAGGATAAAAACGGATGGCATGAACCTGGCCTCTCCAGTGGGCGTGGGAACAGCGCAGAAATGCGGCACCGTAACCTTGCTCGCTTGTTCACACAGGTTAGTAACAATACTCCTTTATATGCAACGAAGTCCAACAATGTGTGCTTGATGCTGTTCCCACGCCCGGGAGTCTTGTTGTCACTGTTAAGTGAATGTGTAGATGTTATATCTATGCTTGTTTTGTTATCTGGCGACGTTGAAAAAAACCCAGGGCCAAATAAAAAGGTTCCTGAGTCTGACGTATCGAACAGGGCTCATGAGCCAAAATTTAGTGACATGTTTGCTCTTCTGCAGAGCGTGAACTCTCGAACCGAAAAAAATGGAACAGGACCAAGTGAAGTTAATATCTAGCGTGAATGAAATTAAAAACAACCAGGAAGCAATCGAGCGCAAAGTTAACGACATCGACCGTAGGCTCGCCGCTGTCGAAGCAAAAGCGTGTGACAACGCCGAGGTCGGGGATGAACTTTTGCAGCTAAGGCAGCTAACCGACCATCTGAGCAGAGAAAACGCTAGGTTACACGATGAACATTCTCAGCTTGAGGATAGAATGAGACGCAGTAACCTCTTGTTTTACGGTTTGACAGACTGTCTGCAGGAGAAATGGAACCAAACTGAATAAAAACTGGTTAAAGAGATCAGTACCGTTTTTAAGTCACCAGTGCCGAGTGAAGCTCTTGAGCGAGTACACAGGCTAGGAACGTACAGGCCCAACCAAAATAGACCAGTTATTGCTAAGTTTGCATCTTTTAAGTTAAAGCAGGAATTACTATCGCTCAGCGGAAAATTCAAAGAGAATGGCATCACTGTAAGTGAGGATTATTCCCTTCAAACACGGCAGGCGCGAAAGAAGCTTGTAGAATTTGCCAAACAACGGGACGTTTCTTTCAAGCTTCGGTACAATAAGTTGCACATAGGTGATAAACGTTACAGTTACAATTTTTCTGATGACAGTGTGTACGAACTTGGCGGCGCCTCTGGGGAATTCGTTAATCGGCAGCTTTCAGGCGAACCCTCAGTATCCAGGGCACCGTTATCAGCTTCAAACTCGCCGCAGTAGCGACACGCGAGGGGTGGGGGGCGGTGCCCAAAAAATTCGTTTTCTTTTCTTTTCACGAACATCAGGAGTGTCTTATCGAAACGCGATGAACTAAATGCGGCGGTCGACTCATGTGACGCTGATGTTGTATTGTTAACTGAAACGTGGCTTACTTGAAAAAATAACAGCAGTGAATTGTTTGATTCTACAAAGCGTTTCAATGTGTATCGTCGTGATAGAGGTGATAGATGCGGCGGTGGTGTACTTGTTGCTCTGGCGGATCATATTTCTTCGTCTCTTGTGCCTGTTGTAACCAATTTAGAGATCATATTTGTTGAAATTTGCACATGTTATAAAAAGATTATCTTGGGTATCTGCTACCGTCCACCGTCCTGCGATCTGAGCTTCGTCAATAGCCTTCACGATGTGGTTAGCATAGTTATGGAACGTTTTCCTAATGTACCAGTCCTTTTAGCCGGAGACTTTAACTACCCAAATATATTTTGGTCCAGTGATGTACCTCAGTTAGGTCCGTTCTCTACTGACAGTTATAATTTTTTGAGCTTTTGTTCTGATTTCAACTTTACGCAAATTGTCACCCAACCAACCCGCATTACACCTACTACTTCGAGCGTTTTAGATCTCGTGTTAACCAACGTGCCTGACCTGTTCATGTCTCCACTTTGTTTGCCTCAATTAAGTGATCATTCTTTGCTCCATTTCACTATGGATGTTTGCGTTCCTCACCATGAAAATTATACTAAGCACATTAGAGATTACGCTGCTGCCAATTTTGATGCCATCAATAGAGAACTTTGTTTATTTCTGGACAGCTATCTTGATGAATTCAAGGCTCGTTCCGTTAATTCGAACTGGATTTTGTTCAAAGAAAAAGTAGCATATCTGACTGAAACGTTTGTTCCCCTGAGGCTAGTCACCACCAATAAGCATGCTCCCTGGTATAGCCAATCTTTGAAAAGGTTGGCTAATAAGAAAAAAAGGCTGTTTCGGTCCGCTAAAGTTTCTAGCTCACAGGCCAGATGGGATTCTTACTACGTTGCTAATGGGGAATATAGGAGGACCACAAAAGCAGCAAAGGAAACCTACTTTAATAACACACTCCCCAATATGTTAGCCAACAACCTGAGACAATTTTGGAGGGTGGTGAATAAAAAAGATACTCATGAAATAACACTTAAAACTTCGGACGGTGTAACCCATAAAGATGATTGCGCTGTTATTCTCTGTGACACCTTCGCGGCGGCAGTGTCAGGTCTCCTCAACAAAGGTTCAAACCCTGTTTGTCAAGCTAGTGGTTATCTCCCGATGGAAGCAATTCGTTTCGACACAGAAATAATAATAGAAAATCTTAAAGTCTCGTCTTCCGCCGGAATTGACAACATTACTTCCAAGTTTTTAATCAACACTAAAGTCTACAGCGCCATAATCTTAACAAAAATATTTGAGCAATCTCTGGAAGCGGGCTGTCTTCCGGATGATTGGAGTGTGGGAAGAATTATTCCATTCTTTAAGTCAGGTGATAAACTTTGTCCGGAAAATTACAGACCAGTATCAATCACTTCGATACCATGCAAAATAATGGAACACGTAATTTATTCGCAGCTTGTAAAATTTTTAGAGGGCAATTCTTTCTTTACTGATTCGCAGCATGGATTTCGTAAAAACTTTTCTTGTGAAACACAACTAATATGTTTTATACATGATTTGCATTCTATTCTCGACAACGGCACACCCATTGACTGTATCATTTTAGATTTCTCAAAAGCGTTTGACAAAGTACCTCATGATTTACTCATTTTAAAATTACGGAGCCTCAATATAGATGATAACGTCCTCGCGTGGGTGTTTGCTTTTCTCAGTAACCGTTCCCAATTTGTAACTGTTAATAACTTTGATTCACCCAGGGTCCCGGTTGGCTCTGGGGTCCCACAGGGCTCCGTGTTGGGACCATTGCTCTTTCTGGTCTATATAAATGATTTGCCTCTAAACATTACTTCTTCAGTGAGTCTTTTCGCAGATGACAGCGTAATTTATCGGGCAATTAAGGGACATTCAGACGTTCTAGAATTGCAGGCTGATATGGATCGGGTTCAGGAATGGTGTGAGACTTGGGGCACGGCGTTAAACGTTAACAAATGCAAGTACATGCATGTTAACCGACACAGCACTAGTATCAGGTCGTATCTTATTAATCATGTTCTTCTCGAAGTAGTAAATTCTTATAAGTATTTAGGTATCCACATAACTTCTAGATTGTCTTGGAAGACACACATTGAATATATTGCAGGTAAAGCTAATAGCACGTTGGGTTACCTTCGAAGAAATTTTAATCAGGCACCCGTTTCCTTGAAACTCTTACTCTACAAAGTATTGGTACGTAGCAGATTAGAATATGCAGCATCTGTTTGGGACCCTGGTCATGACTCGCTTATCTATGAATTAGAACGAGTGCAGAATCGGGCAGCGCACTTCATCCTTTCAAATTACCATCGCACCTCGAGCGTCACATCAATGAAAACTACGCTAGCATTACCCCTACTGTCTCTTCGCAGGAAAGTGTCTCGGCTGTGTATATTCCATAAAATTTACTTCACCAATCCGTTACTCAGAAGCAGATTATTGGCCCAACCAACTTACGTTTCCACTCGCATGGATAATCGCCATAAAGTAGGACTTCCTTTAGCGCACACCAAGTGTTTTCATAATTCATTTGTGCCAAAAACATCTGTATGCTGGAATCATCTTCCTTGTGATATTGTTGGTATAAAAGATGCTGCTTTATTTAAAATTGCCGTCACTAATTTTATTTGTACGTAGCCTCAGTTCAACCCTGTAGCAAGCGATGTTTGCAATTTTTCTATTGTTGTATTTTGCTTTGTATGCTGTACATGTCTGTATGTACCCACTCCCCTCTGTAATGCCCTCGGGCCTTGAGGGTAACTGAATAAATAAATAAATAAATAAATAAATATACTCTATATACTCTTTCTGCATGTACCGTTTCAGGCAATAAAATATTGTATTTGGGATCTGTTTTACTGCTGCAGATGGGCCAGATGAATTTGAATTATAATGTCGTCATTGAGAGCTCACATGTTCCTGGCTTGTGCGAGCCATGTGTGATAATGATATGTCCTTTCAGTTTGAACAAAACGTGTTTAATTGTCTGGAAAGCCAGAACCTTTCGGATCCACGCACTATGGCTGGGCAAATTCCCAATCCTTCCATTCGCCACCTTGCATCCTTTGCTGCATGTCAAGAATAAACTTCGTGATGTCGCATGGTGCTAGCAGCCCACAGGTGATACGGTCCCCAACATCCATGGGCATCAAATAATGTGTTTTTGCATAAAGGGACACTAAAAGCAACTATTAAGTCAACTTTGATTGTTAAAATAGCGGTCCAGAAACCTTGTAGTATTACTTTTTTGCCAAGGAAGGGCTTATTTTGAAATAAAATCACGTTTTAGTGGCCTGCACTGCGTTAGCGCTTTTGAAATTACCCGCGTCAAGAAGCGGACTGACTTACGTCACTGTTGCCGTGCACAACGTTGCCCGGCTTCAATGCGTGGTTGCAGACACTATACTCGGCGACAGCTTTTCTTGACAGCACTGTGGAAGCTATAGAGCCGAACCGCCTGCATGCCAGGAAATAGTACCTATTTTATTTTCTGATTCTAATAGCTACTTGGCCCGAATAAATAAATCTTTCTTCATTATAAGGATAGAACAAGTATGGGACGCTGTTCATGAAAAAGAAGTTGTGCGCCCTAGTTTTTTTTTCTTTTTTATTTCTTGGACGGCACCACGTTTTCCGCACGCCGGCTGCGTCTGCTGCTTGCTCTTGCAGCGGCGAGCACAGCATCGGCCGTGGAAAAGCTGCTCATCGTTGGGACGCGCCATCTTTTATGCAACACGCATCGAACTTTCCAGCCTTATCACTGGTGGCCGCGCAAGCTCTGAAATAAGCTTCACTGTTTGCGTCTTGCGCGCAATCTTAACAACAATATACAACAATTGTGAGGCTTCTCGAACACTGAGGCGCAGTCTGCGCCGATCATTGCTGACAGCCTTTGTGGGCGTAAACCGAATACAGCAAAACTGAAACAAGACAGGCCCGTGGCCGGATCGTGCCGCAACCGGCCTTCCATTTCACCTGTACCAGGGCTCAATACCCTAAACGTTAACATTCGATCACGTGTGGCGTGTACCCGTATATACTGGACTGAACACGGAACCTAAACTTCACTGTTATAAAGGCTGAATAATGCTGGGAAAACGTTCTGAACAACGGAAAATTTTATATGTACCAGTATATAAACAGCACAGTAACTAGCTGCATGTATGCACTCTCATCAAAGTTTAACTCTGACGTTCCCATTTTGCATGCATACATTTTGCTAAACACACTAGCGCAGCGAGCAAGCGAAAACCGAAACTGGAACCGAAATCGGCTGCAAGCTGCTGGACTACTTGCGTAGTAACACAAATGTGCGGAGGCCCCGCCTCCGTAGCCTTTGCTCCAATGTCAAGAAAAGCCACGGAGGAAGGAAAAGGTAAGGAGAGGCCCTGACGTCACTCGTTGTGAAGCCGCGATGAAGCCGGAAGTCGGCCATATTGAGTAGGCAAATTCTCCTCTCTTGTTTACATATGAATGCGAAGCAGAAGGCGCGACTCCCTCTCCGGCTCGGAAAGCACGTGGGCTGCGCAGCGCGTGTGTCGTGACGATCCGAAACTAATGGAACTGGGCTCATCACTCAGAGCCAGCGGGACACCTTCAGCGAAATCGCTTCGTCCGAGTAATAACAAAGAGTAACTGCTCGCTGACAACGAAGCAACTACGAAAGAACGCGCGCTAGATGCACTGACAACGGCGAGTGCTTTCACGTCATTAATTCAGCAACTGTACAGACAACACGATCGGTCGTGCGCCTTCTACGGTTGCATTCCGCCACGCGACTGACGCAGCGTCCTGCCACTGTGTCCGTGTTCCGCGTGAAACTCACCTGCGTCAGCATTCTGCAACCGTGGTGACTTTGAGCACGGTGCTACTGACAGTTGAACGTGGTTGCTGTTACGTTGAGATTACATGCAATGCTGGTGAAGAGTGTACCAAGCGGAACAGAAAATGTGCTTTAACACGCACATGCAAGTTGTTACTGTACACACACAACACGAAACTACGTATGTGCACATGGTCCTCACGGCGTTTTGCTGGGCTCAACAGCGTCGTCCGTTGTCACAAGCAGGAGCACTGCTCAACCGTCACTGACCTGCAAGGCGTTCGTCGTCATTCAGCTTCGTCGTGGTGCCCAACGCCATTTCGCGGAACACTAACTGCTTCATCCGCGTCATCCGCCACACGACACATGGATATGCACTTGTTCTACGTACTGTTGGAACCCCGTGATGGACAAAGAGATTTGTAAACGTTGCTAAGAGTAATGTAACAGCCAGACGAACACTGCGTAACCAATAACGCGGCGCAGAGCACAGATATTGTCCGCCACGGCTAAGCACGAGACCTGGGGAGGCACACATTCCGCCGCCAGCCGCGGCCGCTCACTGCTAGACCAGCTTCACTGCGCAACACGTAACCATAACAACGCCGCCCTTGTGCCTACTGACTATGGCCGCCATGATGTCATTTCCGCCACATTTTTTACGCCCTGCGCCGGCTGGGCATGCCCTCTCCTTACCTTTTTCCTTCCTCGTGAGAAAAGTTGTCGCCGAGTATAGTAGACAGAATAAAAGCAGCGGGAGCCACAGCAGCAACAACGGCCATTGACCAATTTCTTGTAATTGGCTCCGAGATGGCAGACGTGTTTTGGTTGAACTGTGCCCCGCTAGGTCGCACGACCTGTCCAGTTTAACCATGCGAAAATTGAATTGTTGAACCATTCATGCCATTTCTTATAGTGACGTCCGGCGGTTCTTTTTTCCATGAATTGAATAGAAACGAACAAGCAGCATTATATTGCGTCGCTTGATGCACGGAAGGTTCCTTATTTAGTGCAGCTAGATTGATTACTAGTGATTAATAGTAGGTGGTTCGTATGACGTCATCGGTATCATTTTAAGAATGTCCCACTTCGGTGCATGTATTCTTGTGCATTTATCTTAACTTTTCGGTAAGTAGGACACTGCTGTTGATGATATTGTCGTTTTAGATGTTGTCAAACATTGAGCTTTCATTCTGACATAAATTGTCATTTGATTTTAGTGTCAGTTTAAATAGATAGCCATAGGAAGTACGCATGTGGAATCGTCCTATACTCGGCGACAACTTTTCTTGGCATTTAAGGGAAAACTGCGGAGGCGGAGCTTGTGCACATGTAGCACTACGCGAAGTAATCCGTTTTGGCACGCGTGTCGTAACGCTGTGAAAAGTAAAGGGGGCGCACCGTCACCACTTCATGTAGACGCAGACACCACTTAGCGTTTGAGGTGCACGTAAAAAGTAGGACTTTCTCGCGTGTTCAAAAACACAAAGTCACTACGAATATATTAAAGTAAATATGACTATCTAAATGGTGGGAGCTGCGTCCTGTCTCAAATAGCCCCACATAGAAAATAAATGGGCAACTGCTATATTTCACGGTCAAGATACGGGCGCTGTTGTGGAACTACATTCACCGGTGGTAGGATTCCCGCTATTTGGCTCTGTGGCCTTTCTTTTCTTAGGTGATTCTTAAAGAAAAAAGTGAGCCCCGTAACTGTCTGCATCAGAGTGCGGCACCTCAACACTAGCTCGCGAGGGATGGGGGTAAGGAGGGATTAAAGAGATAGAATTAAATGTATACTGATAGAGAGGGGGAAGGAGAGAGCGTGGCGCAGGTGCAGCGACAACCAGAATCAAGGAGAAGATAGGAAAGATGGACACGGTCGCAGGAGTCCGAGGACGAGGCACCAGTCAGCGAGAGCTCTTGTCGGCGGCAGGAGATGGCGTAGGGTGAGCCAGTCGGCCAGAGCTGCGCTGTCGTCGGAGATCGCGGGGGCACAACCGGTCGGCACGAAATTTAGAGAGCGAGTCGAGCCTTTGCTCCAATGCCAAGAAAAGTTGTCGCCTATGCATGCTGGTGCAACTATTGCTGGTGACAACCTGCCGGTGAAAAAGCGTGTGAGAAGTATATTGTTAGAAAGAGTGTTGGGACACAGCAAGACTGTGTCACTTTGTAGCTTTAAATGTGCAATTTATTGTTTTTGTTCGAATAGGATGCTGCAGATCTCAATTGCTTAACCCTCAATTAAGTTGTTAGCAGCCAACAACTGAAATGCTTCGTTTAAACGATGCCAAGGTAATGTTGAGCTTGCCAAAGGCGTACCATATTTACCAGGGGTTGTGTATTGCCTTAGAGTGCTTGACTTACCTCGACTGTTATCTGTGCCCCCCCCCCCCCCCCTACAAACTTCGCTTCAGCATGTTTCACCGCAAATAAGTTGCGTAAAAGGGGACTGTAGCGCAAACAACCCTCACAAAATTTCTGCCCGGATTCCATAGAAACAGACGCTTCGTAGCTCACGTGTAGACCGGCTGACGTTCATGATGATAAGGGGCGCGAAAAAAACGACACACAACAGAGAAGAAGTACACGGGACGACGCGCTACTAGCAACTGGAATATTTTATTCAGGAAACACCATTTATACCGCAGTGACATCAAATTTTAACCCAACGAATCGACCAAAAACTAAAAATACATGCTCAGCATGCCTATAAGTAACGTTGCAGATAGGCTATCTCCCCTTCCTGCAGACTGATAGAGGGGTGGCTGATGCAATCAGGCCCCTCCCTCTGGATAAAGAGGGCTTCTATAATCTCCCTCTCCGCTGAGCCCCTGTGCCTGTAGATTACAGTTGTCTGCTCAAATGCCGGCTTACAGTTACCCTGATCGCATCCTCTGCAATGCATCGCCAGATGCGTGAACGGCCTTCCTATTAAAGAGCTGCTGTGCTCTCGCAACCGCACGTTGAGGCATCTACCAGTTTGCCCTATGTATGCCTTGCCGCACGACAGTGGTATTCTATATACAACACCACGTGCGCAAGGAACGAACTGTCTTACGTGCTTAATGGCACATCCTCTTTTTTCACACTGCTTTGGCCTACCTGTCCTCTTACCAACCGCTGAGCAGATGCGGCCCACCTTGTTTTCTGCGGAGAACACGAGATCCACCCCATACCTCGAAGCCACTCTCTTAAGGCCGTGCGAAAGCCAGTGGATATACGGGATTTTTGACACTCTTTTTCTTCCCTGCCCCCTTATCATCATGAACCAGCACCAACTCGCCCAACTTTTTACTTTACCGGATGACGTTACCGGGCGTCGCCTTGAAAGGCCAGCATTCCATTAAAAAAAATCAAAACGCTATGCGGCAGTTTTTCACATCACTATAGGCACCCCGCAATGTAGTTTACGAGATCCGATGGTAGTGCCAGAACACAAAGCCTATAGCGAGTAGACGCAGCAAAACCGGACTTGCCCAGGCATATTATTTTCTTTTTTTAGTTGTGAGCAGGGGGGTCACGGCTGATTATGTGAGCGACCAAGAAGCCTTCTTTGAAAACGCGCCACAAAGGTCAATGACACTGCAGCGTCTCAATGTGTTGAGCGAGAGTTTCATTTTCCTGGTATCCCTGGCGGTCGGTACCAACAATGCTGAGGCGGCCCAGAAAGCTTCGTCGCGCCCTCTGGTCCACTGTCGGGTGCCTATGCTCACTGAGTGTACTCCTCTTTCGGCCGTTGGACGTCGTTCTGACGTTTTCGCAGACTTTCGGAGAAGTTCCACATATAGAATGGAGCAAACCAGCCCCTGTGCCCCCTTTTTTTTAATCTGCCATTTGGGCGGGGAAGGTAGCGGCTGAGCGTCGAAATTCGGTTATTGGTCACTTAAATTCCGTGTTTTAACAGGACGCAGACGTGTGCTTGTTGGTGCCTTAAACCCGAGTGTGTACGGTGAGCCGAGACGGGATAAAAAAAAAAAAAACGAGAAGCCTCGTGCTAGGAAAAAAGGGTGTTTACTACTACTACTCGTTTTCCGTCTACCCGTTTTCTGTCGTCTCGGCGCGCTGCTACACAATCCGCATGTACCGACTCGCCCGCCAACAATCAGTGTTGCCTTGAACCTTTCCGCACCTGGTAAGTAAGCTAGGGATCAGTGTCCTCTGCAAGGAGACGGCGGGAGACGGGCTTTGCTGCATGCGGCCATTTCAAAGAAGGCTTTTTCAGAGAAGGCTGAAATGGCATGGGGCCATTTCAAAGAAGGAATATCAGAGGCGTTCGCAAGAACGTCTGCAATGTACCTCTTTCACATTTTTTCGCTGAACCTCTTTCTCTTGTCGTTGTCAGTGCTGCCCCTCCTCCCCCCTCTCGTGCACCGAAGGTGGAAGGGCAAAGTCTGCCCCGCATTTTTACCCGCTCAGGACTTTCCCATTGTTACTACAGCAGAGCCATGACACACAGCTTCTTAAGCATAATGTTGCATTCCAAGACATACTCCCTTCCTCTTTATGTTGCTGGGGAAAGTCGCATACCAAAGGTTGGTGATTTTGCAAGCACGCCTTTGCTTCATTTTGTTTTTGTTTTGTTTTGCATCCATCGGGAAGCAAACAAAATCAGTAGGGAGTGTCCGAACAGCTGCCATTAAACATTGCCTCCCCCATTTCCTCCCCCTCCAAAAAAAAAAGGGAGCATCCTGTGTGATTCACAGGCAGCAATTATCATCACGAAATCACATTTATTCGAAAAATTCGGCTTTAATTTGCGAAGTATTGAAGGACCTCGCAAAAGCAAGTGAGGAAAACCTCTCGTATACCGTGAGAATGTGGCGTCTCATTAAGCAGCAGGAGAAGCAGTTAGTAAAGCTAATAGTTTGTAATCTAGCTATAACGACACTTGTAGTTGCCGAGCGATATGGTTTGATTGGAAATTAAGATTTCCGGACCTACTTTACATTGATCCTACTCTTGAGTTTTGAATTTCTTGAACGTTAAAAGGGGCCAGCATAGATAGTGTACGTATAACTAAATCTTTTGAAAACTATAGGGTTATAGAACGGGATTCTATTTTGTGTGTGTGTATGTGTGTGTTTTTCTCGCGCTATTACGTGAATGGACTTATAGGAACTCTGGGTAGCTGTTGTTTTTTTATGCATTTTTTGTTGATATTTAGTCAACATTCGTGAAAAGGAGTAGTGCTTTGCGAAAGTGCCAACATATAAAAAACGATGTAGTAACAAAAAACGCCGCAAAAGAAAAAGCGCGGGTTGTCAAAGCATCATGAAAAAGGAATTGAGAAAAACCTTATTTATTCCACATTAAGGGAAAGGAGCTGCGACAAGTCGAGTGATCGCGCTTGCTGTAGGCACCATCCAGTGATGTTTCGTATTACGCCGAAAAATTCCCATTCAGAGACATGAAAATTCCCTATTTTGGGGGATTTTTTCTTGCAAACGTTGACGAAATTCGTAGCATATTTCTGTACACAACAGTACTAATTTCCACCCCCATCGACGCACACGCTCGCGGGATCGAATCCCGGCTGCGGCGGCTGCATTTCCGATGGAGTAGAGAATGTTGTAGGCCCGTGTACTCAGATTTGGGTGCACGTTAAAAAACCCCACAGGTGGTTGAAATTTCCGGAGCCCTCCACTACGGCGTCTCTCATAATCATATGGTGGTTTTGGGACGTTAAACCCCACTTATCAATCAATCAATCAATCAATAAATCAATCAATCGACGCTCACGCATACCATACTTACACGTGTCTCACGTGCTGACGACTTTTGAAATCACGACTGGCCTCTCTCTCCACTGCCGCCAACAAAAGCGCGACCTTATTAATTCATATACTGCTAGTACACCGCACATTGTGGGCTTCAAGTCTAACACCAATAGTGAACTAGAAATCGCTCCGCGTAAATATCAGAAACAAATCTCGAAGGCTATGCTCGCGTGGCGCTTGAGCCAGAACCGATTACAGCAGACGAAGGCGCACTGTGACCGCTAGTTATCGGTAGTCATAGAAGAATTTAACCGTTCCTGAAATTCTTTGTAGTATCACGAAGATTACCTTTTTTCCTCTATGGCTAGAAATTACAGTCGAAAAGTTCCCGAAAAGGGGGAAAGTTCCCTGCACAGAACACCACTGAACCCGTCTCGGAAAGTGCTTCTGCAGTGCGGCGTTGCAGCAGTGCATGACAGCCTCCCACGCCTCGTGACTTACTTTTTTTGCGAAGGCTTGGGAGAGGGGAGTGACTTCTGCAGTGTCACGCAATGTGATTAAGCACCCTCAAGGGCGACACAGCAAATGACAGCACCGGAATTCAACATGGTGGCGTTAACGGCGAGATAAAGCTCCACCTTTTTACTGGATAATTGCACATGTGTACACACTGACCTTTCTTTTGGGGAGGGGGGGGCGGGGGGGTTATCACGCATGCTTACAACAGCGCTGTAGGGAACCACCCAGCAGATTTGGTTGAAAGAAAATATGCGTTGATGACTGACCCTCCACTATTATTAATTGAACAGGGCATTCAATGTGACAGACAGATTTTCGTTCTAGACAAATGCACTCATTTGTTAGCAAACAGGTATACCAGGAGCAACAGAGTATTGTGGAACGAGATTGCCTAAACTTCTGCGCAGTTTTTTTTTATTGCTTTCTGCGCGACACGCATGCCTCGCCTACAGATAAGAGTCGTGTCCAGCCGACCAAGGTAATGAATGATTGGAAAAGATGTTATGATCCTGGCATGTTCGTTTCCTCGCTCGTACTTCTGTAGGCGCGCCGTTCTGGTCTTTGCTTGGTATTAACATTGCCCAGAGTCCCGCACTGTGCCATTTTCGTCCAACGATGATTATTTCACTAAGTATTACGGCTAGGTGGCGCTAGCCGCCGCCCGATCTAAAGGGTACAGCCACATCCATCCATCCATCCATCGACGAGCTCATTCCTGTTCCTGCAATCACATGGCGTAGCAGCGCGAAACATCTCCTAACAAGAAAGTTATCACACGGGTTCTCGCCAGTAGCTCGCTCAGAAAAGTATGTCGTTGCGTATGAGAGTATAGGCATGCTAAATGCTCGCTGACATGTGTATGCACTTATGGCCTGTTGGTGCCTCCTGTAGCTTTCTATGCTATTTTTCTTTCCGTGCGCCCACGTACAATGTGGTTAACAACCCTGCCTTTATTTCGCCCTCTCTCTCATGGCAGGAAATCACGTTCATCGTTGCAGAATACGAATTGTCTATTACGGTGTAAGTTCTTTATGTCTTATAATAATAATATCGAGGGCTTAACGTCCCAATACCACCATACGGTTATGAGAGATGCCGTAGTGGGAGGTTCCAGAGATATAGACCACTTGAGGTTGTTTAACGTACACCTTGCAGAAAGCCACACTCGCAGAAACCTTTCTGAAAATATTGATTTATTTGGCGACGTACATGCTTCAATAAAAAAAAAAGGACAAAACGCGCGACAAAAGGACAAAACATCAGAAAGGTCCAACATGTTATATAGTGAGACGTAGCAACACTGACTAGACGTAGCTGCAAAATAGGAGAGAGAAAGAGAGAACAAACCTCTATTGTTCATTTAAGATGCGGATGTTAATGTTGGCATCACTATATCACTCATGCAATGTTCCACAAGTGCAGACAACACTCCGAAATTTCGAACTTATTTCCGTAAATAAATTTATTAGTTCAGGAGCCGTTACACATCCGTGAAAAGTGGGGCCACGGGAAGTGGCTCATTTTCGTGCCCGACCTATTTCAAATTATTGTTGTTTCAATCACATTGTCCGATGCTTCCTTCAAACTCTTTCCTTCCTCCGTGCCGCATATCGCACCTTCACCTATTAACGAGTTTAGAGTGGCGCAACATTTGAGTTGTCACACGCGACAACGGCCACGCATTCGTATCCAGACAGCGCTGGAAGGTTTCAACGTGAAATGACGACCCACTTAATTCGATCAAAGACCAGATCACCATATAAGAATCTCCTGATCGCCTTTCAACCCGCAATCATGAGAGCAACAATTATGGGAACACACGTTGCTTAGAAATGCGCACGTGATGGGCGAACATTCGAGAGGCGCATTTCGTTACGCTGTATCATTTGCGTATGACTGACTAAGGCTATACGCACGACGTCGTGTGGACCATCCGGAAGTGGCTATACGCACGACGCGACTGTTGTGCCACCCCGTGACAAGTTTGTGAAGCTTTTTTTTTTTCTTCCCCGACGGCGCGAAACTGGCGAACAGC
Organism: Rhipicephalus microplus; assembly: GCF_043290135.1. Classification (NCBI taxonomy): domain Eukaryota; kingdom Metazoa; phylum Arthropoda; class Arachnida; order Ixodida; family Ixodidae; genus Rhipicephalus; species Rhipicephalus microplus. The sequence continues at coordinate 24,967,473 of NC_134706.1, read as the reverse complement.
CGGCGAACCAAACGCCGCTCGCCAGCGTGTTTTGCGGCGCTTCTTCCCTAGCCGGCCGCGTCGACGCTCCCGTTTCGCTCAGCGCACTAGCAGAGAGAAATTGAAGAGATCTTGGTGCGCCTGTGAGCGCCTTGCGTTCTACGTCATGGCGATTGAAGTAGGCGCTACGTTTAATACGTTCGAAGAATTTCGCAAAGCGCTAAGCGATTTTCAAATCAACAACAACGTTCTCTTCGTCACCAAGGCGACCAAGAAAGTTGAAGTCGTGAACGCGCGTCTCAGTGTTGGCTTAGAGAGGCTCGACTCTAAACTTAAGTACGCTAACGCGACTTACATCTGCAAGCATGGTGGCGTCAAGAGATGTTCCGGCACTGGTTTTGCCCCAAGTGTTCAGGCACCGCGTGATGGAAAAGACAATGCAAATGTGGAAGTTCAAGTAAAATCAGCTTCAACTTACTCATGAGTCCCAATAAAATCTGAATGCATACGTAAGCTTGTATGCTCCAACGTCTTTCTTTTTGTCAAGCTGGTGGCCGCCGTTGAAAATAGGGAGTCTTAATAAGTACTGATGGTAATAGTTGCATTCATTAAGAACGCTTTCAGTGTCAGTCGAGCCCACTGTAGAGATTTGTGCAACGTTGATGCTGGGCAAACGTAGCTCCAAACAGCAGGTATTAATTTGGCACTTGTAGGACAGTGTGTTGGCATAAGCGCGTTCAGGGTCCCACATGAAGGGAGCCAGTTCTCATTGGAGAAACCCCCTCCACTAATCCCAACTTTGAGAATTACCCCAGCACTAATTTTCTCCACTAGCAAGAAAAAATAGTTCGTAAGGTGCCTCATTGACTCTTGCAGAGCCATGTGTCAGGAAATTTGCGTTCCGCGCGTTCGTCTGGAGGCGAACATCAATCTCGGCCTCCTGCGCATGCCTCAGTCGATCGTTCAAGAAAGGTACAGACCTGAGTACAAGAGAAACTGTATTTTGGATTGAAGTCCCTCCACTTCGATGTCGAAAAGAAAGACGAAACGTGCGTTGTTCCCCCGTAAAACACTCGCTAAAATGCAACAAGGTGTGCGTCACACCTTGATCTGGTAGTGAAACCACCGCTGCAACCGCCGCTGCGAAGGACTTGGGAGCACTGCCACGCACTGCCCGAACTTCATATGGAGGAGGTCGCACTCGTGACGGCCATAATCACGGATCGAAGGGCTCGAAAGCACTGCCTGAACGTTGGCCCGAACTTCGTGGACGATGCCGAACTCGCGTCCCTGTTCTGACAGCCGCAATCACGCATGCAAAAAAAAAAAAAAAGGGCGACAAACATTCAGCGCCGAAAAAAAAACAGGGCAAAAAAAAATTCATTTTGTTTTGCAAACTCGCCACGGGGCGGCACAACAGCCGCGTCGTGCGTATAGCCACTTCCGGATGAGCCACACGACGTCGTGCGTATAGCCTCAGTCTTTGTCTTTGCGTATATGCAAATATGCAACTGGAAACAAAGTTCGCACGAACACTCCTGCATCACGGAACACGGTCGCGCGTGTTTTCCCTCTGAGCACAAAAACAAGCACATCGTCCCTTTCGAGCGACGCCCATATCTTCTTCAGTATGTACAGAACGGACAGGTACAAGAACACGATTCCAAAGAAACGAACTAGTTTGTTTACGATTTGATTCCGTACGTATAGTTATGAAGGATGAAATCTTTGGCGCGTCGGCAAGACATAACTGTAAGAACGGTGCAACTGACAAGGGCCAGCAAAGAACGCACGAGGCACTGGCATGCAACAACCAGGTTGAATGTCACCGCCGGTGCACTCTTCGGGAGCCTTTGCTTGTGTGTAGAGATGATGCAAAAAGAAAAGAAAAATAAAGTTCAGCAAGTCTTCATGTGTTACACGATGGCACGTAGCTCTACAGCAGGGAAGACATACACGTCTACTGTTCATCCAAGATGTCGCCCACCTTGACGTACTGTCTTAGGTACAACCAGCAGTCTCGACCAATGTCCACCAACTGCTTCTGACCGTCGTCGCGGCTGTGGCAAGTCACACCACACTTGACGACTCCCGCCATGCGCATGAAGTCGTCCATTTCGGAGAAGCTCTCGAGGCTGTTCTTGATGCGTGACGCAGCCTCGTTCTCATCAACGGAAGCGAGTTTCTGAACCGTCTCCACAAGTCCTGGGTTCGAATGCACCAGTTCTGCAGCGGCCGCGCAGTACTTCAGCCTCGTTCCCATGACGAAGTGGGCAGCGCGCGTCACTAGCGCGCAGTTGCGACGAAGAACGTCCGCGACGATGAACCAGTCTCTGCTCATGTACCACGGTTTCTCCAAACGCATGTCGAGGAGCGTGTAGTTTCTGGAGATGTTCGATGACAGTTTCTGCGTCAGGGAAATGACAAAACTCATGCGCTGCCGGAAGAAAAACATCTCGCAAAGCGTACGGCTCGATTGCAACGTGCCCGCCAGCATCTCGATGTCGGTCTCGCCAAACCAAGGGCCATGGAGTCTCAGCCTGCGTATGCTCTTGTTCGCGGTCAACGCTTGGGCCAACTCCCACTGGGCATTGGCGAAAGCGTCTCCGAACCCTCTGTACAGGATCCTCAGGTCCAGTGTCCTGACGGAGGTCATGTCAGTGATGCATTGTGCAATGTGGGAGCCCGCCGGGCCCTCGAACTGACGCGCCCACAGTGTCAGAACAAGCGATGTCACATGACTGCACGACGGCAACAGCCTCAGGATGGTCATCACTGGTTCATGACTGGAGAACATTTGTGGCGGTACGGCGACACTTGATAGCTCCTTGCATTCCGTGAGCGCATCCACAGTGTCCTCGCGGAGGTAGTGTGTTCCGACGTAGAAGCGCTCCCTCGCGCCGCTCGTCCGCACAGCCCGGCATAACTCGACAACGTCCGCTTGCTTGAACAGCTCGACGGTGACTTTCTTGAGGCATGGGTTGGACGCGAGCGCCTTGAACAAGGGGCGGTACTCGTTCGTGTTGAACTTGGACAAGTCGAGTGCTAGCTCTACAAGCGTCTTGTTATCGGGCAGAACCGCAAGACTGGAATATGCCCCCCCGGACACGCGGTCACCATCACATCTGACCATGTTGAAGCTCGTCAGGGTTCGATTGTGGTTTAGTAGCCGTGAAATGAGCTGGATGTCCTTGTCCTCCAGCGAAAATGAGACTAAGGTAACCTTGGCGAGGCTTTTGTTCTTTGCGAGCGCCCGGACGATTTGCCGATGCACCTCAGTGAAATGTTCCAGGAACCGTCCTCCTATGCTCAGAGTGCGCAGTGTTCTACAACAACGAAGGTAGTTTGATAATGCCATGGCACAACGAGGCGAGGCCGATATGTCGATGTCTTGGTTGAGTGAATTGTTGCGCAGTCGCAGGGTGTCGAAGGAAAGCGTTGCGATTGTCTGGTTGCGCCTGAGTCCCTCCAGGAATGCGAAGGCGTCCTCCTCGCACTCAAAATACTGGCCTGTCACGGTGAGTGATTTCAGCGAACGAGTGCTCGCCAGGAACTCCGAGAGGCTGTCGATGAAATTGCGATTGGGCGACATGTCTTGTAATTCCAGCTCTCGTAGGTGGTCTAGATGAAGCAGCGATGTGGCGATGGTGCGCAGCGACTGTCTGGTCGTGCGCCCCGCGTAGAACTTGAGCTTTTCAAGGCTACGGTTCTTGACCAACGCGTCGCATATCAGTTGGTGGTGGTCACGGAACACTGACAGGGATATGGCCACAGATGTGAAGCACTGATGGCGCGTCAGCAAGTGTTGCAGTAGCGTGGTGATGGCTTGCATCTGCCCCGACGTGGCATGGTCGTTAGCATACCTTTCTACGTATGCATCGTTCCTTTGCACTAGAGACAGACATCCTGGTGACAGCTCCTTCAATTCCAGTTGAACTTGCCAGAAATATTCATTGAAGAGGGAAACTTCATTGAAGATGCGACACAGGCGACCCTCGCTGTCCGTGCAGGGAATCAGCTTAATCCGGGAGCCGGTGACGGGGCTCTTCGTCGAGAAAAATCTCAAAGTGGCTGCGCAGACTCCTTGGACGCACAGGACAATCCAGCAGACGCACTGGTAAAACGCTTGCAGCCGCTTGGTGATTTCTACCCAAAGTAGCATGCACACTTCAGAAGACGGCATGACACTTCTGTCACCGTGTCGGGCTGCGATGTGGCAGTGGCTTTTCCGGAACGACCGAAGCGCTGCAGGCGAGGACCTCTGCGACTAAAAAAAGTAGTCCCCTGCAGATTCTCGATGAGTGCACGGCGCGGGCACCTGCATCGCGTGCGCTTGTCATGCAGCTAGGGCTTTGTATGGGCGCTTTGCACGCTTGATTAGAATACCCTGGTGACAGTCATGGTGAACGGGTGGAACGACACGCCATTGGCCTCTGAAGGATTTTCGCTCTGGGGGGGGGGGGGGGGGGGAGGGAGGATGAAAACCTGTTTGATGTATTGGGGCTGATGGAAAGGGAGGGGGGGAGAATGCTGGTACGGCTTGAAGGGGTAGTTGCCCCTCTTGCAACCACCTGCCTACGCCCAGACACACTGGTTTGTTTACCTGAGAAAAGGTTTTTTCTGTTTTGTTTCATTTGTTCTTTTACGGACGTTGCTCCTGGAATAGCTCCCCGTTGGACAAATGCACGGAAATCTGCGACCTCAAGGGCTAGCCGCCACTTCCGCGAGGATGGAGTGATGGAAAAGTTGCCGGGCGTTCGATACACTCGCCACATTTGACGGTGGTGTTCAGTTTTATTCGGCCATCCTAGCCTCTGAGCTTGCCGTGCAGTCACCACCCGAAGAAGATGCCGAAACGGTCTTGAATTGTTGGGCCAGTTTTTTAATTTGAATATAATTAAAAACCGAGGATGTATTTGTGATGGGTCACCAACTCAAGGTAAAAAAAAACAAACAAACAGAGAGAGGTTGTGGGACGCATACGGGTTCCTTGCTCACACTCATCACCTTTCCAGATGAATTTTCGTCGAACTCTAGTATACAATTATAAAAACAATAGACTGAACGTGGCTGGTGGGTATTTATTTGTTTATTCGAATTATCTGTAGCGCCTGAAGGCATTATTGCAGGGGGTGAGGGGAATACACTGAGAAACGTACTATTATATAAAAACATAACCATGAACAAAAGATTCACACAAAATAGACAAAAATGTAGATGTAGGTGCAACAGTATGTCTCGGTACGATGTTTCGAAAGCGACAATAAACAGTTTCCCATGGAAACGCATTCCACTGGGAGACTGTGTCTGGAAAAAAAAAAAAACCAAGTTTGGTAGACGTTAGTACGGCAACAATTTTCTCTTTTTTTCAGAGTAGTCCAGTCCGTGAGATAAGAAATGAGGAAGTAAAAAGTAAAACTCTTTTTTAAAACAAACCGTGAAAAATTTCAAAAAGAAGCATTTCTAATATAATAATTGATATTGATCTATATGTGGGGCATAACGTCCCAAAACCACCACATAATTATGAGAGACGCCGTAGTTGATGGCTCTGGAAATTCCGACCACCTGGTGTTTTTCAACGTGCAGCCAAATCTGAGCACACGGTCCTACAACATTTTTCTAATATAACAATACAGTGACACTACGTGTGAAGTCATAGTTAGAATCAACAAAAGGGGCTGCACGATTTTGTTCCAGTTCGAGCATGTTAGATAGGGTTTCACATTGCTGGTTCCAAGCACCGAAAGCGTATTGTAATATAAAGTATGTCGTTAGAAAAATAAAGTAATTATCGGATTTTTGTGAGGAGCTAAGTGGAAGTTTTGTTTAACAAAATTTAACATTCTACGGGATCTCGTACTAAACGTGCTTAGTTCAAGTGAATGAATTTCGCGACGATGTTATGGAAGCGTCGAATGAATCATTTAAAACATTGCTCATTTCACACAATATTGAGTTTGTCTGACAAAGCTGCTGTGCATATCTTTTCAATTTCTGTGTCTTAATTGCAAATTTTAGTCGCTGACTAGGGCAAAATGACCTATCAATGTTTTATATAACATTTTGTTGTTGTTGTTTATTTGCAGACATAACGTGTTTATTCTCGTTTTTCTACTTTTTTACGCATGTTCCTCTAATTTTGTGACTATTCAGTGGAACACGTCCGCACCGTATATTTTGTATTGACTTGTGCTACGTACGGCTTGCGTGTGGAACTGTCGTAAAAGCAGAAGCCTTTTGTCAGGCCCCATGGCCTTTAGCTTCTGCTTCCTTTCTGTCATAAACAGACGAAATAAAGTCAATTCAATTCTATTCAAGCCAGTTCAGAACGCTTCAGCAATGCTTGCCTGTAATCTGCTTTTTTTTTTCGCGCGTCTTTTTGCGAATGAGTAAACTTTTACGGGAGGATCTAGCCCCTTCCTGTTGACAACGCTGTCTTCTTTCAAATAAAATAACGAACGAAGGAGTCACCGTCGCATGGTGACGGCTACCCCTTTCCGTTTGGTTGCTAGGATATAAGAAAGAAGAAAAAAAGATATTCTTTTTATGCATGCATACAGTCTACATTTGTTAAGTTCAAGTACTTTCATTTGAACGAAGCACGCTCAGTTTTTGATGCGCACTGTCAAAATCTTACAAGAAGGTTTGTTTTCAATAACTCGATCACGCCGGAGATCCTGGATGATAAAAAAAAAGGGTTTATTTTACGTCTTTGCAACTGTTTGCGAGTGGAAGAAAAACAATTAGGCTATTCTTGCTAAAAAGTATATGTCACTTCGGCCACAGTCTTTCTTTACGCTGCTCCCTAAAGGTTCTCACGAAAGGCATGTACACATACGCCGTGTTCGTGGTGCGTGGTGATGTACTTTTGCTATTTTACGCGGTGCTCATAAAAAACTCCCGGTTTATCTCGGAGGTAGCACAGATTTGTTGCGGAAACTAAAAAAAAAAAAAGAACACTTCGGCAAGCACAATACGAGGCGCGTTCCCGTCGAGGCTCAGAGAAGCAGTAGAAGAAGCGCCCCATTTGCTACACACGAAACGCTGCGAAGACACGTGCAGTAAGTAGGCTTAGGCGCCACTTACAGTTTACCGGGAACTCCAGGTGGCCCCAAAAAAAGGAGCTTCGAAAATGACACATTCAGAGTCGCGTTTTTACTAGTTTTTTTCTCGCCTCCACTCCCCCCCTCCCCCCCCCCCTTTTTTTTTGGTGGTCGGCTACCGGGTCTTGGTCATTTTTCAGTCAAACGCAGTATAGTGGTGAAGGCGTCGTCGTGTTCTGGGGAGTTTTCTAAAAGAAGCAAGTCTACGAACGAGCCTGCTAAAGTTGTACCATACTTACGAGTAATCTTGAAGACACTTTTATTACCCCACGGAGTGTCTTGACTTATCGCGAATGTATTTTTTGTATGACCCCCTCCCTCCTCGGACCTTCGATTCTCATGCCTTATACAGTAAGTTTAATGGCAATGGCGTTGCCTCGTAGAGAAGTGTTGTGCGAAAAAAAAAAATTGCCCGCAGCTTCCCTCGGGGGAACACTGAGGAGGATGCGGACCATATAATTGGTTAACGGGGTGTTAAAGTGCGACTTACTTGGGTCGATGGCTAAATTGGTTAACGTGGTTGTGAAATGGGGTGTTAAATTGCGACTTACTTGGGTCGATGGCTAAAGTGGTTAACGTGGTTGTAGGAGGGGGTGTTAAATGAGTGAACACGTACACACGTATGCGAAAGGGCGGCGCTGGTCGAAGGGACGTCGATCATTGTGTTTGTGGATTCGTTGGAATTCATTTCACCGCGACCTTGGACGTCGACGCGCCGTACAAACCAACCGACGAGCGGCAACTGAGCGAGCGAGCGCCGACCTTGAGTATATATACAGCACGACGGCGCATGCACTGTCAGCTGTTGAATGTTCTCGAAGCGTGACGCCACATGCGCGTCCACTGGAGAATCAGGAGAATTGTAGATGTCGAACGCGGTGTGTAGAGGAGGAAGGGTGCACAGATGGTGGAGGAGTGAAGCGCGCGCGGTGTGTAGAGGAGGAAGGGATGCACAGATGGTGGAAGAGTGGGCGACGGCGCGACGGCGCATGCGCGCGCGTCAGCTGTCGAATGTTCGAGAAGCGGTGCGGACGGCGCACTACAAGGCGCGAGTATAAGATGCTCCGCATCTAAAAAAAAAAAGAAAAAGGAACAGAAATGTGACTTGGAGCCACTACTCAACTCTGTTTCATATATCGTCTGCTACGCTTCGGAGACTAGCGAGACTTATCTTTTAAGTCGGTGCGTTCGCAGCAAAAGACGGTTCGATGTTCTTACGATGTATAACGGTTTTTTCTTCTGTATATTACGGCGAGAAGTAATTGAAAATACTTTGTGCCTTAAAAGAAAATAGTTAGACGCTTGTTGTGATGCGGCCAAATAGTTTAGTTTGCACTGGATGTCGCTTGGCCACCTGGAGAGAAATTTCATGAAACAATATCAGAGCAGGTGAGGCCACCAAAGTTCTTCCGTCCTCGCATTGCTTCGTGCTCCTGCCTGCTGTCTTCTGCCTGCCAGTCGTGCCTAGGGAAAGCAGAAAGGAACGCTGTGGTGCACCGGCAGTAATCGGATAACACGGGAGCGACCACGAAGTGCGTGGAACGATGCGTCTTGCTGGTCGAACTTCTTGCGTAGCTTCCACAGCGTTGCACCTGATGTGGGTAATGGAGTACAGTACTGAGCGAGGGTTCCCTCGTGTCCCCGATAAACGTGCCGAAGTCTACCGAAGCAGATGCTCGGCAGTTCGCCTGTAGACCGGCTGGTACAGGCGAGCTGACTCGGGTCACGAGTCGCACACGGAATAGAGTAAACCAGCCCCTGCATGCGTTCTCTTTGAATCCGTCTTTTGGGCGCGAAAAGAAGGGACCGGGCGTGGACATCGGCTGATATGTCACTTCGGTTGCGTGTTCCGACAGGACGCACATTCGATGGTGCCTTGAACTTGAGTGTAAAACGGCGAGCCGAGACGGGGGAGGGAACGAAATACGCACGAGATTGAGAAAACGATGATCAACTGATTGGGACGACGGTGATTCACGGAAGAGTGGACACAACCCACCACGGGAGATCGGCGGCGCTGGTTGCGGCAGTAGAGTTTGTGAAACAAAAATAAAGAACTAAAAAAAGGAGAAAGCGAGAAGAAAACGAGGTGAAGGAAATGCGAGATAGACAATATACGGGGATGCAAACATACTTGTGATTATTATGGTGTATTTAAAGGCAATGCGAGTCATAGTATACATATGAACTAAATAATTGGTTAAGGTAAGCATATAAGTGTTATGCTCGTGTTGTGTCCTTACTTCTTAGTTCTGCGTTCCCCAGTGCGCTGTTAAAATCAAGATAAAAGTGAAAGATAATGTTTTAGACGTACCGATAGCATTAACTTGTCATTCTTTTTTTATTCTTCTCGATAATTAGATACGGCATACAGGCCACTTTTTTGAAAAGATGGTTTCAGAAATACTTGCCTTGGTCGCGAGATCGAATCCCGGCTGCGGCTGCATTTTCGATGGAGGCGAAAATGCTGTAGGCTCGTGTGCTCAGATTTGGGTGCACGGTAAAGAACCCCAGGTGGTCGAAACTTCCGGAGCCCTGCACTATAATCAGGTGGCGGTTTCGGGACGTTTAACCCCGCATATCATCATCATCAAATGTTTGTCTTAAATGTTTTGATATCTGCGACATTCCATAAGTGCTGGATCGTTTATGTTTCGTTACAAAAGTTACATTGGCGGGCAGGAATGAATCCAGGCCTGATGATAATGGTTGGAGTTTAACGTCCCCGAACGACCATATTTACGTAACATACTACGTAACAATGTGATCATGAGAGACGCTTGCCTCGGCTCCTTCTCGCCCATCGCTCGGCGATATTAGAAGTTGGATCGCGCTCAGTTAGCTTCCTCAGTTGGCGTGTCTGGAAAGATAAAGACAGCAAGTAGCGGCGGGCAGAGAGCGGGAGGTGCAGTGAGCTACGCCGAACAAGTCAACCATGCAATCGTCGAAGATGGCTTAATCGGGCTACACATGGTTTCCGCGCCTCTGCAGCGGTGTGCTGACCCGGGAATTTCTAGTTACGCGAAGGTTTTCGAGCGTTTCCTAAGGGCGACGAGTGAGCACACGAACTTGGAACCCATTATTTGAGCAGGTATTTATTTCGCATGAGTACACATAGGAGTAAGTTAGTTCCCAGCTAGTTCCCCCCAGTTAGTTCCACCCAGTTAGTTCTCTGCAAGCCTGACTTTACTGAAAGTAGTGCTAGTCGCTTCACTAATCGGTGAGGACCGCAGCCGAGCTTTTATCGGGAAAATTCGTTTATTGAAAGGCTTGCATTCGAATTGGCTCGGCTACATACATCGTTTCAGTTTCTTTTACGTTCGGCGTGTAGTTCAAATGATGTCAAGTAATTATAGGCTGCTTCCTGCTCATGTAGTTTTTGTAGCCGCGGTTTCGAAATTTGTGAGTCTTTACTTCTAATAGCGGCATTAAAATACACGTGAAGGACTAAATGCTTTTAAAATTATTACAGACAGTGTCGATGGAGCCAACGTTTTGACAAGTGAACTTTTCTTCTTCAAGGCAGCGAGGTTGCCCTGACGAAGACAAGTCAACTTGCCAAAACACTGCTTCCAGCGACGTTTTTTTTTCTCGAAAACTTCTGATCTCTTCAGGCCTCTCCGTGCCTCTGAACTTCAGTCTCGTTTGGTATACTCAAGTTCTGTAAGAAAGCTACCCGCGCCGTCTTAAGAAACGTGCTTGAGTCAAATACGACGTGTCCTACTCGCGATTGTTGATAATTCTCGCATGGGCTCGGATATTCTGGGTTTAACGTTTGCTCATAATGTCCGTAAGTCAGTTGTAAGTGTAAGCTGCTTTTATAGATTCGCACTTTCACACCACGTGTATGTCTTTTTTTTCTATACAAAACGTGCCATAAAATAGTTCATTTTATTTGTGCCGATTGAGCTTCGTCTTACTGAGAAATCGATCAGCCTACATTTCACCTCTTCAGAAAACACGAACAACAAAAAAAGATTGCTAAAAGTTTATGGTGCGAGCGCATATTCCACCGAGCTCTGTTCGCTGTTTGATAGATGGAGGTTTTTTTTTTTTCTGTGTGTGTGCTGCCACACTCTTTAGTGGAAGTTCTTGGCTTTTCCATGTAGTAGTCGGGGCAGTCGGCGCGGGCAGGCCACGCCTTGCGTCTTGGGACGAGGGTCGAAACTGCCGATGGTAGTGGATGGCTTGTGAGCAACGTTGACCTGTGATGAACAGGGGGGTGCCGTTGTGACGCCGCTGGTTTGCAGTTTCCACCGTATTTTTTTTTTTTACAGAAGGCTCTGCGAATAAACGCTCAGCTATAAACTCCTTCTTTCTTTTCCGCCGCTGCGTTGATGATTGGTGATTGGGCGATTGGACATCCTGGTAGGAG